>NC_050466.1:79634498-79970252 GCF_903995425.1 Onychomys torridus | reverse complement strand
ATGTATTACTTTGGTTGAATATCTTCTGAATGCACATAGCTAGGGAGAACTCAAAACAGTTTAAACATACATGTGTATTTATAAACGGATATTGGGTTTTCTCCTAAAAGTCAAAGGAAGTCAGGCTATGAGAAACTAGGCATAGGAAGGTTAGGGGCATGCAGGCAGCTCTTTTCCTTACTAGTGTTTTTGTTTCCCTATCTGATTCATTGTTATTATCCTGAAAATCTTTTTTTTCTCTCAGACATTTTACAAATAAGACAGAAGGCTTTTTCTCTTTTTAAGATTTATGAGTCCCTCTGTCCCAGCCTTCACAGAGCTGCATGGCAATTTCACATCCCTAAGAGAGAGAATCTGATTAACTCAGCTCAGGCCGGTGTCCCACACTGGTCCAATCAATAGTGCACAGAATGACATTGTGCGTTGTTGCTATGGTTTCTGCCACCCACACGACTAGATACAGGGATGGGGCAATGTTTTATTGAGAAAATGGGTTCTTTTAAACTGCACTGACATCCCCAAAGTTATAACCATGCCTCTATTGTTATTGTTGTTAATCAGAAGGAACAATGATACTGAAAATTTGAAATGCATTGAGCTCCTGTCATGTGCCAGGAACTATGGCCAAACACATCCATCCATTACATGTTTTCATCACTAGGGTTTTACCTCTATTTTATAGTTGACGAAACCAAAAATTCCTGGAGGCTAAATATTTTTGCAAAGCTTTCAGAATATTGTAAATGAATGTAACCAATGTATGGGGTGCAGATCTCCTCAGCGGGTGAAAAGAAGATAAAGTGAAGCTAAAGCAGAGGATATGAAATGATGTCGAGGGACATTGGACTCCCCATGTCTCTGGAAGTTCTTGCTAGGGAGGTAAAATAGGCAGAGACACCACTGGAGTTAACAGTGTCATTCTTGTGGCAATTTTATATTATCTGCTGATCCTAGCAACATTTCATCAAATCATTCAGACACAAAGCTGCTGATATGAAATGAACCACATGAATTCCTGTGTTTCTGGTGAAAATATGGGGGATGTAAAAGGGAGTTTGCTTTCAATTCCCAGTCAAATGTTTCTTGGTTTGAGTGTCCAAGTTTAACATGTAAATCTGATGTCTAAAACAAAAATTATAAAAATAAAAAACAAAGTTCTATTGTCCAATTCAGGTTTTTCTATATACCACCTTAAAATAAAAGAATTCAGAAACCTTACAGCTAAACTTTAATTATGTTGTCTGATAGCTGAACATTATATTTTTTGCCATCATTTCAATTGTGCTTCTATCAGCACAATGCTTGGTTATTTTGTATTACCAACTCTTTATTATTTATTGCTAAAGACCCAATAGTTGAATTTATACTCTGTCACAATAAATTGTGTTCATTCAGCTAATGTAGCATTAAGATGAAATCTGGCTTGCAATATTGTTGAACCATAGCTATTAAACTGTTTGGGTAGATAGCTCAGACCTGGATTCCAGAAGTGTCTAATATCTTGCTTCCCATTGAAAAGCTTTCATTGAAAACTTCTTGACTTCCTAAGGCTATGGCAGTATGGTTATCCTTTATACTAATATCCACTAATGAGTGAGTGCATACTACATTTGTCTTTCTGGGTCTGGGTTACCTCACTCAGAATGACTTTTTCTAATTCCATCTATTTGTTTTCAAATTTCCTGATGTCATTGTTTTTAACAGTTGAGTAGTATTCCTTTGTGTATATGTACCACATTTTCTTTATCCCTTCTTCAGTTGAGGGGCATATAGGTTGTTTCCAATGCTGCTATGGACATAGTTGAGTAAAAGTTTTTGGTGGTATGATTTTGTATAATTTGAGTATATTCTGAATACTAGTATATCTGAATTTTGAAGTAGATTGATTGCTAGTTTTCAGGGGAACTGCCGTATTGATTTCCAAAGTGACTGAACAAGTTTGTACCCCCAGTAGTAAAGGAGTGCTCCCCTTGCTCCACATCCTCTCCAGTATAAGCTGCCATTTGTGTTTTTGATCTTAGACATTGTGAGAGTTGTAAGATGGAATCTAAGAGTGGTTTCGATTTGCATTCCCCTAATGGCTAAAGATGATGAACATTTCTTTAAAGGTAAAAGAAAACTTTTATTCATTACAAATTTTAAAGTTTTTTAATTGACTTTGAACAGAATTACTAATGTACACAACAGAAGAGATTATTAA
This sequence comes from Onychomys torridus, assembly GCF_903995425.1. NCBI lineage: Eukaryota > Metazoa > Chordata > Mammalia > Rodentia > Cricetidae > Onychomys > Onychomys torridus. The sequence goes on along the minus strand of NC_050466.1, from coordinate 79,968,052 downwards.
AATACTGAGTTTCTAATTACCTAAAACTATTTGTTAGTAAATATAAAAATTCAATTGATCACTCCAAAGTCAGAAATATCTCATTGTCTGAAGGAGAATTGCAATAATTAATTCTGAATGAAGAAACGGGAATATCAGAATGCTTTGGTCATTGTTGCAGCAGTTTTGGCTCAGATAAGTTCAGGAAAGAGAAATTCAATTTGAATTAATTAAAGATGATATTGTATCTATACTATAAATAAGAAGTGTGGACTTGATTTCTGTTACACCTAAATACAAATCTTAAACAATGTCGTTAGTTATTTCTGGTCACAGTCTCCAAATCTTGCTACTGCTTCTTTTATGGTGATTCCTGGTTTTCATGTCCCCATCAGGCAGATGATCTCTGTCCATTGCCTTGGGAAAACAGTGCTCATGAAGAATTACTGGTTATGTTTGGTATGGCAGTAATGGCTCAACCTGCTATTGTTGTTCAAGAAGTAGAGGAAGAAAATACCAGAGCAGAATTAGTTATGAAAATAAATTTCTTTATAAATAAATAAATAAATATTATAAAAGAAAAATATTGAGTAAAGGGGAGAAGTTATAAAAAAAGAATTTTTGATAGGGAAAAACAATTAATAATAATAATAATAATAATAATAATAATAATAATAATGTTTCCTAGAAAGAAAGAAAAGTAAAATTCTGAAATTATAAGTAGGTAAGAAAGAAAAACCAAAAAAAGTTTGATAGTACAATTATGACTGCACCATATCCTGGGAAAGCTATGAAATGATCCTTCAAGTTACACTGAGTAAATTTCAAGAAAATTGTGAAATTAAAGTAATTTTTCATTTTAATAGCGTAAAAGGGGGGCTCACATCCTCTGAGTAAACTCAGCAAAGTTACAGGTTACTATTAGAATTCTCCATTTCTAACAAAGACTTCTTTGATCAGGGAGTTCCTCTGTACCTTTGTAACACAGTTTTCCCCTGACCCACATAAAAAATAAGTGCATATTTAGAGGTTTGCTAGGAAGGTTCATCTTGTGTACTTCATTCTGGCTTGTACAGACCCATGATCAATCTTCACTATGGAATTGTGGAGTACAGGAACATATATATGCTCCATCACTTCACTGTTTGTAATGTTTTTCTAAATAATGTTGTTTTTAAGTTATAATATATGATGTTTTGCCTTACATGTTTTGAATATACTCTCTTATGTAAAGTTTCACAAGCTATGAACTGAATCACATGATTTAACCTTTTCACTCATCAATCAATGGGGTGCCCTTATTTGCTTTTTCAGGATAATAATATTTGGGAAAATGAATATGTACCAAAAAGAATATTCCATTTCAAAATCCTTCTGTTAGTAATGCTCATTTTATGGGTTTCTACTTTTTTGTAAATCATTACTAAAATTTCATATTCCAAAAATATTCAGTCATCTGCCACCTAGTGAATCATCTGCACATTTTAGGGAATAATTTATTAAATATTTTCCTTAAGAGACTTTTTAAGGAGCACTGTCATTTCAAAATATTAACAATAAAGAAATAAATACTTTTTATGGGACAGGAGAGTTTTATTATTATGATTAGAGATGCCTAAACGTACAACTCTATCTCAACAATGCAAAATATAAACTGGCAGTATTTCAAAATAAAACAAATTTAGTACACAATCTCTGATATTTATAACCCTAACATATTAACATTAGTTACTATTGTATATTCCTTAGAAACATCATAGAACATGCTTAGATGCATACTTCTATTCCACATTGGATGTAGATACTTATAAAGTAGAAAGAAAAACAAGCTTGTTTTGAAAAGTCAATACAACATACAGAATAAATTTTCAGAATAAAATTAGAAACAAATGCAAAATTATATATATATAACTCCAGAATAGAGGAATTTGTATCTTTGAAAGTGATAACACTACATATTTGGTGTCATTGTGGAATTTTTAGACATACTTTTTATATTGATCTTCCCCTTCCCTATCTGCCAGCTTCACATACTGATAGCCATTGATCCTCCACTCTCCTCTCTGCCTGCTCCCCTTACTGATGGTTACTTTCCTCCATCCAGTACCTCCTATCAGATTTCATATCAAATTATAGACATTAATTTTCTGTTGGAATCATAATACAATAATGATTTTTTAACATGCAAGAAAGCAAATATAAATAATAAAAATAACATGACATTAATAAATACAGTGCATCAGAGTAACAGTCTCAGAGCACAGTTTCTGTTTTCTTTTTTTAGAATATGTTTTCTTTTAATGGGAGATAAATAAATGCAGCTTGGACTCAGGTTACTTGTGGGATTATGAGCAGATTATTTGTTGTCCACAAAGTACACTGTATCCTACCTAGCAAAATGAAAATAATAATGAAAACTTCCTTGATACTTTAGATGCATTAGACACAAAGAAATATAGACTCTTTATTATGATTCAATATAAACACAACTCCAGGTGTGCATATCCCAATAGTAGGAATCTTGGTGCACAGATGGATCCTTTATACTAATTAGAAAGGACATTGCTTACTCCCACTGCACACAGCTCTTCCCCAAGAAGCAAATGACATTTGGAAGAGCTTGGAATTGATTTCAATCCTCACTTGATTTCTTGGCTTGTTGTCTATGTGAAGTGAGCAATTGGAACATGTGTTTAGTATCTAACCCTTTCAGTAATTGTGAGTTCTGTTAGTACTAATGGAAAACTGAGAGGCAAATTAATAGTGATAACTTTCACAGCTTTATTGATCACTAACTGAAAGGAATAATCCTTTAGGGAAAAGTTTAGTATTGTTAGTACAAAGACTAAGAAAATTATAGCTTTCATATTCAATGTTGAGAAAATGAAAAGTACTTATTGTCCACTTAACCCTGCTGTGTTTGGATTGGAATACTGCATATATGCATAACACAAAATTATTTGTGTATAAAATTAGATCTCCATGATATGAATATATTTCCCAGTACAATATTTCAGCAATAATCCAACATCATAATCAGCATAGTCAAAGTTTTCTTTCTTACAGGTTGTTTTAGAGATATTATTATGGCATCACGTATTTGAGTCTTCAAACAGAAACAAGTGTTGTCTTGAAGCATTTCCCAAAGAAAACCTAACTCATGGAAACACTTCTCTATCTGTGAGTGTTCATCTGAAAATGATAGATGAGTAGAGAATCAAAATATAGATAAATATATAGACAGAAAAATATAAATATCATATAATCCACTTTCCCAATTGTGGGAACTGGAAGTCTTTAAAAAGCTACTTTCCTAGTCCACTGCTTTAGTGTCAAGACAACTTGACTAATCAGAAGGAGAAGATCATAGGCCAACTGAAACCTGATGTGCTCAAGCTGACACAAGAATCAGAATAAAAACATAAAGTAAATCAAAGGAAAATATAGGCTTAGCAGATTTAAAGCTGCTTTGTGCCAATGAGACCACCAAAGACCAACATATGTAATTAAAACTTGTTGAGAAAATAATGCTTTAGTAGCTTGCCCAAAGTCAAGAAGCCTGTTTCCTCCAGAACCCATAGTCCAGAAACAATGAGAGAATGGTAAAAATCTACTATGTAAAATGAAAATTATATGTCAAATTAGGAAGGGGGAGAGACAGTGAGGAAGATGGGGAGGAATCAACAACAGACAAATGAAAAGACTATTTAGGAAAACAAATTTCTTTCTGTTAAATGATTAATGTCCAATTATAAAATCTATAGGAAATAATGGAGAATGATTAATTTTGAATTTTATTTTTTTCTCCTTTTTTTCCCCCTTTTTGCTGTGGATATCGCTCTGTATAAACAAAATGCTGTTTGGCCAGTGGCCAGGCAGGAAGTATAGGCGGGACAAGAGAGAAGAGAATTCTGGGAAATAAAGGCTGGGGTGGAGAGATACTGCCAGCCGCCTCCATGACAAGGAAGATGTAAGGTAATGGTAAGCCACAAGCCACATGGCAAAGTACAGAATAATAGAAATGGGTTAATTTAAGATAGAAGAACTAGATAACAAGAAGCCTGCCACGGCCATAGTTTCTAAACAATGTAAGTTTCTTTGTGTTTACTTGGTTGGTTCTGAGCATCTATGGGCCTGGCAGGTAAGAGAGATTTGTCCTGACTGTGGGCCAGGCAGGAAAACTCTAACTACACTTTTTTATTATTATATTTGTGTTTTAATTTTACACATCAGCCATGGGTTCCCCTGTGATCCCCTCTCCCGCCCCCGCCCCCACCTTCACCCCAGCCCCTCCCCTCCATTCCCATCTCCTCCAGGGCCAAGACTCCCCTGGGGATTCATTTCAACCTGGTGGATTCAGTACAGGCAAGTCCAGTCCCCTCCTTCCAAGCTGAGCAAAGTGTCCCTTATAATGTATTTCTTAAGCTAATGTGAATAAGGTAAATGTTTCTTACAATAAGAAAAGTGAATATTTATACTACACTGACATACATACAGTTTCTTACAAGTCGCATTGCCAAAATTTGAGAGGATTTACAACATGTTCAGTTGGCAAGATTGTGGAGACTAAGTACTTTCATACACTGCTAGTGGGAATGTCAAGCATTTCATTATAATCATATTGGATAATCGGACAAAAAAATCTAATGTATGTGCTTATGCCTTTTGTAGCACGAATCTTAAAATGTCTTGCCAATTCCTCAGCTGATCCTGTTTCCTCAGACTGGAAGCTTTTGTGTCCTCATCTAAAATGGATCTCAGCTGAACTGTTGTTAAAAGCCTAAAAGCTTAACCAGGCCTAAAAAGCTTCTAGTTTCTGGTCCTCATGCCTTAAATACCTTTCTGCTTTCTTCCGTCACTTCCTGGGATTAAAGGCATGAGTCACCACGCCTGGCTGTTTCCAGTGTGGCCTTGAATTCACAGAGATCCAGATGGATCTCTGCCTTTAGAATGCTAGGATTAAAGGTGTGTATGCCACCATTTTCTGGCCTCTGTATCTAGTGGTGTTCTGTTCTCTGACCCCAGATAAGTTTATTAGTGTTCACAATATATTGGGGAACACAATATCACCACAACCTTTACCCATTATTTAGTAATTACCTTTTCAAAAATTTAGCCAGAGATTACACTCCAAAGTTACCAAAGGAGGACTTGGAAGTAAAAGCAAAGGAAATGGAAAAAAAAAAAAACCTCATTATTATTTTAATTAACACATTTTTGTTGAGTAATATTGATAACAGTGTATTTGCATAGGAAATTAAGGAAAAAAATAATGTTACATATAACCAACAGAATTCTTCATGACATGGCTCATTTTACCTGATAGAATTCTGGGGTAGGGAGGCAAAAACACAAACTAAGGTATATAATGTTTTCCCTTTTGTACATAAAGGAAAATAAAATAGAAATTTAGGCATATATAATTGTACATATAATTTTTGGACAATGATGAGCAAAGTAACTCAGAATCTAATGGGATTGATAATAGAGCACAGATGAAAAACCTTGAGGAAGAGCTGGAGAGTGGTAACAACTACAATTTCTATGTTTGTAAGATTTGTATACTTATGGGTTTTGGAACATTGATGAAATTTGAGTACAATATATATTGAAGTATAAAAATACACTGAAATGAAGCCAGAGAAATAATCAAGTATGCCAGAAAGTAGAAAATCTCTAAAGCAGAATCAAGATAGAAACATGTCAGGCTAGCCAGAATAGGAAACAAAATAACAAACTGAAAATTAAAAGAAGCTATCTTTTAATTAATGTGTGTGTGTGTGTGTGTGTGTCCCAGCACATGTATGAACAGACAATGACATTCCTATCGAAGTCAGAGTACAACTTCCAGGATGCTGTTCTCTCTTTTCACCATATGGCTCCTGCTCAGAATGTCACATTTAGTGTCAGTGACTTTGCCCACTGAGCCACCTCCCTGGTTCTTTGTGTGTTTCAAACATGTATATAATGAATTTTGGTCATTTTCACCAACATTACTTTCTCATTCCCCCTATTCCCAATGAAACACCTTTTCTTAACCTTATTTGAAAAAAGGTCCCATGTAGCCCAGGCTGTCCTCAAATTCACTATGTACCTGAAGATGACCTTGAAATTCTGATACTCCTGCTGCAGGCTTTCAAGTTCTAGGATTTAGAGCATTATGTTACTATTCAGTTCATACAGTGGTTGTGAATATACAGTTGTATTTATAGTAGATAAGTACTGCTACGACTTAGTTACATCCTCAGTTCTAGATATATTTTTAAAGACAGTTGGTTGACTATTGGCTCTAAGTCTAAAGAAAAAACAGAACTGCAGGTAGTAAAAGGCAGATGAAGGCAGGAGTGGACTATGTAGCATTGAACTGAAATGCGAACAACATTCATACATGTTTTTGCACATAAATATGGACAGATTTATGTAGATGTAGGTATATGCCTAAGAATTGTGGGTATGGAAATGAATATGAATGTGTATATACAGAGGCAACCATAGATACACATTAATAAAGAAAAGTAGCTGGAATAATATTTAAGTAAAACTATCACACTTAAGGCTCAAATTCCAGTGTTAAAGATAGTACAATCTAATAAACAGAATTTTTTATAACAAACTAAACTGTCAATGACAGAATGTTCAAGACAAGTCAGAAAGATTTTTATTTTAATGCTACAGAATATGAAGTCCATAATGACAGGCAAACTGATGTCTAAACAATGCATAAAGAAATCTAAAGTGGCATTCCCTGATTAAAATTTGGATAATTTGAGCAGGGAAAATTAGTAATAAAAAGGGCTGGATATGGGCTGGGTTGTGGTGGTGTACTCTTTTAATAGCAGTACTTAAGAGGCAGAAGCAGGTGGATCTCTGTGAGTTTGAGGCCAGCTTGGTCTACAAAGGGAGTTCCAGGACAGCTAGAGCTACACAGAGAGAATCTTTATCTTGAAAACAACAACAGCAGCAAAATGGCTGGATATGAACAATTGAAGAAAGTAAAGCTCCTGAGTCTTTAACATAAATTGTAATAAATCAGACACTATGAAATGTAATAACAAATTAGAGTTACATGAATGTCACCATAACTATAATTCTGAATGGAAGAAACTAGATCCTGTGGTATTGTGTTCCCCCAAAATATTGTGTGTTCCCTGAAATAAGCTTATCTGGGGTCAGAGAACAGACAGCCACTAGAACAGAGCCAGAAATAGTGGCTAGAAAACAGGTCAGAGCAAGCCATAACAGAAGTTTGGTGGTCGTGGCACACGCCTTTAATCCCAGCACTTGGGAGGCAGAGCCAGGTGGATCTCTGTGTGTTCAAGGCCACTTTAGAAACAGCTAAGCATAGTGACCCATGCCTTTAATCCCAGAAACCAAGACTTTAGTCCCAGGGAATGATGCAGAAAGTAGAAAGATATATAAGACATGAAAACCAGGCACCAGTTTAATTAAGCATTTGGCTGGTTTAGCATTCAGGCTTTGGAGCAGCACATTTCAGCTGAGATTCATGTGGATGAGGACTCAGAAGCTTCCAGCCTGAGGAAACAGGATCACCTGAGGAACTAGCAAGGTGAGGTAGCTGTGACTTGTTCTGCTTCTCTGATCTTCCAGCATTCACCCCAATAACTGGGCTCACGTTTGATTTCATTAATAAGACCTTCTAAGATTCATGCTACAAGATCCTTTTTTGTAAATTATTTCATTCAAGTAATATGAAAAACAGGTACAAATACACTGTTTGAGAACTTGTGCATATGAGGTAAAATCATGAAGAATGAATATCATGAAATATAAGCTATCTGTTTATCAAAATTGGAGTAGCTATGACAGAGTCTGAGGGAGGTAGATAGGGTTTGGCTTTGTTTTATTCCTTTTTCTGGAAAAATAATGATACTTTAATTAAAATTATTTTCAGTGCTGAGGACAGGGTCCAAGACCAGAACATCTTGCCAAAGGATCCAGCACAGAAGTCAACCCTGGTCTCTAAGAAGCCCCTACTTTATACATTTGCCTCAACTTACCATAAAATGTTAAGTGAAGTGAAACATAGTTGATCAAACATAATTCTATAATATCTGGAACTGCTGTAGTATTAGAGTACGTGTTTGCTTGGAACAAGAAGATTATAGATGTACTTGCTGATGACAAAAGATAGACCTGACTGACAAGTTGCTAACTAGTTGTGAACTAGAATCCTTTTGCTCATAGTATAGTTTGGATTTTACACCACTTCATTTTGGGAAACTATAAAGGAGTACCTCTGTGACAACAGAGATATAAAAGTGTCTAGACTCTTTCACAGTGCCCTTTATAGTCAGAAAGAGACAGGAATGAATATTTTGGTGATGTTTGTTATGCATTATACTGTTTTTAATAGCAAAATATATCTATGACACAAGCCTGAGAAAATAGCAATGCAGATTGAAACATATACGGACCTGTGCTGTGGAATGACATTCTCTATGCTGGGAATATGTGTTTCTCTTCTTGGTTGATAAATAAAATGCTGATTGGCTAGTAGCCAGGCAGGAAGTATAGGTGGGATAAGCAGACAAGGAGAATTGTAGGAAGGCTGGAAGGCAGAGTCAGGAGATGCTGTTAGCCGCCACCAGGAGAAGCAAGATGTAAAGTATTGGTAAGCCATAAGCCACACAGCAAGGCATAGATTTATAGAAATGAGTTAATTAAGATATAAGAGCTAGCTAGCAAGAAGCCTGCCATGGCCATAGTTTGAAAATAATATAAGTCTCTGTGTTTATTTGGATCTGAGCAGCTGCAGGACTGGGCAGGACACAAGAAAACTTCCAACTGCAGACTTGAAAGGATTATGCTGTCTTTTCCACCAATCTTGTATGAAGGCTGCCAGATAGATAATTTAATACCTAAAGGTCCAACAAGAAAGTTGCCTTCTAAAATTAAGGAAGAAAAACCTTTAACATTTTTTGAATATTCTGTGAGACTCTCCTGTAGATGTTTTCTATGCATAATCACTTTAGTTATCTCATTCAATATTTATGATTAAGTGGTGGAATTGGAACATGTTTCTAAGCCTCAGAGATGGGAATATTAAAAATCAAGAATATAAGTGCCTTTTCTAGATGCACAAAAAAGGAAAAGAAATGTTCAAAATTTAGACATAGACCTTGTGACTCTAAAGCCATTTGCTTCTGTGTTGCCTTTAAATACTATGCTATCAGGGAATGGCAGTCACAAGTAAAGTTGGGAAAACAGGACACGTGAACTCAATGGGTAAAGAGTTTTATATAGTAAGCTAGTTTGAAACTTTTAGGAGCTCACAAAATAACAAGGTAAAAGAGATAACCATGAGGTTATAAAATTCAAGACATAACTCCAATTACTGAGGCTGGAGAAAAAAAATAGAAGGACCTGATGTAGAACTCAGGGTGCTAATCTCCTTCTCAAGAGCTGAAAAGTTCAAAAAGAAGCTGTTTGAGAGAGTACCTACCTACCCCGAGAGAGACAGAAGGGCTCTAGAACCACTAAGGCATGTCCATTCTCCTGGGACACTAGGTGGAGTTACTTTGTGGGTCCTGTACCCAATTTCCATAGATAGGGATAAAGGTTACTCCTGATATAATGGCGTGGGAATACATTCTCTAGCTTCTCAACTGTAAGTTCTAGCCATTACCTCCCTGATGACTGGATCCAAAGGAAGAAAAAATTAATAGGGATCTAGTAATTACAGTTTGCAAGAATCATTACCTAGTGATCTGTAACACAGCATGTATGGAAAGGTGAAACTCAGAGCAAAGAGACAAAAGAAACATAGAAGCCCAGCTCAAGAAGTCTAAATAAGTAGCAATTCCCTAAAATGAATAGAAAACAAGCCAAAATTTAAGAGGAAAAGAAAAATGCCTGCTATGATACAAGATGGGCAGAAAGTAGAAGAATGTAGAGATAAGTCTAAAAATAAAGCTACAGCTTAGCAATGCCTGTTAATGCTCATAAGGGACACAGATTTGAATGATAATTCCAATTGTTGGTTTTTCTAATGTCTGAATAGAGCTTTCAGAAATCAATTCTTTTGTTATATAAAGTAGAAGCAGCATATAATTAGAGGGGGTAACACACTTTAAACAAAAGAATTGATTTCTAATTCTAGATAGTGAAAAAATAGCACCAAGAAACTCAAGACCATAAAGAGGGTGCAGAAAGACAAATTCAAAGGAAATAGGGAAAACACAAGGCAAATATTTCATTAGACTATATAAGTAATACAAAACTTGTGTAATTTTCAGAAGATTATAGAATCTAGAAATAATGATTCTGAGATATCTGGCAACATTTTTAAATATTTTGTTCCTCACATGTCCCTAGTTGGGGCTATTGATTGAATTTTCTGTCATAATGTTATGATTCTATTTTCATTTCAAACACTTTATTGATATGGGATTGACACACAAAAAACACTCATGTAGGGCCATTAAGATGGTTTAGCCTGTAAAAGCACATGCTGTGTAAGCCTGAGTTGCTGAGTTTAATTTACAGGATCCAAGGTGAAAGGAGATAAGTGACTAAGTGTCTTTGAAAAGTTATCTTCTGATCTCCACATGTGTACCAGGGAATGTATACACACACACACACACACACACACACACACACACACATATGCACACACACACACACACACACACACACACACACACACACACATGCACATGCACAATAATAAATGCGTTTTTTAAAAGCACGTGTACAAAAAGTCCATAATGTGCTGATTGTATAAATATGCAAATACATATAGGAGACAATCAACATAATCAAAATGTATTCAACTCTCTCAAAGTGTTTTTTGTCCTGATTTTGTGCTTGCTTTTTCTTTACTTTTTTGCTTCTGGTTTGCATATATCATAACAATGTTTTATAGTTACTATTAACAAATTTTGAAGTCCAGATTACTGTCCAGTATAGGCACTAAATTGACCTTCATAACTTATGATAACTGAAGTTTCATATCTACTGACTGCCTAATTGTTTATGCCTTACAATCCTGGCAATTGCTACAGTATATTCTCTCTGTGCATCTAATAAATAGATTCTATGAGTAGACTGTCCCCTGGTATGTGACATATTTCACTTAGCATAGCATCCTCCAGATTCAAAGATATAGTTACAAATGCCAAAATTCTTTTCTTATTTAAATCTGTAAACATCATTATAGAGAGAGACCACTTTGTACATTCATCTGTCAAACAACATGAGTTGTTTTCTCTTATTTACTACTGTGAATAATGCTGTACCAACATCTAAATGGAAATATCCCTTTGATATACTCATTCATGTCTTTCAGTTATGAATACAGAAGAGGACTGTTGGGTCATCTGGTAATTCTAATTTTTAATTTTTTTATTAGCCCCCATACTGGTTTCAGCAAGGCCAGTGCCTATTTACAGTCTGAATGTACCTTTTTCCTCCATACTCTTACCAATATTTCTCTTCACTTGTAATTTTACTATTAATCCATTATCAGGTTTCTTTTCAAATATTTTCTTCCATTCTGTAAGTTGACCTTTATTCCCGTTTACTGTTTCTGCGCTGATTCTTTTTAGATTGATGTACTACTGTTTGTTTATTTTTTGTTGCTTATGCTTCTGGGGTAACATTCAAGAATTATACATCAAAATAAATACTAAGAAACTCTACTATGATTTTTCTTTCTAGAAGTTTACAGATTCAGACCTTACATTTAAATATTTCCCTAATTTTAGTTGATTTTTTGCACAATAAATGTAGGTTAGGATGAATAATAGGGATAGAGGAAGGAGAAGAATACCAACTCAAATTCAGAGAAAATATATTTAACAAGATCATAGAAGAGAACTTTCCCACCTTAAAGAAGGAAATGCCTATGAAGATACAAGAAGCCTATCGAACACCAAACAGACTAGATCCCCAAAAAAAGTCCCCTCGCCACATAATGATTAAACAACTAAACGTACAGAATAAAGAAAGAATATTAAGGGCATCAAAGGAAAAAGGCCAAATGACTTATAAAGGCAAACCCATCAGAATAACACCCGATTGCTCAATGGAGGCTTTGAAAGCCAGAAGGGCCTGGACAGATATAATGCAGACACTAAGAAACCATGGATGCCAGCCTAGACTAATATACCCAGCAAAATTTTCAGTCATCATCAATGGACTGAACAAGACCTTCTAAGACAAAACCAGATTTAAACAATACTTATCCACAAACCCAACCCTACAGAAAGCATTAGAAGGAAAATTCCAACCTAAGGAAGGCAGATACACCCATGAAAACACAGGCAATAGATAACACCAAAGCAGTAAACCCCAAAGAAGAGAAGTACACACACACTACCACCAAAAATTAAAAATAATAAAAGGAACAAATAATCACTGGTCATTAATATCCCTTAATATCAATGGACTTAATTCACCTATAAAAAGGCAAAGACCAACAGAATGAATATGAAAACAGGACCCTTCTTTCTGCTGCATACAAAAACACACCTCAAATTCAAAGACAGACACATACTAAAAATAAAAGGCTGGGGAAAGACTTTCCAATTAATGGAATTAAGAAGCAAGCTTGTGTAGCCATCCTAATATCCAGCAAAATAGACTTCAAACTAAAATCAATCAACAGATATGATGAAGGATATTACATACTCATCGCCAGAAAGATCCACCAAAATGAAGTCTCAATTCTGAACATTTATGCCCCAAACCCAAGGGCACCCACATATGTAAAAGAAACATTACTAAAGTTTAAATCATAAAAAAACATATAAAACCCCACACATTAATAGTGGGAGACTTCAACACCCCACTTTCACCTCTGGACAGATCAGCCAAATTGAAATTTAACAGAGAAATAATGGTCTTAATTGATGGTATGGCTCAAATGTACTTAATCGATATCTACAGAACATGCCACCTGAACAAAAATGTATATACCATCTTCTCAGCACCCCATGGAACCTTCTCTAAAATTGACCACATACTTGGCCACAAAGCAAATATCAACAGATACAAAACAATTGGAATAAGCTCCTGTGTTCTATCGGACCACCATGGTTTAAAGTTAAATTTCAACAACAGAAAAAATAACTACAGAAATCCTACAATCTCATGGAAACTGAATAATGCTCAACTGAATCAACAATGGGTTAAGGAAAAAATAAAGAAAGAAATTGAAGACTTCCTAGAGACCAAGGAAAATGAATACACCACATACCCAAACTTATGGGATATTATGAAAAGCAGTGCTAAGAGGGAAATTCATAGCACTGAATGCCCACATAAAGAAGTTGGAGAAATCTCATGCTAGTGACTTGACAGCACACCTGAAAGCCATTGAACAGGAAGAAGCAAAGTCTCCCAGGAGGAACAGACACCAGGAAATTATCAAATTGAGAGCTGAAATCAATAAAATAGAAATAAAGAGAACAATACAAAGGATTAATGAAACAAAGAGTTGGTTCTTTGAGAAGATGAACAAGATAGAAAAGCCCTTATCCAAACTAACCAAAAGACAGAGAGAGAGCATCCAAATTAACAAAATCAGAAATGAAAAGGGGGACATAACAACAGACATTGAGGAAATCCAGAGTATCATCAGGTCATACTTCAAAAACCTCTACTCCACAAAACTGGACAATCTAAAAGAAATGGATAATTTCTGGATAGGTACCACATACCTAAGTTAAATCAAAGAGTTGGTTCTTTGAGAAGATGAACAAGATAGAAAAGCCCTTATCCAAACTAACCAAAAGACAGAGAGAGAGCATCCAAATTAACAAAATCAGAAATGAAAAGGGGGACATAACAACAGACAATGAGGAAATCCAGAGAATCATCAGGTCATACTTCAAAAACCTCTACTCCACAAAACTGGACAATCTAAAAGAAATGGATAATTTCTGGATAGATACCACATACCTAAGTTAAATCAAGACCAGATAAACCATTTAAATAGTCCAATAACCCCTAAGGAAATAGAATCAGTCATTAAAATTCTCCCAACCAAAAAAGGGCCAGGACCAGATGGTTTCAGTGCAGAATTCTACCAGATCTTCAAAGAAGAGTTAATACCAATACTCTTTTAATTGTTCCACGCAATGGAAGCAGAAGGTATATTACCAAACTCCTTTGAGTCTAAAATTACTGTGATTCCTAAACCCAACAAAGATGCAACAAAGAAAGAGAACTACAGACCGATCTCCCTCATGCACACTGACGCAAAAATACTCAATAAAATACTGGCAAACAGACTCTAAGAACACATCAAAACAATTATCCACCATGATCAAGTAGGCTTCATCCCAGGCATGCAAGGGTGGTTCAACATATGAAAGTGAGTAAATGTAATACACCATATAAACAAACTGAAAGAAAAAACCACATGATCATCTCACTAGATGCAGAAAAGGCATTTGACAAAATCCAACACCCTTCATGATAAAGGTTTTGGAGCGATCAGGAATACAGGGAACATACCTAAACATAATAAAGGCAATCTACAGTGAACCAACCGCCAACATCAAATTAAATGGAGAGAAACTCAAAGCAATACCACTAAAACCAGGAATAAGGCAAGGCTGTCCCCTCTCCCCATACTTATTCAATATAGTACTTGAAGTTCTAGCCAGAGCTATAAGACAACATAAAGAGATTAAGGGGATACAAATTGGAAAGGAAGAAGTGAAGCTTTCCCTATTTGCAGATGACATGATAGTATACATGAGTGACCCCAAAAATTCAACCAAGGAACTGATATAGCTTATAAACACCTTCAGCAACAGAAAGGGAGAACAAGGAATAACAGACCATGATAAATGAAGACCACATGAAAACAGGAATAGGCAGAGTGCTGTAGAGGTCCCCAGAAATCCACAATGATACATCCTCTGTAGACTGCTGGCAGTGGTCGAGAGAAAGCCTTATCTGTCCTAGTCTGGTGATCAGATAGCCAAACATCCTTATAGTCGTGCTGCAAATCTCATCCAATAACTGATGGAAGTGGATGCAGAGATCCTCAGCAGGGCCACAGGTTTCCAATTGTCGAGAAAGAGGAGGGACTGTAAGAGCATGAATTGTTGAGTGAATTGTTGAGACCAAGATTGGAAAAAGCACAGGGACAAATAGCCAAATGAATGGAAGCTTGAACTTCTTGGGAGGCATCCAGGCTGTGGGACCAGGACCTGTCCTTAGTGCATGAGCTGGCTGTTTGGAACCTTGGGCTTACACAGGGAAACTTTGCTAAGCCTTCAAGAAGACTTGACCTGCCTGTACTGAATCCACCAGGTTTAAATGAATCCCCAGGCGTTTCTTGGCCCTGGAGGAGATGGGAATGGAGGGCAGGGGATGGGGGGAAGTTGGGGATGGGGGCGGGAGGGTGGAGGACAGGGGAACCCATGGCTGATGTGTAAAATTAAATAATAAATAAAATTAAAAAATAATAAAAAACCATTATAAGCAACTTAAGAAAAAAGGCTCTAGCCTTTTCATGATGTTATTTACAAGATTGTTTTCTTCTGCTTCTTCTATTCTGTTATGTTCAGGTCTAGCTGTTGGAGAAGGGCTAGGTTCTGGTGATGCTATATTGCTCTTTATTTTGTTGTATGTACTTCTGCCTTGATGTCTGCCCATCTCCTGGAGGATTCATTTTTGGTGTTATTGGCGAACTTGGTCCAGACATACCTGACAGATTTAGGGAGCCTCTCTCTTGTCCAGATGGAAGCTCTGAGCCGGATGGGAGCTCTGGTCCAGATGGGATTTTGGGGCTGGTCTCTGAGTCTCAAGAAGTTGCTGGGGTCTCTGTATCTTGTCCAGATGGGAGTTCCAGGGCAGGATGAAGCTGGGGGCTGGTTTCTTAGTCTCAGGAAGTGGCTCAGGTCTCAGACCAATGCCTGTGGTCCAGATGGGAGTTCTGGGGCAGGATGGGAGCTGGGGGCTAGTTTCTAAGTCCCTGGAAGTGCCTGGGGTCTCAGGCTGATGGGTGTGGGGGCAGTGTGTGGATACTGTAGTTTCTGCCTGGGGCTCTTGGAGAAGGGGAACCTTCCTGGTGGGGTTGTAGGGAGTCCTGCCCTATGATCAGAACCTGGGGCCAAATTGGGCAGGTCTTCCCCAGAATGGCTGGTGCCCAGGGCTGGAACCTAGGTGAAAGAGATTCTTCATTTTATTTTCAGGTGCTTCTTTGCTGGTATAGGAATAAAATAAATTTCTATGTAGATTTTTAGTTGTGAAAATTCAATAAATTTATTAGTTTTCATTTTTTTTAGTCTTTAGACTTTTCTTCATGTAATGTCAGACCCAAATTAACTAAAAGGCAGAGAAAAAGAGAAGACCCAAATTAAGAAAATTATAGATTAAAAGGGGGTGTAACAAGAGAAAGCAATGAATCCCAGAGAATCATAAGGACATATTTTAAAAATCTGTATTTCACCAAAATGGAAAACCTAAAAGAAGTGGATAGATTTCTTGATATATACTACCTACCAAGGTTAAATAAAGATCAGATAAGGGATAGAAACAAACCTATAATACCAAGTGATGTATAAGTAATAATTAAAAGCCTCCTATCTATAAAAAAGCACAGAAAAAGGATTCAGCATAGAATTCCAAAAGACTTTCAAAGAAGAATTAATATCAATATTCCTCAAATTATTTGCTAAATAAGAAACAAAAAATATTGTCCAATTCCTTTTTGAGGACATAATTACCTGAATACCTAAATCACCTAAAGGTAAAGATCCAACAAAGGAAGAGAATTACAGAACAATTTCCTTTATGAACATAGATGCAAAAATCCTCATTAAAATACTTGCAAACTGAATCCAAGAACTCATCAAAAAGATCATCTACCACGATCAAGTGGGCTTCATCCTAGAGATGCAGAAATGGTTCAACATACATAAATCAATAAAGGTAATAATCTACATTATAAACAAACAGAAAGACAAAAGTATGACCATCTTACTAGACACGGACAAAAACTTTGACAAAAACCCCAGATGCCATCATGATAAATTTCCAGGAGAGACAAGGGATACAAAGCATATACCTAAATACAATAGAAAACAATTGCAGGAAGATTATCAAAGACAAAATAAACTGAAATGAGATAAACTCAATGCAATTCCACTAAAATCAGGAACAGGACATGGATGTCCATTCTCTCCATACCTATTCAATATAGTATGTAATGTCATAGCTAGAGCCCTAACACTACAGAAGGAGATCAAGGGGATATAAATTGGAAAGGAAGAAGTCAAAGTATCTTATTTGCAGAAGTTATGATTGCATTTATAAGTGACCCTAAAAATTCCACCAGGAAACTCCTACAGCTTCTTTCAGCAAAGAAGATGAATAAAAAAAAAAATAAAAAAAAAAACCTCATAAATATCAGTAGCCCTCCTATATAGAAATGACAAATGTGCTGAGAAAGAAATCAAGGGATCAGTATGTTTCACAATAGCCTCAAATAATATAAAATACCTTGGGTAACTCTAACCAAGCAAGTGAAAGACTCATATGTATTGGTGAATTTATTAAATGCACTCCATGTAGTTAAAAGGGAGGTTTATTTAGTGGCATAACTTACAAATGAAGTGGATAGGTAGGTTGTAGGGACTGAGAAAGGTGTGTCACAGTCTGGTTGTGTTCTCTGGAGAACTCTGCTCAGTCTACTTCCAGCGTCCAGGGTCCAGAAACCAAGAGAGCTCCCACATCCAGAACTCGGTTCTTCAGCATCCTCTCTCAGCAGGCGTGACCATTACCGAAGCCTCGATGGGGGTTGGAACTTCCAGGTCAAAGTTGGAATGGCAACCCACTACACATATGATAAAATCTTTAAATCATTAAAGAAGGAAATTGTAGTTATCAATTTCATCAAAAGATAGAAAGATCTTCCATGTTCATGGTAGGACTGTGATAGTAAAAATGGCCGTTCTACCAAAAGCAATCTACATATTCAATACAATCCCTATCAAAATTCCAACATAATTCTTCACAGACTTTGAAAGGACAATTTTCAGCTTGTTATAGAAACAAAAGAACTGGATAGATGAAACAAACCTGAATAATAAAAGAACTACTGGAAGAATGAACATCCCCAATCTAAAACTGTACTATAGAGCTAGAGTAATAAAAACATGGTACTGGCATAAAATCAGACTCATTGATTAATGTAATCTAATGGAAGACCCAGAAATAGGTCCAAACACCTGTGGACAACTGATTATTTTTTTATAAAAAAGACAGACGTACACAGTATAAAGAAGACAGTATCACATACTTGTGAAACACTAAAAGAAATATCCAACATGCTTAGTCTTCAGGGAAATACAGCTCAAAAAAACTATTTTGATATTTCATGTTACACCAGTCAGAATGGTTACAACCAATAACACATGCCACAGCTCATGCTGGCAAGGACGTAGAGTAATAGAATACTCATACATTCCTGTGGGAGGAGTTCAAACACGTCTTGCAACTATGGCAATCAATGTGGCAGTTCCTTGGGAAACTGGGAATAGATTTTACCTAAGATCCAGCTATCCACATAACCATAGGACTCTACATTCTGCTACAGAGACATTTGCTCATCCATATTCATTGCTGCTCTATTCATAATAGTTAGAAATTGGAAACAACCTATATGTCTGTCAGTTGACAGATGGATAAAGAGAATGTGGTACATTTATATGGTGAACTATTATTCAGCTATTAAAAACAACAACAAAATGAAATTCATAAGTCAATGCATGGAGCTAGAAAAAAATCATCCTGAGGTAACCCAGACCCACAGAGACAAATATGGTATGTATTTGTTTATATGTTGATGTTAGCTTTTAAATCTCCAATAAGTATGCTACAGAAGTTAGGTATAGAGTAAGGGATTTGGCAGGAGGGATGGATCTGCCTAGGAAGGACAAGATAGTTATGTATGTGTGGAGACATGGTAAAGGTGGGTCAAATGGAGAGGAGAAGAAGAGGATGGTAAAAGAAGGATTAGAAGGAAGGAAAACTAAAACTAAGGGCCACTTATATAATATAGAAATCTAATACATTATAAGCTTCTTAAAAAAATATACACATACAAAATAAATCTAAACGGAATCACCAAGTAAAAGAAGAGACCAAGTCCCAGCAATTCATTTCCTGTCACCAAATTATATCTCCAGTGCTTGGAATGGGTTACATCTAATTGAGTTGTTGGTCAAAGGGGTCCCATGGAAACCCCTAAACCACTCAGGCTATTGGCAATACTATTGGTTGCTTTCCTCAAACTGTAAGACTCTGATGCTGAAGATGGCACCTACATAAGTCACTAAATATGAAGAAGTTGAGCTGGTGCCTATCTAGAACCTTCATACCTACTGACTACTTTTATTGTACTGGAAGGTACTCTCCACACTAGCAGAGGAGAAAGGTTAACACCAACCTACCTACAAACCCTACTGTCTATGGTGAAGACCTGCCTGCACGAATATTGTGGGGATAACCAACCACTACCTGATTGGATTTAATTTCTGATCCATGAGATGGAACCCATGTTGTACACTGCCTGGGTAATCAAGAGTCTGAGACTACATAGGCCATGGACCTAGGGGAAAACCAAATAATACTGCTCTGCTATAAAGGAACATAGCAATAAAATAACTCCTAACAATATTCATAGATCAGTGTTTTGCTCAGCTGTCATCAAATAAACTTCCTAGTGCAGTAGATGAGAACAAATACAGAGACCTATAACTGGACAAAGTGTAGATAGTGTGAGACCTTGGAGCACTTATTCCTAAATGCAATGTTTCCATCAACCCCTCCCCCACCCACAGGGCTCAGAGGACTCTGTGGAAGAGAAGCTGGTAAGATTGTAAGAGCCACTTGGAATGAGAAACACCAACGAAATAAGGGCTTCTAGACACAACAGGACTGATGCACATATAAACTCACAGAGACCAGGCAATATGCACAGGACTTACGCAGGTATAAGTCAGAAGAGATCCCAGCACTTAAAGGGGAAGTATATGAAAGCCCCTACCCCTAACACAGAAGCTAGCTACACTTGACAACCACTCACAAAAGAAAAATTACTTTCTCCAATAGTTACACTGGGTGTTCAAATCACATTGAAGGCAGGCTCCATGCCCAGCAGTACATAGTCAACACAAAGAAAGGTCAATGCTATTTCTCAAGGGTTTTTTGTTTGTTTGTTTGTTTTTTGTCTCATTATGTTTTGTCTGGGCATTTTCCATTTTTTACCTTGCAGTTCTTTTGCTTATATATTATAGTTTATAATACAGTTTTTTATTTGTTTGGTTTTTTGTGGGATTTCTGTGTGTGGAAATGTGTTTTTCTCTGCATATGTATATGTTTCTTTTGCTTTTTCTGTGGCTCTTCTCTTCTTTTTGTTTATTTGATGCTCTAATTTGAATGTTTGTATCTCCTACAAATATGACTTAGTATTTGAAGGTGGAAGCCTAAAGAGGCAATGAGGCCATGAAGTGGCCACTTCCCCTTTCTGTTTTAAGACAGAGTGAACCAGGAAGCTAGCCCTCATGAGGTACAAGCCTGGTGGTACTTTAATCTTGAACTTCCCGGCTGAGATAACTATGGGGAATGTATTTCTAATGTTTATAAGGCACTGAGTCCACATGGTAGTTTGTTATAGCACTCAAATAGACTCAACACTTTTTTTATTCTTGGAGATTCATCTGTTCACTGTTGTTATCTGCTCTTTTCATGAAAAGAGAGAGAATATTTTGAAGGGAATGCAATTCAAAGGAGATTCCAAAAACCATGTTGTTTTTGTGGTGAAGCCATGCATGAAGCATTTTTCAATGTAATGTTAAAGCTGGAAAGTTGAAAACAGAGAAAATTGACTTCTTCTTGCTCCTTTTTTTTCTGTGATTCTAAATTGAGATGGACATCAAAGGATAATAAATACTAAATTTTTGCAAATATCAACAATATTTCTAGCATGTAATCCCTAGAGGGCAAGGTTGACCATTGTAAGGCATCTATATTGCCCTCTATGAGAACAAAGAAGGGAGACAGTAGAAGTATGTAGAGTCAGGAAACACTCTTGGGAAAAGTTTGAATAATTGTTGACAGTTGGGTTGCCCCATAGCTTTCTCAGTGTCCCAGTTGAAAGGATAACAGGAACATTGTTTTGTGTCCATTCCCAGGGCGGGACTGACAAGTCCAGTCTGGTTCTGGGACCAAAGATTTAAAGAATTAAGGGTTTTGGCTCCTAGGAACTTGGCTTTTACCCCTAAAGAAATTGGATTTATCAGTCTCAAGGTCAGAATGTACTCGGTTCATAATACTCTTGAAATACTGTGTTCCCTAGAGACAACACAGCTGGATTAACTTCCTGCTGACTTTGTCCCATGGTATGATTGTTTCTTCTGAATTTTTCCTGCTTCTCCATTGGAAATAGTATATAAAATGATTTTTACTTCTTAATAAACTTGGTTGGTACAAGACATAGCTATTAAAGAACCCCAAATCCCAAAATTTTTCATCCTATCCTCTATCTTCTGATCTCTTGGTCCACTCTCTCAGTACCATGTCTAGGTCAAAGAACAATTGTGTTTATTCAGGTTAATGTGGAAAAAGGATATCTCTAGGTTGTGTAGCAGTTTCCTGCAGAGTTTGCAACATTTCATCCTGCAGAGGAGCTTCTTAAGACAGAAGATAAAAAACTCAAAATAGCTTCAGGAAGTCCCTGAAACTGAACAGATTCACTAGTCTTCTCCTTACCAAGAGTAAAGAAGTCAAGCTGTAAAGAAGATCCTCAGACATGGCAAGCTACAAAGAAGACTCTTCAGATAGGCCAAGCTGCAAAAAAGACTGAAACATAGACCAACTGCCTGAAGAAGCAGAAACCAGCTGGGCTGCCTGGAAGAGTTACAGACTAACAGAAAGACTTGTGTGAGACACACCTTTAAGCTGCCTTCAGGCTATGCAGTGTGCTCCCAAGTTTTAAGATTTTTGCAATGTGTCACCTGTGCTGAGGTAGGCTATGGAGAATCAGTTATCTTTGAGACATTGCTACACCTTTAAGTAACCCTTCATCCATATTCCTTTAAGTAACCCTAATAAAACTCATTCGTTCATTGACAAAAGATAATAACCAGGAGATAATATTTTACTCTTTTCTTTTCTGACTTTGATTATAGAAAAATTCTTAACTTTACATGACAGAGTCTTAAGGAAAACAAATGTCTGAACAAACCATTAAGAAAAGGAGACTGAATCAACAATCAAATGACTCCTAACAGAGAAAAGTGTAAGGCTATAAAGTTTTCCTTCTAAATTCTTCCAAATATTTAAAGGAGAATTAAAACTAATTCTTCTGATATACTGCAAAATCTGAATACTGGGGGTCACTATATAGCTAGAGTTACAGCTCAGATTTGTAACACTTGCCTTAGCAGGTTAAAGCTTCAGCACTACAAAGAAGGACAACTCCAAATTCATGAATTAAAGCTACAATGAGAACAGAAAATGACAGACTAATATCTCTGATAATGATAGAGCAAAATAATCCTCAGATTTATTAGGAAACAGAATTAAATATTCCACTGAAAAGATTGCATACTGTAATCAACTGGGATTCTTCTGCCTTAATTCCATAGGGCTGTCAAAATGTCATAGATTGATTAGGTAAAAAAAAAAAATTGTCAGGGACTGGGAGAGGAAGCATCACATTTCTTTAACAGTGCTATTCATAATAGATTGATCAGAACCCAGACATCTAAGCCCCGTACACAAGAGTATATGGACCACACAAATTAGACTCAGTGGGTTTTGAAAATGTGAGCAGGAGGTTTCATGGGTAGGGAGTGGGGTGAATATTTGAGGATTTAGGGTAGGCATAAGTAAAATTGATCAATATACATTGTATGAAAATTTCAAGGAATCATTGATAAGTTTTAGGCCTCCTAAAGGCCTCTCTGCTGAAGCAACAAACCAAATCAGATGGAATCAGGAAAAGCCCAGGTTTAATGGGTAAAGTGCTCCTAGAGATTCCCAGGGCCTCAGAGGGGAGAAGGGGACTGCACTGGAAGAAACAGAGGTCTGTTTTCAGGGATGCCACTGTGGGAGTCAGGCTTTGAAGGGGCAGATTTGGAGAGGAGCTGTGTAGGGAGCAGGGTAAGGGAAAGAGATGGGGAAGGGAGTTGAAGTAGATCTTCCACCAGACTCCTTCCAAACAATCATATTTCTTAATTTTTAAAAATTTTTAAGTATTTTTATAATTAACACAGAAAACAGTGATTTTTATTATGGCATTTTAATAATGTGCTGTTTATGTTGATCCTCCCCAACTCCTCTCTGCCTTTCCTCTGTTCTGTTCCTGCTGATCTTCATCCTCCCACCAAAAAATCCCCATAAGTTCTTCATATCACAAAAAATATATGCAATATGAACATCTAATCACATATATTCTCTTGTGACGTGAAAATCTTTTGCCCTTTCCTTTCTCCCTTAAGGTAATGTTTTGATACATGTATACATTATTTAATAGCCAATAAGACTAATCATGTGAAACATTCATTATTAGTTTGTGACAAAACATTTGTTAAGTGAAATTGGCAAAGCACAGAAAGATCAGTACAACATGATCTCGCTCATATGTATGTAGAAGCTAAGCAAACTGAACTCCTTGAAGCAGAGTAGTATCATGATTGCCAAAGACTGTTGGTAAAAAGGTTTACCAAAGGTATTGTTACAATTATAGATGAGGAATAATTTTTGGAGTTCTGGTGCACAAAAGAATCTACTTTCAAATAATCTTTTACTGTGTGTTTTTCATTTCTCTTGTCTGATTTTGATCATCTCTTTCCTCCTACTACCTTTTGAGTACAATTTGGTTCTTCTTTTTCTAGTTACTTGAGTGAGGCATTAGGTTGTTTACAGAAGTTTTCTCTTGTGATGTGCATTTATTATTATAAATTTCCCTCTCAGGACTGTTTATCTTTAGCCCCCAAGTGGACATGTTTGCATGCAAATGTATGTATGTGTGTGTGTGTGTGTGTGTGTGTGTGTGTGTGTGTGTGTGTGTGTTAGTGTTAGTGAAAGTGCCTATAGAGGCCAGAAGAGGGAATCAGAGTCTCTGGAACTGGAGATAAAGGTGGTTGTAAGCTACTCAGTGTGGGGCACTGGGAACTGAACTTTAGTTCTCTTAAATAGCACCAAGTTATTCTAACTACTGAGCCATCTCTCCAGCCCCACAAATTTCTCCTGTGGTCTATGGGAGGATTGAATCAGTGACTCTGGCATTATCACCATGCTGTAACCACTATTAAGACAGTTTTATTTTATTTTATTTTATTTTATTTTAATTCTCACTTAATTTTATCTTTGGTTTGACTCATTCATTGTTCGGGGAAATATTTAATGTCATACATATGTAAATTTTCAAAATCCTTCCTTATTTAATAATTTCACTGTTATTATTAGAAAACACACTGTCTTTCTTTGCTCTTCCCTGCCTCTTCTTATTTTCTGTATTTCAATTTCTCTCTGTCTCTCTCTCTGTCTCTCTCTCTGTCTCTCTCTCTCTCTCTCTCTCTCTCTGTCTCTCTCTCTCTCCCTTTCTGGACAAGTTTTCTCTGATTAACTGCTCTAGCTATCCTGGAACTCACTTTGTAGACCAGGCTGGCTTGGAACTCACAGACACCCTCCTGCCTTCGGCTTGTGAATTCTGGAACTAAAGGCATGTGCCATCAGCCTGGCTGTTTCAATCTCTTTGTTCAGTGTTTCACAAATTTATTTTCACGTACATTTTGCCTAATATATGATTTAGCCTTGAAAACAATTTGTGTGTGCTTACAAAAACAGTGTATAATTCTGATGTTGAATGGACTTCCATATATATATATGTGAGGTACATGTGTTTGCTAGTGTTATTCTGCTATTTGTCATTTCATTATTGATTTATTGATTTTTGGTCCACATCAGATGTCCATTTTTGAAGTCCTTTAATATGTTGCAGTCTATCTTTCTCTTTAGCCATATTCATACTTTGTTTATATATTTAGTCCTCCAACCTTAACTGTGCATGGTTTTACATTTGCTAGATCTAAATGATGACTAATATCTTTATCATTATCTAATGCTTTTTTATTCCACAAGACTCTTTTAATTAATCAAGTCAGCTTCTCAACATCTTTTGACTAAAGATGTTACTGTATTAACATTAAAAGTAATCATTTACAATAATTGGGGTTATTTTTATTTCTATTTGGATTATTGTTAATAGTTTACTTTTAATTCTGTAGGTGTTTTTGTCTTTATTTGGCATTAGCCTCTTGTAATTGGGGAAATTTTTCTTTTTTGTTTTTTTTGAGACAGGGTTTCTCTGTGTAGCTTTGCACCTTTCCTGGATCTTGCTCTGTAGACCAGGCTGGCCTCGAACTCACAAAGATCTGCCTGCCTCTGCCTCCCGAGTGCTGTGATTAAAGGTGTGTGCCACCACCGTCCAGCGGGGAAAATTTTCTTTTGGTACATTTTGATTATCTTTTCTTTTTTGGTAGGTTTTCATGTTTTTGTTACAAAAATCATAACAAGTTATTTAAACATATAACTACATAAATATATATATATATATATTTGGGCTTATAAATTTCACATTTTTACTTCATCTACTTTCACATGTCCGACTTCAGACTTCTGGTATCAGATTTGGATTTTTTTTATAGTTGGTAAACCTTAACAAATTATTGGAAGGATTATTAATTTGTATTTTTGAACATTCTTACTGAAGAAATGTTATGTGCACATCCCTTTTACAGTATTACAGTTTTCAAAATATGGCTGTGTTCTTTGAAAATTTCAAAGTACTTTTTCTTTGTACCTCCTTCCTGGTCTATGACATTTATCTTTTTTTGGTAAACTTATTGCCAGTTCATGTGTTGTCTACTTCCAATGACAGTTCTCATCATTTTCCCATAGTTTGAAATCTGATTTTTGTAAAAGATTAATTTTATTCTTACTTACATGTATGTGATCTGTGTGTAGTTATGTGTGTGTGAGCACAGTTCCTGTGAAGGACAGAAGAGGATGTTGGAGCCTGTGGAGCTGGAGTTACAGGAGAGTATGAGTGGCCAGACTTTTATCCTGAGAATACAATCTGTGTTCTCTGCAAAAACGAAAAGTTCTCTTAACCATTGATCCATCTTTCCAGCATCAAACTGCTGCTGCTGCTGCTGCTGCTGCTGCTGCTGCTGCTGCTGCTGCTACTACTACTACAACAGTAATAGTAATAAATTCTTCCTTCTTTTTTTCTATCAACCTGTCTGAGTTCCTTAATATGCCAGGCCCTGTGCTAGAGTCCAGGAAAATTCTGTACTCACTTTTATCTCCTTGATGGAGCACTGGATACCTCTTTCTACCATGTGCTTATTGGTGTTCGAAGAGGGGTGATACAAGTAAAGTAAAACTGTCATTATATCCTCTTTTGTGTCTCTTTCCTGTTTTCTACAGTGTCACCTCTTCCCGGTTTCCAAAGCTTGTGTAAACTATCTTCAAATAGACAATTGTATTAATATAAAAGTATTGTAAAAATACTTATCTTCAGTCTTGTTGATGGCACACCCCAATATGATCCTTTTGAAACAATTCAAATCATGCCTTTCCTTTACTTAAATTAAAACTCTGATGGATAATTATTTTTCCAAGTAAGTAAAAAAAAAATTACCAAATCTTTGGAGGCTGCACATATTATATATCCTCAATTCTGTGCTTTTTATTTTCAGTGTCTCACTGTGCTTCAAACACATTGCCTATTTCTCAAAAACACAGGAATTGGCAGTTTTTGAGCTAGTTGGTTTTTTAATTCTCACAATATTCTTATACCAGGTTAATGCATGCCTTCTATGCAGCTGTCATGTTTCCCTCCTTTGAATCTGGCTATATCAACCTTTTCTTCACAACCACTATGCTCCATTCCCTCAGCAAATCCAAACTTCTGATTTCCTTAATCATGTTCCATTTGGCTTGGAACTCACTGTGTTGCCTAGTCAGATCCTCACCCAGCCTGCTGGGTGAGTAGGTTACAGGATTATATGGCCACACCTGGCTGACTTTCATTTCCTACAACATTATCAGCTTTAACTTTACTCAATGATGTATATATGAAGGTATTTATAATGTTTCTCTTTTGTTTCATTACATAAACCCAGAACCCTGTGCATGCTAGGCAAATAATGTACCACTGAGCTATATTTGCTGTTATTTTGGAGCTTGTTATTATTTTTTTTAAATGTTACAACATTTTAAAACATTCATTTATTTAGTGTGTATGTGTGCAGGTGTGTGCCATAGTGCTTACACAGAAGGAACCTAGACATAAACATACATAGACAACTTATAGGAATTTGTGCTTTCCTTTCACTATGTGGATCTCAGGGAGAGAACTTGGGTTGCCAGACTTAATGACAGTGTCCTTTATCCATTTTGAGCAGTCTTGATAGCCATTCTTTGATTTATTTATTTTTAAGATTTAAGATTTTAAGATTTATTTATGTGTGTGTGTGTGTGTGTGTGTGTACATGCATGCATGCTTGTGAATGTGTGTGTGTGTGTGTGTGTGTGTGTGTGTGTGTGTGTGTGTGTATGCATGTTGATCCCTGAGAAGGCCAGAAGAGGGTGTCATATCTCCTGAAGCTGGAGTTACAGGTGGTTGTGAAACATCTAATGTGGGTACTGGGTCTTCTGGAAGAACAGTATTCTTAACCACTAAGTCATGTCTCCAGGACCTTCTTTTATCTATCTATCTATCTATCTATCTATCTATCTATCTATCTATCTATCTATCTATCCGTCTGTCCATCCATCCATTTATCTATTGATTGATTGATTGATTGATTGAGGCAAGCTCTCCAGGAAAGCACTGAAATGACTTTATAGCCTACATAAGACTTCAGCGTACCATCCTCCTACCTCAGCCTCCCAAGTAACTGGGACTATGGATCTGGACCACAAGGCTAGTTTAGTTCTCAATGTCTATAACAAATAGAAAATCAACACCAAGAAGGTAACACATTTTGTTTGTTTTGTTCTCTGATCTATCCCCAAATCCTTCATGGCTATCTAAATACCAAATAAATGCTAAATATATTAATCAACACCATATTATGTGATGAATACATAGTGATTTTAATACATATGTATATGTAGAATGATTTTAATACATTGATTTTGTGAGTACATTTATTTGATCATAAATGTAACCTGGAAGTTGCCAAGTTAGAATTTCTTTTAAAGTGAAATAATAATACAAGTTTCATTTAGTAAATATTAATTTGTTTCGAAGTATGTCAATACTGATATACAATTCTAGATGTTTTCAATTGGGCCAAGATGATGATATTAGAGAAAATTGTAATTTTTGTTATGCCCAAGCCCTTCTCTCTCAAATTTTAAGATTTACAACCTTTCATTAAAAGACATATTGCATTTAATTTTCTAGTAAAATTTCAAGCATAAAAGAATGTATAGTAAAAACAATTCCCACTTAAACTAGTTGAATCTCCATTCTTGGAGTGTTGGTATGTGTCAGTGTAGCTCAGAATACCCTAACCTTTGCCCAGTGCACCTATTTTCCTAAGCCTTTTTTTTTATAACAATCTGTGTTCTTTCCAAGTTGCTTATATTGATTTCAAAGTCCCAAGGCAGACATAGTATTCTCTGAACACTTGACCACAACTGACAGCTGTGGGAAGAGAACTTGCTGTTTTTAGAGCCTCTACTTGAGTGTACGATTTTCCACTTCATCCCTCCTTCCTTTAAAGAATTGTTTTGCTGACAAATTTTAACTTTGAGCCAATAATAAACCTTGGAATTTTCTTTTCTGGCAATTGCTTCCAAGTTAGTTACTTCTGATTGTGTAGTCATGGAAATTAAGTTTTAGCCTTAAAATTATCCTATACTTATCAATCTTAAAATTAGCACTTTTCCAGGCTAGTTATGGAGAAGCTTTTCAATGACCTTGATAAAGTTGGCATTTTTTTTCAAAATTGTTTAGTTTATGATATTCCATCTCTGTATACCTATATGAATATAGAACATTGGTGACATGGTTATGCTTCATTTGTTTTTCTGTTCCCTACAGAATCTAGCAAGGTTTGCTCCATTCTTAACTAGTATAAACCTATATTTGTTCCTCACTATTGCATATTGGACTAAGGCTATAAGCTCTAACCAGTCAACCCAACTCTGGTATCTTCATCACTGCTCTGGACCAATGACAGAGTAGATTACTTGTATGTCATCTGGAATATAGCCAGTTCTATATACCAATACTTATACCATGCCTTCTTCCTGAAATACCCTCCACCAACTTCTGCCTGTCTATCCAGACAGATTGAATTTCCACATATCATCTCTGTCAAGTTATCTCTGATAACTTTGATTGGCTCTATAGTCTTGTGGTTAAGGGCTCAGGCTCTGAAATCAGATTTCTCTGCTTGGTTTCTTCTGTCTCTTACTAGGTGCGTAACTACAGTAAAGTTATTTAACATTTAGATATATCCACTTACTTAACTGTAATGAAAACAGTGACATCTCCTTTGTAGTACTCTAATGGAGATGATATATTAGTATCTAAGAAGAACATACAGTAAGCACTCAGTAGATTCCAGTTCTTATTAGTGGCATAATAGACATACTGACATTGGGAATTTTGGTACTGTTACTCTAATTTCTTCAGTGGGACTTACTGAATTATTTAATTATTACTATTTAACATTAACTATATATAGTGGGGGTGTGCTGGTGTTTGTGTGGGGTGTGTGTGGAGGACAAGGGTCCTTATGTTTGTACAGTAAGCATTTTACCAATAGATTCAGCTGTAGTAGCTGGCTCACCAGTAAGCCACAGGGATCCTCCTGCCTCAACCTACCCAGAACTGTGATTGCAGGCATATCAATTATACTTTCGAAATATGTGCACTAGGGATTGAACTCAGGTCATTATTTTTGAATGGCAAGCATTTTAACAACTGAGCAAATTTCTCAGCCCTTAACATTCATTTTCATTTTTTTACCCCTTGATGAAACCACAAACTAAGTTGAAGTAACTGTGGTCAGCTGCTGAATTTGATGTAGTGCTTAATATTAAATAAATCCAATAAATATGATCAGTATGACTGGATAAACTAAAATATTTCTAATGAATGTATCAACATCTCTAACAATTATTTCTTAAAATATCTGCTCAAATAAGTTTGTCATCTTCTTAATATGGTTACACAGTTATATTGGTAGTTAACATGCATCAGTAGCAGGAACTTTGCTGCCCACTGAACTAAAAAATGATATGTTCTTCCAAACCAACTATATAGCCTCCTCACAGCTCACCACCATCCTCTTTGGGCTTGCCCTCTAAGTGTAGTCCCAGGGACCCTCCAGTTCTTTGTCAGCATCCCCTTCAGCCATCCCCTTCATCCCATCTCCATTCCTATCTAACCTCAAAATTGTTCTCCAATAGGGGACTCTACAGCAGCCACTTATGGCTGGGATGCAGGTGGGCCATCTGTGTCCATCTTTGTCTCCTCAGAGGACTGTTAGACCTGCTAGTGCCTGTCTGTCTCAGTCTCTCCTCCTAGCACACCTCATTCTACTTTGGATTCACTGTCACCTTTGCAGACTAAGGTACCCCACATTCTGCCTCAATTGTCTTTCTGGGAGCCAAACTCCAAATCCTGCTTAAGAAAACTGCAAAAATAGTCCCCTTCCCTAGTCTGATAACCTGTCATCACCCTGTCAATTGTACTAATCTGGACTGATTGGAATCTGAACCCAGAGTTATAACAAGAGCTTCAGATCTGGAGTTGGTCAAGGTATGAACACTAAAACCCAGAGTGACTGTAAGACTGAAGTATCATTCTTCTGATGTACAACATGTCAAATCCAGGAACAAAGAATGGAACACCAGCACAACAAAGATGGAGCCAAATAGATATCTACACGAAAAAGCACCACAAACTTCCAGATGCCTAAATCTCAGCACAAAACCACAAACATGAACAGCCAAAACAACATGCCTCTTCCATAAGTCAGCATCACTATTTTTACGTTCTCCAAGAAAAGCATTTTAGCTGAAAGAAAAGGCAAGGACTCCAAAACAACAATTATGAATATTTTCAAGTACCTTAAAAATGATATGAATAAATGTGCTAGTGAAGATCATGAAAGCACAGATGGCTGATTGAAATAAGAAAAACAATTCAAGATATGAAAGTATAATTTAACAAAAATTAGAATAACTAAAGAGAAGTCAGACTGAAATAAAACTCAAAATGCAAAACTCAGGAAGTCCAACTTCAACAACAGATTAAAAGTTGGAAGAGGTTTTTGTAGTGTAGAAAAA
The DNA here is from genome assembly GCF_903995425.1 of Onychomys torridus. Lineage (NCBI taxonomy): Eukaryota > Metazoa > Chordata > Mammalia > Rodentia > Cricetidae > Onychomys > Onychomys torridus. The sequence goes on along the minus strand of NC_050466.1, from coordinate 79,936,705 downwards.
AAGACATGGAAGAGAGAATCTCAGGCCTGGAAGACAAGAAAAAAGAAATGGATAACACAGTCAAAGAAAATGTTAAATCAAAAGTCAAAATAAAACAAGAAACAAACCAACCAAACAAACAAATACACAAATCTAGTTATAAAACATCCAGGAACATGGTATTTTAAGACAATACCAAACCTATGAATAGTAGGTACAAAACAAAGGTCAAAGGCTCAGAAAAAATTAGAAAAATCACGGAAGAAAATTTCCCTACTCTAAAAAAAAAAAAAAAAAGATGAATATTACGGTGTAAGAAGTACACAGAATACCAAATAAACAGTGTGGATTTTCATGCTCTGATCACCAGGAGTGAAAAGCATAATAGACTTTTCCTTTAGTCCCTTTGTTAAATTTTGTATCACCTATTAAAAGACTCAGATTGATTGTAGGTTCTATAAAACTAGAAAGGCTCTGTCTTCTGAGCAATGAAAAAAATGAGAAATGTACGTTCTGCAATGTCCCAACTACCTAATTTCCCATCTAAAGTTTATCTCTTGACACAGCTTTATTACATTAACTTCCCTCCCTCCATGTCTCTGTCTCATTTTTTCTTTTTCTCTCTCATATTTTTGTATTTTGATAAAAGATCTCACTACATATTTCAGGTTGGCCCTGAACTCACTGGAAAGCCCAGGAGTCCAGGTGCACCTTGAACATGTGGGGTGATACTCCTATCTTAACCTCCCAGGTGCTAGTATTGTGGATGTTCACCACTATATTTGACCCTATTTCTTAATTTGTAGTAAGGTCTCTTCTACCTTACAGTATATTGCTATCCAATTTTGTTGTCTGCTTTACTGGATTATTGCACACCATTATCTAGTTGTTTTTTTTTAATCACACTTATATTCTTATCTCTGAGCACATGACAACCAAAAGCAACACATACAACTTTAAAGAACACACATTAACAATGGGCAAACAGCTCATGTCACAGAGTAAACAGACTGTAACACAGGGTGAACATGGCAAATTTGATCTTGTCATTTCACATCTGACCATTACTTGAATTAGTTTTACTGTATTTTGTTTTCAGGAATTATATCACATAATTTCTAATACAACAGTCTATGAAATTAAATTAAAATAATTTATGACTATAACTGAGTACATATTTGACAGAAAAACTGTGATTGGACCACACATTGGAATTGTACTTTAACTTCAACCATTCAATAGCCAAAGTGCTTAGAAGAAATAATCTTTCATCTAGGGAACATTCTCCATTCATTAAAAAAAAAAAAAAAAAAAGATTGCTTAGGAAAGCACAACTATTCAAAGACTAAAACTAGATGTAATCTTCTGCATTCAGATCATAGCAGCAGATACCAAGAAAGGGTTAAAGAAGACAGAGATTTGTTCGGAGAAAACAGCTATCAGAGAGTGTGGGATGAGGCCAGCTCTATTCCATTTCAACCTTGATGAGGAAGGAAAGAATGCTGGTGTAAAAAATTATCTTTAAGTACACTATAATTTAAAGAAAGTTTCAGTAAGGCTAATGAAGAATCTTTGAGCCAAAGTTGCTCTTTAGATAACTCCTGTATTTGCACAAATGCCTGAGCTCTCATCTGTCATTGACTAGCAGGAGTCTGTAGGAAGTGCACTTTAACAAATGCTAAAGTCAGCAGCCAGACTCGGTTCTCAATTATGCTTTCCACAGGAGAAGATCTAAGAACAACATTTTCATAGCTGATATGCTCCACCCTTATTTTGATGATTTTGAGGAGATGATGACTACTAAAATGCAAATGATTTACATGAATCAAGCTCCGAACTTCATGTATCTTGGAGACTGGTACTTCCCAATTATTTTAACCTTCATGGCCAGCTGGATTTGCCCTTTCTATGATTATGCTGGCAATGAGCTTTATAAATCTTGAAATATGAGAATCTATGCCCCATGGAACTGGCATTCTAGTGAAGGTTATAGACATGTCAGGAATGAAATATAATGGAAGGCGAAAGGAAATGTGTGGTTAATAAGGGTATAAGCAATGTGTTGTGGAAAAGCAAGGAAGAATGCAAGATTTCAGTGTTGGTATTTCACAAGGGGCTTTGCATATGAACAGCTAGGTAAGAATAGCCAATTCATTTGTATGTGTTATTTGAAAATAAACACAATTTTTATAATTTTGAAAATTATAGGTTTCAAATTCTGTGCTACTAGAATCAACACCAGGGCTTGTTAAAATAGTATTACTGAGTTCATAACCAGCTAAACAGTTGCTGAAACAGTAACGGCTTGGGATGGAGTCCTGTAGCAAGTTTTGAGGTGCTATGAGAGTTGCTGTTCTGAGTAGAACTACTGAAGAAACAAGCAAGTAAAAGAAGAGGAGTTTTCATTAAGAATATGAATTGATGAAGCCATTGCCCCCAAGCCCCTCTTCAATTAACTTTAAACATATTATCAAAAGTCCACTATTGAGAGAAGCTCTTCTTTGGTATCAAGTTCTGGGTAAACTCTGAGACTCATAGCCTCATTTTATGATGGTGGTTATTGTTATTCAATTTCTTGATTTATTGCACCCTCTAATCACAGTCCCTGACATTCATCAGTCTCCCACTGTGCACTTTTTTTCATCTTTCCCAGCATGTTGAATACATGAATTCATTCAGTATATAGATTTGGTGATCTGGTTTCTTGGATGTGGGAGTCCTCAAGTGACTCCAGCTTGTGGGTTGATTCCATCTTGACTCAATGTCAGAGATTTTAAGCTTGTCTTTGTTCATTAAGGAAGGATAACAGGATGTATGGCCAAAGATGTATGTACCAGATATCTTGGGAATAAAGGGGGTGTTTATGCTTGTTTGTTCCTTGAACAATGGTGTCCTTGAGAGGGGGAGGTCTTTATCTCCCCATGCTTTGGGTGTAAAAAGGCTGTGAGAAATAAACTTTATTTTTCTGTCTCTATTTTTCTGTCTCTGTTTTTCCTAGCTGTTTTTTCTCAATCTTCACTCCCCTATTCAGGACTGTTCAACAGCTCAGGTGGGACCCGACACTTGGACTTACCAACATGTATTTCACATATATCCATATTCTTGTTTATCAGTGTTCTACTCATTTATGTTGTTACTCATAGGTAAAAGCCATTTCATCACTTTCAAGTTTTGAAAAGTCAGAATAATGTTATCATCTCATTATTATTATTATTGTTGTTGTTGTTGTAAATAACTGATCTTGGAATTTCAGAGTCATGTAGCAATACATGTTTAAATTTATGGGAAGCTGCTAAGCTATTTTCTAAAACAAGTGTAATATTTTGCATTTTCTTAGTGTTGAATAAGAGCCTTAATTACTCCAGGTATACTTCATAGTTGCAGCACTTAGGAAGATGAAATAGGACGATTCCATGAAGTTATCAGATTGAGCTATACAGTAAGTTCCAGATCAGCCTAGGCTAGTGGGAAACTGTCTCAAATAACACAAGACAGAGAGAAAAATACTTCTAATTGCTTCCCATTTTTTCCCACTTAATATTGTCATTTTTAAAAAGTGTATGGGAAGGAACTAAAAAATAAAAATGTCAACCATCTGAATTAAGGTAGCCACACAAACAAACACGTATCTAGTCCCAAACTCTATAAATCTTGGTGAACTAGTTTGTTTCTAAAGCAGTCATTCAAGTGAGTATACAGTCATATTTCACTGTCATTTAAATTTGAATTTAATGACTAATGATGCTGTTGTAAGGTCATGTACATTTCTTCCTTCAATATATTTCTTTTGAAAATTTTTCTTTCAGAGTTCCAATATGAATAACATAAAAATATGGTCTTAAATAATATTGTTTTCTTTCATTTATAATAGAAAATAGGACAATTTATAACCGTGTGGTTTATGCACTATTTCTAGAAGAACTTCTTTATATTTTTATAATCAGCATGAAAATTTTAGTCTTATTTAAACATTCAGTATATAGTAGAGACATATGAAGTAAAGTAAACACTATTTTACATTTACTCACATATTTAGCACTTTGGGTACTTCTAACTTCTTTGCATAGGTCCAGATTTCTGTCTGTTACCTTTTTTTTTTTTCTACTTGAAAGACTTTCTTTAAATTTTCATGTACAATGGAAGTGAGTTTATTTATTTATGTTTACTCTTTTCTCTGGCTACTTAAAAGATTTTCACTTTATCAATCATTTTCAGCAATTTGATTAGGATGTCTTTTGATGACTCTTTTGATTTGCCCACCCCTTCGAATTTGAATCTTTCTGATGTTGCTTTTGAATTGTGTTAAATAAAACAGGTCTTGTGGCAAGGTAAAATCCCTATCCCCACCCCACTATCCCACACACAGATAAACTAATACGCTTTAAATCAATCTACTTGATATCCTAGGTAATGTAGTGCATTAAAATCTGGTTGGTGGGAACACAAATTATCCCTGGCTTCATATAAAGCCAAGAGACTTTCCATGTGTTTTGTGTTGGTTCTCTTAGCTTTCATGTAATTTTCTTATATTTGTGTGTGTTGATTAAGAATGTGATGATATTTTAGAAACAAGAAAGCGTCTACAACATCTTGGAACTTTCAGTCACCTTTCTTTTCAGCCATTCCTCTGACCTATAGTGTACTATACTATATTTTTATTTCTTTTTACATATGCTGTGACTCAGGGAACATTATGAAATAGAGGACAAAAAGACTGTAATAGACAGGATCCCACAAAGAATGCTGTGACACAGTCTCTCCTAGAAATTACTACATAAACTAAACTGGAATAACAGCAATGTCAATGGACATGTTAACATAGAAGGTGAAAATTTTCCAGGGTCTCACTCCTGGACAATGAAGTACAAGCAGTTACTGACTGCTACAAGAAGAAATAGCTTTTCCCAAAGCTGAGTTCCCTTATTATCCAAGGAAAACTAAACATGGACTAAACTGGATTCAGCAGGTTCTAGTCATATAAATTTCTTTACACACATTATATGTATCTACACACACACACATTCACACACACACACACACACACACACACACACACACACACACACGTATAATTAAAGGTTATATCAACCTCAGGGGGACATGGGAGGGGTTCAAGGGAGAGTAATAGAGAAGAGCTGGAGGGAAGAATATATATGGGGGAAGTAATTTAATTCTAGTTCAATTTAAAATATTGAAAAATGTTTCCCCTCTCCCTTTCTTTCAACTCCTCCTGTGATCCTCCACTCCTTCTTAAATTCTTAGCCTCTTATTATTTAATTATTATAAATATATATTGTATTTATATATTATATAATATATTATTGCAATGTATATATACACATGTTCAGAGAAACAAACTGTCTCTCAGCAGGCATCCTGGTTCTCTGGTTCTTATAATCTTTCCATCCCTTCTGCTACAATATTCACTATGCCTTAGGTGTAGGCGTTGTGTTGTAGATTTATCAGTTGGGGCTGAGCACTTCTCAGTCAGCTGTTCCCAACATTTTGACAAGTTGTGATTTTCTGTAATGGTTTCTACTCCAGAATATTGCTGGGATATCTGAGAATTTCCTATCCTGTTTTTGGTCTGAAAACTCTCCAGCTATTATGCTGTGCATTGTCATTGCTGTTCTGAGATCATTGCTCTGCACTGGTTGCTACCTAATATCTGCAAATTTTTGTTTCTTACTTTTTCAGTTGTAGTTGTTTAAGACATAAACGTTAATCCAGACATCAATTAACTGGAACTTTGTATTTGCTTACATTTTGCATCATATTCTTCATTATAACATAGCAATAAAATAAATTTTCCTTGGTTGGAATTGAACTAGGATTGCTTAATGTATGTCATCAACTTTACATAGTACCTGTAAAATAAAACTCTTAATCTACATATCTTGATGGTTTTTCTTAATTATTTAAATCAAGTACCATATATTTAATTACAAATATTTCTTCTGTATTATAAATTTAAAAGGCATAAATATATTACCATAAGAAATATAAAATCTTGGGAAATGAATTATTCTAAAATAAATTAGATTGAAAAATTTATAATTCACATTTTATATTTTAAAAATCAACCATTATTGTTACATGAATGTATTTTGTAATCATTGACCCTGACTTTTAGAAAAAAATCAGTAAAATATTCCCCATTTGTTCTGTTATGTGTGCTACACAAATGTACAGTATTAGAAGTATGATACTTATGTATTTGAAAGTATGCCAGCTTTTAAAATAATTACTGATATTTTAGCTGTCAGTCATGTTTATCAGCACTGCATAAAGGAGGAAATACATTTTGCCATTTTAGAATAAATATAAATAAAGACAGAATAGACACAGTCCAAATGATATTTCATGAAATGTACCTTGATGCTGAACATCATTCAGTGCATATCTTTACAATATATTTTATCAATATTATGGTAGCCCACAAAGGTTTCCTAGTGAAATCTGAGCTTGCTTTACACAGCAGGGCTGCACTAGAGGATGGCTTCACCATGTACATGGTCACCAGGTGTCTGAGATGGCCTGCACTTGGCTGTGCTGTAGGGAGGTCTTTGCTCCACCGCTTGGCATTCCTTTAAAATGGGGCTGGTGTGTTTTGACCCAGGCACTCCCCAGGCTATCCTGGGTTTTATAACTGTGTCTCTCTCTCCTCTATATTTCTATCTACATATTCCTTATTTCTCCCTGCTCAAGAGTACCCTAGGGGAAAAAGAGGGAGCTGGTCTCCTTCACAATATTCATATGGAAAAATTTATATTTTCCATACACTGAGTATGTTTTCAATCTAAAAAGATGTGCAAAGTCCATTTTAGTTATATTTCATAGAATTACAACACCATGAGAATCATGTAATACTTTTGCAAAGAATATATCATTTCAATAATGCTTTTGTACAACTTGGATGTTGTCAGTGTTAATTCCACACTCATATCATTGTTTAACTCCACTGTATACATTATAAAATATGAACAACACATGTTTTAACCACTTTATCTTTACTTCATAGTGATAATTATGTACATTTATGGATTATAGCATGATTATTATGTATACACCAACAGAGAAAGATTCATCAAGGGAAAAATGTTTCAGTGAGAATTAGTTGTAATGGCACATGCATAAATCATAGCTATTGTGAGGTTGAGGAAAGAGGATAAGGAGTTCTAGATAATCTTCAGGTACACACTGAGTTCAGTGCTTGTCTAGGCTTTATGATACTTTGTCTCAAAATGAAAAATATAAAAAAACAAATTTCAGTCACAGAAGAATAAGGATTTAAAATTTTTATTCACGTGTATACTTACATGTCTGTGTGTGGTAGGTTTATGCATGTGAATCCAGTTGTTCAAGAAGGCCACAAAAGCAAGAAAGATCCCTTGGAACTGGAATTACAAATGGCTGTGAGTCACTAGATATGGACACTAGGAACAGAATTTAGTTCATCTGCAGGAAAAGTACATACTCTTATCTGCTGGGCTACCTTCCAAGCTCAGAGAAGAATCAGTTTTAGTAATTCATTTTGCCTTTTCACATGTCAGTTTGCTCTGCAAATACTTGCCCTGTGTTTCCATTACACTTAAATTGGTTTAAGCTTGTGGTTATAGGAAATTCATTATATTTCCCCTTTCAAACCATAGGGCATAAACGCTTACTTAGAATCTCCACTTGGATTCTTTCATTTTATGTCTTTCATTGTCTCACCTCATGGATGTATTAAGTGGAATATATCTATATTATTTCCTAGAAGAAATGACTATAAGGATCCAAAGCCTTGTTAATCCAATATTAGCAACTGCTGCTTTCATTATGAATTTGGTAGAAACCACTACTTTTAAAAGTACAAAAGTATTGTTAGTAGATGTGTGTTTGCTATATGAATAAAGATGTGTACATGCCACTACATCCATTTGGAAATGTTAAGGTTAGAGAACTTTGTGGAGTCAATTTGCTCCTTCTTCCTTCATGTACATTCTGGGATTGAACTCAGGTTATCAGGCATCCACAGCAAGCGCTTTAGTAATTGAGCTGTGTTGCACTACATAATTATTTTGAAGGTGTTTGAAATTTGCTATCAATGGCCCTAATATCTGTTTTTACAGTTTTACTAGAATATTATGGACAAGTAATTAATTATATGTATGTTGCACAACACAATAATGTGATGGACTTATACACTGATTACCTTAACCAAGCTAAGTAACTAATTGCTTACTTACATAGCACTTACTGTTTTTTGCAAAACAATAAGTTTTTTATTCTTATTGTTTGTGTACTCATGCATACATGCCACAACACTTATATGAGTGCTGGAGGAAAACACTTAGCAGCTGATTTCATTCCACCTTTACATAGAATTTTTGAGGTAAACTCATCATCAGGCTTTCACTGCAAGTGCTTTTACAACTGCTTAGCCACCTCACTGGCACAGTCATCACTTTTTAAGAGAGTGAAAACAAACAAGAGAGAGTGTAATGAGAAAATATAAAAGTTAAGATAGAGTCTCTCAGCAGATGTCATGTATACACTACATTATTATTACCTATATTCAACATGCTAAATACCAGAACTCCACCTTATTTATTATGTGTACATCTCCATACTCCATTGCTCAACATCTCCCATTGTCCCTATACCCAGCATCTGGCAACCACCACTCTACCTAATGTTTCTGAACTTGACTTCTGTAGCTTTTGTGTGTTATTTCAGTTGTGAAGTATTTGTCTTTTACCATATGGTTGATTTAATTAAAGTAATGTCATCAAGATTCACCTACATTTTTGTGAATGAAAAAGATTCTTTTAGTTTGACTGAGGAATATCTCATCATAAGTCTCCATATATTTGTGGACACACACTTCGGTTGATTCTGTAACAGCTACTATAGACAGCAGTGCAGGAAATCTGTCAATAAGGAAATCTCTTCCATACACAGATTTAATGTTCCTTTAGGAATGGGATTGCTATATCATATACAGTTGATTTTTTGTGAGTTTTGAAGAACTTCAACATTGTTTTTCGAAGTGGTTTTTTAAGTGTAACAATGTCCTTTTCCCCACTTTTTTGACATTTTGGTTAACAGCACCAAAACAGTGACTATCAACCATTTGTAAGCAGTTCCAAGGAATCTACTGCCCTCTTCTAGGTGTTGAAGGCATTGCATGCATATGGCAGACAATCAGGCAAAAACTACCAATATACAGAAAAGAAAATTAAATAAAAAAAATCTTTCTTCAAACGGGCCATTCTTACTTTTATACTTTCTTTACTTCAGATAAAAATAATTAAAAATAAAATGTTTCTGTTGAAGTAGAGACCAGAACATGAGAAACAGATAAAATAATTCCAGTGATTTCTACTAAATACACTGTTAAAAATTATATCTATTAAAACTTCCAATAAAAACCCTATTTTTATATGAAAGCACCAGGAAATCAGAAATGAAAATATCTCTCAGGACTAGGTTGTAACTTTTCTTGATGTTAATGTTTACCTTCTAATTAAACTGTGAATACATTGAATTTTGCTGTTTAACTTTTGTTTTCTAGATAATAACTAATATTTGATTTCTTCAACATACATTAATTTTGCTGAAGTAATTATCAGAGTAAAAATTAACTACTCAACACATCTGTTGTACCTCAGAGACAAACCATCTGACTTAAGTGTTCTAAAATATTCCATGTTTAATAAAAGGTTTACATTCCACTACAGCCTTCTTTAAGTACCTTAAATATAAGCTTTCCCCCTCAAATGAAGATCTTTCACTTAATATTGCCTCACTCAGGAACACTCACCCTTCCCATCTTGATCTTTTTCACTCATTCAGTATGCTATCTACTTAATCAATACTTCCTCCTCTGTAAAATCCCTCACCACCATGTCTGAAATAATTGTCCACTGAGAGCCCCTGAAAAGCATACTGTGTTCCTGTGAATATATAGTGCATTGTGAATTTTGTGCATATGTTTAATATGTTGCTTGCCATTCCCACTTGAAAGGCAGCTCCCACTTAGATGAATCTGATTGTAGCAAGAACTTTGTGATAACCACTTTATCCCCCAGAATACAAAAGAGTACCACAGAGGAAGTATTCAATTATTATTTTAATGAATAGATAGTAGTAAGATGTACAAGATACATTCATTACTAGATGCTTCATCGTCAAAACTCTCAGTATTATAGGATACATCTCTTTTGTAATAAGGCAAAGTGACTAATGTGGGAACCTTATAATGAACCAACAAGTTAGGCTAAGTAAATATTTTATCTCTTTCCTCATTGATATTGAGTTTCCATTTTTAAAGACTTGTTTTATTTATTTATCTATCTATCTATCTATCTATCTATCTATCCATCTATCTATCTATCTATCTATCTATCTATCTATTTATTTATTTATTTATTTTGGGTGTATAAGTGTTGTCCTGCATGCATCTCTGTATACCATATGTATGCAGTGCTCTCAGAGGTCAAAAGGGGTTATTGGAGCCTCTGGAACTTGAGTGAAAAGATGGTTGTAAGCCAACAGGTGGGTGCTATAAACAAAAGCTGGGTTCTGTTCTTAACCTGTGAAATATCTCTCCAACCCTTTGATTTCCGATTTTTGTAGCCTACATAATCATTATGCCACAGACTGAAAGGTATTTTAGTAGTTGCAATTTGAGCCAAGTGACATATGTAAAATATCCACATTTTTGAAGAAGTTCAGCACATACAAGAAAAAGAGGATATCAAGTTGGGTGGGCAAGGAAATGGGTGTGGATTTGGGAGGGGTTGGAGAACAAGGCAAATATGACCAAAATATAAAATACTTAAAGAAATGTATATTTTAATAAAAGACTTTCTGATATGAAGCTCAGAAATCAAAATTACACTTCAGCAAAGAACATATTAAACTGATTTCATCATGGAGCATTTCCATTGCTCAAAAGCCATGTGTGGTTAATGTCTTTGGCACTGGATATAATTTCCATCAGCACAAAAAGTAAAACTGAACAACAATAAATAATTCATACTCTTCAGATGATAGCTTTTAAACTGTATTTTAAATCTAAGAAAGATATGTTGCTTTAACTATTTAAGACAATTTTCTTAGTTATCTTCTTCATTGACATGTATGGAATATTCAATAATATTTACCTTGGTAAAATAATATGAATAACATGATTAGTTCAAGAAAACTTAGTTCTAATAATTTATTTCAGATATTCTATATGTATATTGAAGGAAGAACTGAACATTAACAGAATAATGTTCAACACTTTTTAATCATTTTATTATATTTTATATTATTAATATTTACCTACATGTAACTATGTGCAAGATATGCCAGACCAGGGGCCAAGTTTGACAGGTCCTCCCGGGGTGGCCTGTGTCCAGTGGTGGGACCCAGGCGCAGTTGCCTGACTATAACCCAGGCACTCACCTCTGGTCCGCAATCCATCTCCCCCAAGACCCAGCTATAGCACTCTTGGGCATATACCCAAGGAATGCTCAATCATACCACAAGGGCATTTGCTCAGCTATGTTCCTATCAGCTTTGTTTGTAATAGCCAGAACCTGGAAACAACCTAGATGCCCTTCAACTGAAGAATGGATAAAGAAAACGTGGTACATATACACAATGGAGTACTACTCAGCAGAGAAAAACAATGACATCATGAGATTTGCAGCCAAATGGATGGATCTAGAAAAAATCATCCTGAGTGAGGTAACCCAGACTCAGAAGGACAAACACAGTATGTACTCACTCATAGGAGGATTCTATATGTAAAACAAAGATGACTAGACTGCTACACAACTCCAGGGAGGCTTCCTAGAAAATGGGACCCTAGGAAAGACCCAGGGATCACCCAATGACAGAAAAATGGATGAGATCTACATGAACAACCTGGAAGACAGTGGGAGTAATGAAGTGCAAGATTTGAGAGAAAGAAAGCTTAGGGGAGCAGGAGATCCCAGATGGGTCAAGAACAGAAAGGGAGAACAAGGAATAACAGACCATGATAAATGATGACCACATGAGAACAGGAAGAGGCAGAGTACTGGATAGGTCCCCAAAAATCCACAATGATACACCCTCTGTAGACTGCTGGCAATGGTCGAGAGAAAGCCTGAACTGACCTAGTCTGGTGATCAGATGGCTAAACACCCTAACTGTCGTGCTGGAACTCTCGTCCAATAACTGATGGAAGTGGATGCAGAGATCCTCAGCCAGGTGGAGCTCCAGGTGTCCAACTGTCGAGAAAGAGGAGGGTCTGCAAGAGCGTGAATTGTTGAATCCAAGATTGCAAAAAGCACAGGGACAAATAGCCAAACGAATGGAAGCACATGAATTATGAACCAAAGACTGTGGAGACCCCAGCTGGATTAGGCCCTCTGGATAAGTGAGACCATTGAATAGCTCGATCTGCTTGGGAGGCACCCAGTCTGTGGGACCAGGATCTGTCCTTGGTGCATGAGCTGGCTGTTTGAAACCTTGGGCTTACACAGGCACACTTTGCTCAGTCTGGAAGGAGGGGACAGGACCTGCCTGTACTGAATCCACCAGGTTTAAATGAATCCCCAGGGGTGCCTTGGTCCTGGAGGACATGGGAATGGAGGGGAGGGGTTGGGGAGAAGGTTGGGGTGGGGGCGGGAGGGGGGAGGACAGGGGAACCCATGGCTGATGTATAAAATTTAAAACACATAATAATAAAGAAAAAAAAGATATGCCAGACCAGAGCATTAGGTTCTCTGGAATTAGTCATGGACAGTTTCTGGCTAACATGTGTGTGCCATGACTTGAACTCAAATCCTCTGCAAAAGTAACAAGTGCTACTAACTGCTGAGCTATCTCTTGAGCCGCATGTTGAATGAATTTGAAATTTTAAAGTGGATTATATATTATTTTTTCTCCCAGTTCCATGAGCTTTCTCAAATGAGTTTCTGTTTAATTCATAATATTTTAACAGATTAAATTGCTACAATATTTATAAACATAAATAAATAAATTTCTAATACTGGCTACTTACAATAAATTCAAAAATTAATTAACTATCAATATTAAAATTATAAATGCTGTAGATAACATGATTCAGGCACAAAAAATAATCTGTATATATGTATAAGTTCTCTGAGACATTTTTGTTTAATATGAAAAAATTTAGACTTAATATGGCTCAGTAATTTACACATACTCTATTGCTTGGTTTTCTTAATTTCATTTTGACATGATCACTCTTTTAAGATGGCTTGAAATCCAGTTACAGAATGTAAGCATCAACTACTAAATTTAATATTTGAAGTACTTAAATACTAACGTATGCTTTTTCAGTATTATTGATTGAGTATCTATGCTGTGGGAGCCACTAATAGAGTCCTGGGTGTGTAGTTGTGACCAACACAAGGTGAAATAAATGTAATACTTAAAAAAAAAAAAACTCCAAACAGGAAACACTTTTTAGAGAATATTTATGAGAAGCTGATCATTGAGGGTAATGATCTGGTTGCAAGTAGTTATTTCTGTGACATTAAGTACACTAATAGTGAAAATACATTTAGAAAATAGTTGCCAGAATAACTGAATAAATTGCTGCACTGTTGGTTCATTCTCTGTAAAACATTTGACAAGTCATGAAAGAAAATCCAGAAAGCAGGCAAGAAAATAAAACCAGCAAAATGCATCATCTTGATTCATATATTTATAAACATTCACCCTTGGGGAAAGGTATTACTAAAATAAAATATTTGTCAAGACATTACATCTGTAATAGCAATAATTCAATGATACTATTATATACATTAGGTGGAAATATTGGGAAATATTATGTTAAGGTGTGTTACTTTTGTTTATGTTGCATTTGTTTAAGTAAGTGAATCTGTGTTACTTTGCCTATCTAAAAAAAAAAAAAAAACAGATGGTCTAATACAAAACTGAATGGCCAATACCAAGGCAGGAGAAAGGATAGACATGGCTGGCAGGCAAAAAGAATATATAGAAGGAGAAATCTGGGAGGAGAGGAAGAGCAAAGAATGAAAGAGGAAGGAGTAGAATGCCAGGGGCCAGCCACCCAGCTACAAAGCAAGCCACAGAATAAGAGTAAGATTTATAGAAGTAAGAGAACAAACTTAGAAATAAAGAGGGAGATATAACAAAGACGATGAGGAAATCCAGAGAATCATCAGGTCATACTTCAAAAAACTGAACTCCACAAAATTGGAAAATCTAAAAGAAACGGACTATTTTCTGGATAGGTGTCACATACCAAAATTAAATCAAGAGAGGATAAACAATTGGAATAGACCTATAACCCCTAAGGAAATAGAAACAGTCATTAAAACTCTCCTAACAACAACAAAAAAGCCCAGGTTTCAGTACATAATTCTACCAGAATTTCACAGAAGAGCTAATACCAATATGCTTCAAATTGTTCAACACAATAGAAACAGAAGGAACATTACCAAACATTTTTTATGAGGCTACAGTTACCCTGATACCCAAACCACACAAAAATGCAACAAAGAAAGAGAATTACAGACTAGTCTCCCTCATGAACATTGATGTAAAAATACTCAATAAAATATTGATAAACTGCCAGGTGGTGGTGTTGCACACCTTTAATACCAGCACTCGGGAAGTAGAGCCAGGAGGATCTCTGTGAGTTCGAGGCCAGCCTGGGCTACCAAGTAGGCTCCAGGAAAGGCACAAAGATATATACAGAAACCCTGTCACAAAAAAACTATCTATCTATCTATCTATATCTATGTCTATATATACAAACATATATCTATCTCTATCTCTATCTACCACTATCTATCTATCTATATTTCTATCTATCTATCTATATCTATATCTATATATCTATATTGGCAAACCAAATCCAAGAACACATCAAAAAAATTATCCACCATGACCAAGTAGGCTTCATCCCAGGGATGCAAGGGTGGTTCAACATATGAAAGTCTGTCAATGTAATATACCATATTAAAAACAAAATCAAAAACAAAAACAAAAAACAACTGAAAGAAAAAAACCTCATGATCATCTCATGAGATGCTGAAAAAGCCTTCAACAAAAACCAAAACTCTTTCATGATAAAGGTCTTGGAGAGATCAGGAATACAAGGAACATATCTAAATATAATGAAGGGAATTTGGAGCAAGTTGACAGCCAACATCAAATTAAATAGAGAGTAACTCAAAGCGATTCAACTAAAATCAGGAACAAGATAAAGCTGTCCACTCTCCCCATATTTATTCAATATAGTACTTGATGTCCTAGCCAGATCAATAAGTCAACAAAGGGAGTTCAAGGGAATAGAAATTGGAAAGGAAGAAATCAAACTTTTGCTATTTGCAGACGATATAATAGTATATATAAGTTACTCAAAAAATTCTACCAGAGAACTCCTACAGCTGATAAACACCTTCAGTAATGTGGCAGGATACAATGTTAACTCAAAGAAATCAGTAGCCATCCTATATACAATTGATAAATGGGCTGAGAAAGGAATTTGACAAACATCACCCTTTACAATAGCCATGAATAATGTAAAATACCTTGGGGTAATGTTTATTAAGCAAGTGAAAGACCTGTATGACAAGAACTTTAAGTCTCTGAAGAAAGAAATTAAAGAAGGTATCAGATCTCCCAAACTCATGGATAGGTAGGATTAACCTAACAAAAATGGCAATCTTACCAAAAGTAATCTACAGATCAATGCAATCTCCATCAAAATCCCAACACAATTCTTCATAAACCTCAAAAGAACAATACTCAACTTCATATGGAAAAACAAAAAACCAAGGTTAGCTAAAACAATCCTGTATAATAAAGCAACCTCTGGAGGCATCACAATACCTGACTTCAAGCTCTACTATAGAGCTATAGTAATAAAAACAGCTTGGTATTGGCATAAAAACTGATAGGTGGACCAATGGAATAAAACTGAAGACACTGATATTAATCCACATACCTATAAAGACCTGAGTTTTGACAAAGAAGCCAAAACTTTACAATGGAAAAAAGAAAGCAACAAATGGTGTGGAATAACTGGATGACAACAAGTGGAAGATTGCAAATAGTTCCATATTTATCACCATGCACAAAACTCAAGTCCAAGTGGATCAAAGACCTCAACATAAAACCAGGTACACTGAACCTCATAGAAGAGAAAGTGGGGAGTAGCCTTGAATTCATTGGCACTGGAGACCACTTCTTAATTATAACACCAGTAGCACAGACACTGGAAGCAATAATTAATAAATGGGACTTTCTGAAACTGAGAAGTTTCTGTAAGGCAAAGGACATGGTAAATAAGACAAAAGGACAGAATGGGAAAAGATTTTCACTAATGCTACATCTGACAGAGAGCTGATCTACAAAATATATAAAGAATTCAAGAAACTAGACATCAAAACACCAAACAATCCAATTAAAAAATGAGCTACAGAGCTAAACATAGAATTTGCAACAGAAGAATCTCAAATGGCTGAAAGACATTTAAGGAATTACTCAACATCCTTAGTCATCAGGGAAATGAAATCAAAATGACTCTGAAATAGCATCTTACAACTGTCAGAATGGCTAAGATTAGAAAAAAAAAGATTGATGACAGCTTATTTTGAAGAGGATGTGGAACAAGGGGAACACTCCTTCACCGTTGGTGGGAGTGCAAACTTGTAGATCCACTTTGGAAATTAGCATGGCAGTTTTTCAGAAAATTGGGAATCAATCTTCCTCAAGACCCAGCTATACCATTCTTGTGTATATACTCAAGGCAATGCTCAATCATACCACAAGGACACTTTCTCAACTTGGTCATAGCATCATTATTAGTAATAGCCAGGACCAGGAAACAACCTAGATGCCCATCAACCAAAGAAATGATTAAGAAAATGTGGTACATATACACAATGGAGTACTACTCATCTGTGAAAAATAATGACATCATGAAATTTACAGGAAAATGAATGAAACTAGAAGATATCATCCTGAGTGAGATAACCCAGATACAGAAGGACAAACATGGTATGTACTCACTCAGAAGTAAATACTGGATGTAAAGCGAAGGAGAACCAGACTACAACCCACTTCTTCAGAGAAGATATCTAACAAAGAGAATCCTGAGAAGGATGCATTGACTGCCCTGGTAAGGGAAAATAGTTGAGATTTTTATAAGTAAACTGGTGATGAATGAGTCAATAGAAGTTAGGGGTGGCAGATGAAAACATAGAACAGGGTGATCAAGCTCGAACAGTGATAGAGTGGGGGAGCTGTGACAGAGATACCATGATTGAGGGAGACATCATGGGGATAGGAAGAAACTGGGTGCCAAGGTGAGTTCACACAATTCCACAAGGATAACACCAGCTTAGACTACTAGCAATAGTGAAGAGGTTGCCTAAACTGGCTTACCCCAGTAATCAGATTGGTGAATACTCTGTCATCATAGATCTTTCATCCAGTAACTGATGGAAGCAGATGTAGAGGTCCACAGCCAAGCACCAGGCCAAGCTCAAGGAGTCCAGTAGAAGAGAAAGAAGAGGGATTCTATGAGCAAGGGCATCAAGATCATGATGAGAAAACCTACAGAGACCAAACTAGTGGGAACTCATGAAATTTAGACCAACAGCTGTGGAGCCTCTGTGGGACTGAACTAGGCCCTCTGTGTAAGCAAGACACTTGTGTAGCTTGATCTGCTTTAGAGGCCCCCATGGCTGTAGGATCAGGATCTATCCACTACCTGCAGTGGGCCACCTTGCACTTCCTTGATGCAGCAGAGGTGCTTGGACCTGCCTCTACTGAATGTAACAGACTCTGCTGACTCCCCATGGGAGGCCATCCTTGCTGGAGGAGAGAATGGGAATGTGGAAGGTGGAAGGCTGGAGGGACAGGAGGAGGGAGAGGGAGAGGAATCTGTGGTTGGTATGTAAAATGAATAAAGAATTCCTTAATAAAAAAATAAAAAGAAGAAAGAACAGAAGAATCCTAAAGGAAAAAGGTAGATATAATAATTTAAAGTTAAGGAAAGCTGGCTAAAAAATCCAAAATAAGGCCAGGCACTGATAATTAAGAATAAGCCTCTGTGTGTGATTTATTTGGGAGCTGGGTGGCAGGCCCCCCAAAAAAGCGTAAAAGCCCCCAACAACATGGAAAGACTGCAACATTTATTGTAATCTTATTTATGTCTTTTGAGATACAGCTGTCACCTGTCTAGTAAATATACAAGTGCCAAGACAGTGAGTGTACTTCCAAAATATTTATGAGGACAAAAATATATCAAGTAGTACAGAAATCCATCCCTACAAAATTCTATGTAACTACTTAGTAATTTATTTCAAAAGAGCTCCAGAATTTTCATACACTGATAATCCTAATATATTACAAAACAATCATGACAAACATTTAAATACAATTTTATTTTTATGGTTACATATTTTCCCATAAAAGTACTATTTTTAAAGCTTGTATGGAGTGATTCATCATTTGAGGGAGTTGGTTGCACCTGAGAAAAACTAAATATGGAAGACAGATGACAAACTCAGAAGTCATTCTTCAGGAACCATTAAACTTAATTTTGGCTTTTGTTTGTTTGTTTGTCCCTCACTAGACTGGAATGCTCTGACTTGACTAGGATGGCTTGCTAGGGAACCTTAGGGATCTACCTCTTTCTGCCTTCCGAGGACTAGGGTTATAAGTATATGCCATCACTGTCAGCTTTTATTTTTTTGAGCATGGATTCTGTGAATTGCTGGTTCTGAGGGAAACTCTTAACACAGTGAATTAATAAATAAAAATTAGTTTTAAAATTCTCTGAAGAAAAATATACAAGGCATTTATGAAAGCATTTAAGAATATAATATTTAATGATAAAATGATAACTTTGGGAGACAGAGAGTATTGTCTGTTTCTTTTTATTCATTCTCTTTTTATAACTGACTGAAGAAACTAAGTGCTATCTGATCTTTTCCTGGATAGTCATCAATAGTCTACTATCCCCAAACAGGACATCCACTCCTATCAAAGTAGTATTCCATCAATGAGTTCATTGGACTTATTTACTGAGTGTGGGTGAGAGTTCACTTGGAGTAACATGGGTGTATAATGAATCCTAAAGGGTCTTATTAATAAAAAACAAACCCAGATCCAGGTATTGGGGTGAAAACTGAATGATCAGAGAAACAGAACAAGCTACATCCAACCTCACCTTGCTAATTCCTCAGCTGATCTTGTTTCTTCAGACTGAAAGACTCTGAATCCTCATCCAAATGGATAACAGCTGAACTGCTGCTCAAAAGCCTGAAAGCTTAACCAGGCTCTAGTTCCTGGCCCTCATGTTTTATTTACCTTTCTGCTTTCTGCCATCACTTCCTGGGATTAAAAGCATGTGTCACCATGCCTGGCTATTTCCAGTGTGGCTTTGAACTCACACAGATCCAGATGGATCTCTGCCTCTAGAATGCTAGGATTAAAGGTGTGTGGGCCACATTTTCTGGCCTTCATGTCTCTCTAGTGGCTGTTCTATTCTCTGACCCCAGATAAGTTTATTAGGGTGCACAATATTTTGGGGAACATAATATCACCACATTTTCCCTTTTGTGTCTAAAATTTTTTTAAAGATTTATTTGTTTATTATATATACAGAAGAGGGTACCAGATCTCATTGCAGATGGTTATGAGCCACCATGTGAGTGCTGGAAATTCAACTCAGGACCTCTGGAAGAGCAGTCAGAGCTCTTAACCTCTGAGCCATCCCTCCAGCCCAGGTTTAGATTTTTTTCCAAGTTCAAATATCAAATGTATGTTTTATTTATGCCTTTTACACTTAGGCTGAAGGTTTTTTTAATAAATAACTTTTCTTTATTATTATTGTTTTAAATTTTACACATCAGCCATGGGTTCCCCTGTCCTCCCCCCTCCCGCCCCCGCTCCCACCTCCCCCCCCAGCCCCTCCCCTCCATTCCCATGTCCTCCAGGATCAAGGCACCCCTGGGGATTCATTTAAGCCTGGTAGATTCAGTACAGGCAGGTCCTGTCACCTCCTTCCAGACTGAGCAAAGTGTCCCTGTGTAAGCCCAAGGTTTCAAACAGCCAGCTCATGCACTAAGGACAGATCCTGGTCCCACAGACTGGATGCCTCCCAAACAGATCAAGCTATTCAATGGTCTCACTTATCCAGAGGGCCTGATCCAAAATTTTAAAAGCTTATAACTAATACAAAAACTATATTCAATAAGTATATATAATATACATAGTCAAGAATTACATTAACAAAGTCCAATCCATTAACAATTGACAATTTCAGACCAAAAATTTTCATTACTTATCCTATTTAAAAAAAGTAGTTCCTTTTTAAAAGTAGATTCAATAATCTCCATTTTTATATTACCATATCCATATTCTCTTTTTTGAGTAGAACCAAAATCTACCTTTTATTTTATCATTTCTATATCTTCCCTTTTTTCAGAGTAGATTCAATGATCTACCTTTTTCTATATCTTCTTTTTTCTTTTTCTTTTTCACAAAGAACCCCATATCCACTCTCTTTAGCCTTTTTTTTTACCATTAGCAATTAACTACTTGTAACCAACCATTATAAACAATAACAATTATCCATAAGCCATTGAACAACCAAAAAACACCCACCCAACCTCTTGGGAATGTGGGCATCATATTCTTAAAATTACTTGATTTTCTGGAGGCAAAGACATCTTTAGGGGATCCTGAAAAAATTTTGGGGTTGTCAAGTCCTGTATCATTTGTGTAGTCACTGCATAATGAGAAAGTACAGGACTTGTCTCAAGCCCTTGCTCGAGTAGTCTGTTAATGTGGATCATCTCAGCTAGCCATCTCAAAATTGTCATGAGCAGTTTGTAGTTCAAAGTTGATATTTTCCTGGTGTTAGTCAGCTTAATGGCTTTACCATAGTCCATGTAGCATATCTTTGTAGGATCCTTGTCATCCTTTTGACAATTTCAAAGTTGCTGTTAGGCGTGGTCATGGTTCCCTGCAGACAGTGTGTGTGTGTGTGTGTGTGTGTGTGTGTGTGTGTGTGTGTGTGTGTGCGCGCGCGCGCGCGCCTCCTTTGTGGCTTGGAGCAATCACAGTCTGATAAATGTCTGCCTCTCAGAACCATTAACATTCTTCCCTAGAAGAGAAAATCTCCACAGCAATTTCTTCTCCCCACCATTTGCCTCACCAAACGTTTCCAAAATGACCTTTGTGGATACTTTCTTGTAACATGATGGTTCTGGAAATTCTTTTCTGAACAAGCAGCAGTAAAACTTTCATCACCAACATGATGAGAAGGAGCCAGCATCTTTGAGCAGCAGCCACTGCCTCCATGATCCCACTGCCACAATTTATGGCTCAGCCCCGGCCGTATCTTCTCCTTAGCAAGCCTCCTAGGCTGGCCTCAAAATCACAGTCCTCTTGCCTCTGCCTCCTTCAGCAAATCCTACCAGCATGCACTACCACAACTGGCTGAGGGTAGCTCGGGTCTGAGCTGGGGCCCACAAGACCACAGGCAAATAGCGTTTTTCGAAAATTCATACCATGCAAATTGGGCACCAGATGTAGCATGAATCTTAAAAGGTCTTATTAATAAAAACATACCCAGAGCCAGGTATTGGGGTGAATGCTGAATGATCAGAGAAACAGAACAAGCCACAGCTAACCTTACCTCACCAATTCTTTGGCTGATTTCATTTCCTCAAACTGGAAGGCTCTGTGTCCTCATCCAAATGGATATGAGCTGAACTGCTGCTAGAAGCCTAAAAGCTTAGCCAGGCTCTAATTCCTGGTCCTCATGTTTTATTTACCTTTCTGCTTCCTGCCATCACTTCGTGGGATTACAGGCATGTGTCACCATGCCTGGCTGTTTCCAGTGTGGCTTTGAACTCACAGAGATCCTGATGGATCTCTGCCTCCAGAATGCTAGGATTAAAGGTGTGTGCCACCATTTTCTGGCCTCTATGTTTATCTAGTAGCTGTTCTGTTCCTGAACCCTAGATAAGTTTATTAGGGAGCACAATATTTTGGGGAACACAATATCACCACACATGGGTCATCCTCCAAAAGCCATACCACTAAAAACTCACATGCATGACTAGCAATCACAAGGTCATGGGTTCAATCTTCAACCCACCGCTACCCATACAATCATACACACACACACACACACACACACACACACACACACACACACACACACACACACTATTTTAAGGGCCAGAGAGATGGAGAGACAGCTTAGAAGTTAAGATCACTTGCTGCTCTTGCAGAGGATCTGTGTGTGGGCCCCAGCACACACATGGTGATTCACAACCATTTCCAACTCCAGTTACAGGGCATTTGATGCCATCTTCTAGTCTCTCTGGGCACCAGAAATGCATTTGGTACACACATATATGTATAAGCACTAAAACATTCACATGAAATTATATGCAATGATTCCTAATTAATAAATAAATAAATTTCAAAACTAAAACTGGAACTATGCAAAATATAGCACTTTCTCCTGTCCAGTTCTAATCATATTGCATAATAGGAGTGATGGATAGGTGATTGAATTGTTTTTCAGTTTCTACTGTGCACTGGACCTAGTCTTCTTCCTTTTATTAAATCACACTGTGTAAAACACTATGCCTGACACAAAATAGATAAATGATTTCTAGAAGAAATATTAACTTATTCAAATAGTAGCTTATTGAGCTGTACTTGTTTTAATATAGAGGAAGTATATTTCTGTGTCTTCCTTTTCAAATTTGGTACCCAAGTAAATGTATTTGCTTACATTTTTCCATAGCTTAGTGTTATCAGTTTTCACTATGTTATTTTTGTTTTGTTTCGTTTTGTTTTTGGTTAGTATTTTTGTATCACTTATTTAAAATGGTAAACATCTAGTATAGCTTTCTGTATTTTTTTTCAAAATTCTAAGATGAACCATGACTAGCAGTCAGACATATTTATTCAATGTAAATTATACTCAAACAGCACAGATTTGATTAAAAAAAGACACCTAGGAAACAGATTTACAAATTCTGTGTGTAGTAAAAAATATACATAGTATCAGTTCATTTTTATTTTTATATTAGTTAATATTTATTCTGGGGATGAACGGAGGTGAATTTGAACATGCATAACTCTTAGAATTTGTTTATTTTTAATGAACAACATTATTCAATAAAATGTTGTGTATGCATTGTCTTATTGGGCAACTATATATCAATCCAGCTCTAATATTTATATCCATGTGTATTGTAGATATGAATAAGATGTTATTCAAAAGACACACAAAAATACACAGATATATGCACCCACATGTATACAATGATAGATTTTTCTATGAAATGTTTTACTGAATCTCAGCTTTTACCAATTTCTAAATATTTGTAAATATTCATGAGCGTTTATGATTTTCTATCCTATAACTTGAAATTTGATGTTGGTAAATAACATATCTTTTAAAAACTGAACATAAAAAAATACAATGCCATGTGGCTGAAATTATTAATGTGCACAATACTGCTTTCTATACACATAGAGAATGTTTGGTTTCTTTCTCCAGCCCTTGAATTTGGGTGTGGACATGTGCAACTTTTACTCAATGAGTTGTTGGCTGAAGTGACATGTTTCACTGTAGGGTTTGAGCATTTAATTGCTGGTACATGACCCTCCAGGACTGTTTGTCCACTGACATGACAAATGAAGGAACACCTGTCAATCTAAAGTCCCTATCCGCCAAGTTTTGTGAAAACCTGTAATGGACACAACTCACTCACCATCCTGAGTGCATGTGGTTTATGTAAGAACTAAATCTTTATTATTTCAAACAGAGGGTATAAAATAACAAACTTTAATATAAATCTGCAGCAATAAAATCAGAAGACAGGCTAACCTGAACTACCTGGTTTTTACCATTACCATAAAACATGCAACTCATTTTTGTAAATACACAAAACAAATTTTATGTTTGAAATAATTTTTGTAGTTGAAATGTTTCTTGATGAAATTAAAATTACTAAATATTAAAGAAAGCTGATCTTTTACACCATCATAAAGCAGTTTTATATAGAGAGAAAGTTGTAGCAATTTGAAGGTTATCTCTGTAGAAACTAGACAGTACTAGAGCATCAAAAGAAAAGGATGATAAATGTTCGTCAGTTGGTGGGCACAACAGAAACACTCTGGTATATTGGGGATCTTTTCACTGTGTCACACACAAAGAAAAACAGACTCAAATCTAAAGGTTTAAAACTTTACTTTATCACAGAGGAAAAAATCACTGATCAAGGTGCAACATGAATTACTTAGGAGTTATTTATGCTTTTCTTTTCTTTTTTTTTTTTTTTTTTGAGCCGAGGGTCGAACCCAGGGCCTTGTGCTTGCTAGGCAAGCGCTCTACCAGTGAGCTAAATCCCCAACCCCTCATTTCTTAATAAAGTTTTTTCCTATGTATTTAAGTTAAAGAAAAATTTATGATTTTTTTCATTATTATATTTCATCTTGATCTGAAAATATACCACAGTTGGTAGTTCTCCCCCCCAACTGCATTCATGAAACCCAGTATGTTCTGCACTACATAAACCAGACATGTTGGCACATGCCTGAACCCTAGTATTTGGAGACTATCAATTCTTAGATGATCTTTTAATAAAAAGAAAAATCCAAAGCCAGCTATCAGGATGAAAGCTGAAAGATCAGAGAATTAGAGTAGCCAGCCACTAGTTCTTACCTCTACAAAATTCTCAATCTAAAGAGAGTGAGTTCCTGTTTCCTCATGCCTTGTATACCTTTCTCTGCCCAGACCTCACTTCCTGGGATTAAAGGCATGTTTGCTTTCCAATACTGTGATTAATGGTGTGTGCCACCACTGCCTGGCTCAGTTTCCAGTTTAGCCTCGAACTCACAAAGATCCAGATGGATTGCTGCCTCCTGAGTGATAGGATTAAGGATGTGTGTGACCACTGCCTGACCTCTATGTCTAATCTAGTGGCTGGCTCTGTCCTCTGGTCCTCAGGCAAGTTTATTAGGGTACAGAATATATCACCACAGAGCATCAGAAGTTTCAGGTTTCCCAGCTACTCAGCACTTTCTTTCTGTGTTTCTGTGTCTCTCTCTTTCTCTCTCACTCTTTCCCTATCCCATATATATGAATGCAAGATAATATTAATGTGAAATCAAAACCAAATATTATTTATGTTTGAGGTTTCAGTCTACATACTATATACATTTTTTCTCCCTTACTCTCTATTTTTATTTATTATGTCTATATGTCAATAGATCTATAGTATGTATACCTAGAACACTCCATTATCTCCTACATTTGTAATTTGGAAGCATGCTAAGAATGAATACCCAGGGTCTTATACATACTAAGCACTCTGTACCACTAAACTATATACGCTGGTCCTGATTCATGATTTTCAAATTCCCAGGGAAAGTGGATTAAGTCCCATAAATACAAAATAATTCCTTAAAACATTCTAACATTTGTATACTGCTTACTTGAAAATGTCACTATAATCAGAAATTTAAAATAATATGACAGCCTAACTTCTAATTCAGCCAATTTAATAGTTAACGTAAAGCACTTTTGTTTTCAAGAGGTTGATTAAAATAAAATCTTAAGGTCAATATAATAAGAATTATTAAATGGCTTTAACTTCCAGAGCAACAGTCATCTATATGCAAGTTATCAGTATTTGATTGGTTCCAATTATTCTTTCAAGCATCTAAGAAAGACAAACCATAGACATAAAAAGCTCTTGCTCATTTGCATAGTCATAATACCTCAGTGAATCACCAGGACTGGCACTGATGCTGCCTGAATATTAATGCAGGGCCAACAGCTTAGCTGAAGGGCAAAGCAATATATAGCAACAAAGTACAATTTTCCTACAGAAGTCTCAATTTAACTTAAAGGTGGGAAGCTTTTAGAACCACTTTTATTATTATTTCATTTCAAATGACAAGACTGTCCCACATTGCCTAAGATAATCAAGTCAGATTGCAGAAAGGTTATAGTATATTTTTTACTTAAATTTTACTCATATATTATCATGTAGACATACTTTGTACTCCAGTACAAATACTTCAGTCTCTATGCTAAATACCTAAGCAATGTGCATGCTAGAAGGAGGAACCCAAGTTGTACACTGTATTAAGCTTAAAGGCATCTATTTTCACATGCCTTTAAAAGCTTTAAATTTATGAGCTATTAAAGGGTCAGATAGTTTAAAAACTTCGGCCTTGAATTTTGCTTTTCCTTTTTTCTTTTTATTTTTTTGAGATAGGGTTTCTCTGTGTAACAGACCAGGCTGTCCTGAAACTCACTTGTATAGCAGGCTAGCTTTGAACTCATTTGAACTCACAGAGATTCACCTGCCTCTGCCTCCCAAGAGCTGTGATTAAAGGCATGTGCCACCACCACTTGTCTATGAATTTCCCTTTCTTCTTTGCTGTTTAATTTCTTAGAAAATAACATAGAACCAAGCAAACAAAACAGTCCTGTGACCCCAACCAATAGAGTTCTTACAGCCATTTCTGGCTTAACTATTTGTCAGCACTAAAACTGAAGCTTTGGGACAGAATTCTTGCAGTTTCTTATAGGTGATGCAGATTATTTTTGGAAGAACATGTAGGAGATGCATATATATATATATAATCCTCTATTTCAATGATAATAAATCTTAAGCACCACAATTTCTAATCTTTATTGACTATATACTGGCCTACCTGGCTTCAAAGAATATCCATCAGTTTAGTTAGTGATATTAGGACAACATCAGACATAACATTTAGTAATCATTATAATAATAAAATATAACAAAATATCAGCTGTGATAATAACTATTATTTTTAAGTCACTTCATTCTTAAAATCCATTTATAGATGAGACAAAATGTGGACAATGTCATTTGCAGGAAAGAACCACAGGCTAATTAAAGAGTAAATTTTTTATTTACATCTTTTATGATGATTATTCTTTACAATAGGAAAGAATCTTTACTTTGAAAACAAATATCACATAGAAAAATACGAGTGATTCTATTTTACTATAAATTCATGCCACGTAGATGTAGTTTTGCAGATTAAAATACCATTAACCAAAAGCCACAAATATCTACAATAACAGAGGACATTAGTGAACAATATAAGCTGTTATAGTGACAGTAGGAGTATAAACCGATATCTAATTAATGTGTATTACAATTGTCTTCTCACTAATCTGCTTCAGTCCATTCCTAGGTTTCTTTAATCTTTATGGTTTCATGACACTTAGTATTGTGATGTTTTGTGTAACAGTGATTATTTTTTAAATCTAAGGAATTCAATTGAAAAACAAGCAAAAAGTAGAAGAACTAAACAATTTCTTTCCTTTACAATTCCAAACAGCAGTCCATGGAGACTCAAAAAGTCATGGGTAACACTGATGATTCTGTTCTGACTACTATGCTTCAACATCCAATCCATTTCATCTTTGTGATACTTGAACATCCCAATTTATTCATTTTTTTTCTGTGATCCATTACTTTCACTGATTTTTTTAATTATATTTGTGTTTTAATTTTACACATCAGCCATGGGTGTAAAATTAAAACACAAATATAATAATAATAAAAAAGAAAGGATGCTTACTGTCATTTATTATCAGAGAAGTTAAAATATAGAATCCATAATCACAACAAATATTAAAGTTTTATAAAAGGAAACCTTTGAAGTATTCACATATGCAAGATTAAACATAAAGTTTCCTGAGATAATATAAGTTATTATATTAATGGAAAATATAAATATTTTATAATTTAAAGGTTCAGAAAGTGTGAAATTTTATATATGGAAAACTGGTATTAGTTTGACTTTATAACTTAAACATAATTTATATTCACTTATTTTATTTAATAAATAATACTCAAACAAGAATAAACTTGTACAATATTAATGCATGTAAATCATATATATATATAATTATATAGCATAAATCATAATTACATATAATATAGGAAATCTATTTTTGGTATCTCATGTACATGTATTGTCTTGTTACAGGAAATGTGAAATATTAAATGATTGTTCAAACAAAATTATATCTTTACCAATCCATTACATTTTTCAAACAAATATTTTATTCAAAAATGATAAAATATTATTTAAAGATTAATATGTTCATTCTCTATACTTAGGCAAGCCAAGGATAAAAATCCATTAACCAATTTGGCCTGGTCACAACAGCTTTTCAGATGATTTTAAAATATATTTTTGAAGGTCTTTAATTAATCATGAATTTATTCTGACTGAACTATAAGGAAATTATATGTGAAGCTTGACTAGATATTTTCACAAAATCAACTTCTGAAACAAAAATTAGAAATTCTCACTAAAGTTTTTTCCAATGGTCATTAGCATTTTGGTTATATGCAGCTGCGTGTCATATGTTTTGCAGTATAATGTTTAGAAACTAGGTAGTTCTTTAGTGGTAAATTTATTCAATATTGTTTCTTTAAACAATGTTATTGTGGTCCGCTGTGAATCTATTGTTTGCTCTTTTCAAGTACTGTTTTACAACTCTTCCATAATTAAAGAATAATCATTCCTAAAAAAAGAAAATGTGATACATATACACATTCAGCAGGAAAAAAAACACAATGGCATCATAAAATTTTCAGGCAAGTGAATGGAATTAAAGAGTCATCCTGAGTGAGATAACCCGTACTGACTCATACATGGGTATTGACTTTAGATAAAGGGTAACCATGCTACAATCCTCAGCCATAGAAGACTAGATAACAAGGAGTCCTCAAAGGGGGATCACGGATTTCCCTGGGAAAGGGAAATAGAAGAGGTCTCCTGGGTAGACTGGGGGCAGGTGGAGATGAGAACATGAGGAATTAAGTTAAGGGATGGATGGAGGGGGAGAGTAATGAAAGAGATGACTTGATGGGGGGTGCATTTCCAAGTCAGGTAGAATCCTGCTGTAAGGGAAACTCCTGTGAACCTACAAGGATGACCTCAGCTAAGAATCTTAGCAATAGTAGATAAACTGGCCATCTCCTGTAATCAGATTGGTGGTATTTTATTTGTGCTGAGATGTGGTGATATTTTATTTGTGTGTTAATAAAGTTTACCTGAAGATCAGAGGTCATAGTCAGCCATAAACATAAGTCAGGTGGTGGTGGCACATGCCCTTAATACAATCACATGGCAGGCAGAGTCTCTGTGTATTCAAGGACACAGCCAAGTGTGGTGGCCACACATACCTTTAATCCTAGTACCAACAATAGAGACCTGGAGGTCTGTATAGACAGGCAGTGACAAGGAAGTCAGGCGGCTGGGTTAAGAGCCAATGAGAAGGCAGAACAGCAAGGCAATAAAGGTGCAAGTTAGATAGGAAGAGGTTCTCTTGGGAAGCAATAGCAGTGTGGTGAGCTAAGCTT
This sequence comes from Onychomys torridus, assembly GCF_903995425.1. Taxonomy (NCBI): domain Eukaryota; kingdom Metazoa; phylum Chordata; class Mammalia; order Rodentia; family Cricetidae; genus Onychomys; species Onychomys torridus. Next base: position 79,907,291 of record NC_050466.1, on the reverse strand, counting down.
AGTTTGGTGTCTATTTCTATTGTTCTGATCTCTATGGATGGCACCCCTGTATTTGGCTCTGTTTCTTATTTATTAAGACTGTTTAGAAATTCTTCTACAAATGGCACCAAGATGTGGGGCAAGAGTTTCCACCTAAAGCCCGAGAAACCTTTAAAAAAGAAGATTCTAAAGTGGAGGTAAAAACAGCTTCCTAGTTGTCTCTCCTTAGGTCAGTGGCTGCCTGTGGGCTTCAACTACCTTATAGCAGGTTCCTTGTATGTGGGCTTGATCTGAAGCATGGCTGTTGATTCCCGCAATGGTACACAATGATGTCTCCAAGCTACACAGAGCACTGCATGGCAGATTTAGCTTTTGCTTTTGCTAGTGCATGTGTACAAACACACACACACACACACACACACACACACACACACACACACACACACACACACACACAAAGAAGTTTCTGGCCTGAACGCTGCTGTATGGAAGCATAGACCCACTGCTTCCCAGAGTTGGCAGTGATCATGGCTCCCTCAAGGCTGGCAGTAAACTTACTACCACCATGTTGGGATGCTTATGTGGGTGGAGCCAGCAGCCAAGGCTACTGCCTTGGTTCTAGCCATGCAGTTTACCAGTTTAAAGACTCTCTTGGCCAGAAAAGGATTATAGATTCAGAATAAGACAGATTCAGATGAAATAACCTCTAAATGGTTTATACTGTGTGTAAAATTGTACATAGACTTAAAACAAAGACAAAAGGAGGATAGAAAATTACGTAAAGAAATAGATAGTTTAAAAAAATAAAGTCTTTAAAGAGAAAGTAAAAGCATTATAAAATATAAGCCACGTAAAGGAAATCACACAGAGGGTCTGGATTATACTGTCTTTGGGATTTTTTTTTACTGCAGAAAGACATTTGATTTTAAAAGATGCTGAGTTAAATCAATGTATATATTTTAAAGGTATCTTGACTTCAAAATTTGAATCTAGGGATATTTTCCTATGGAAAAGAGGCTCTGCTTTTGTCTCCACAGAAAGCAAGAAGCTATGGATTTATTCCAGATTAAGATACATCAGCTTTGACTAGGCAAGACCCCCTGGAAGGTCTCTGATGACACCATGGCCCAGATGATTCAACATTCAGAACGGCTTCAAGGTTTCTCTCAGTGTCTGTGCTACTGGTGTTATATTTAGAAAGTTATCTCCGGTTCCAATGCGTTCAAGACTACTTCCTACTTTCTCTTCTATCAGGTTCAGAGTAACTGGATTTATGTTGAGGTCTTTGATCCACTTGGACTTAAGTTTTGTGCATGGTGACAGATATGGATCTATTTGTAATCTTTTACATATTGACATCCAGTTATGCCAGCACCATTTGTTGAAGATACTTTCTTTTTTCCATTGTATAGTTTTGGCTTCTTTGTAAAAATCAGGGATTCATATCTGCGTAGATTAATATCAAGGTTTCCAGTTCAATTCCATTTGTCTGTATGTTGGCTTTTATACCAGTACCAAGCTGTTTTTATTACTATAGCTCTATAGTAGAGATTGATATCAGGGATGGTGATGCCTCCAGAGGTCACTTTATTATACATTCTTTTAGGTATCCTGGGTCTTTTGTTTTTCCATATGAAGCTGAGTATTTTTCTTTCCAAGTCTGTGAAGAATTGCGTTGGTATTTTGATAGGGATTGCATTGAATCTGTAGATTGCTTGTGGTAAGATTGCCATTTTTACTATGTTAATACTACCTATCTATGAGCATGAGAGACCCTTCCATTTTTTTCTGATATCTTCTTCAATTTCTTTCTTTAGAAATTTAAAGTTCTTATCAAAAAGTTCCTTCACTTGTTTAGTTAGTATTATCCCAAGGTATTTTATATTGTTTGTGGCTATTGTAAAGGGTAATATTTCTCTGACTTCTTTCTCAGCCCTTTTATCATTTGTGTATAGGATGGCTACTGATTTTTTTTTTTTTTGGAGTTGATCTTGTATCCTGCCACTTTACCGAAGGAGTTTATCAGCTATAGGAGTTCCCTGGTAGAATTTTTTGGGGTCACTTATGTATACTATCATATCATCTTCAAACAGTAAAAGTTTGACTTCTTCTTTCCCAATTTGTATCCTTTTGATCTCCTTTTGTTGTCTTATTGCTCTAGCTAGAACTTCAAGTACTATATTAAATAAATATTAAGAGAGTGAACAGCCTTGTCTTGTTCCTGATTTTAGTGGAATCGCTTTGAGTTTCTCTCCATTTAATTTGATGGTGGCAGTCAGCTTGCTGTAAATTGCCTTATAATGTTTAGGAATGTTCCTTGTATTCCTGATCTCTCTGAGACTTGTATCATGAAGGGGTGTTGGATTTTGTCAAAGGCTTTTTCAGCATCTAATGAGATGATCATGTGTTTTTTTTTCTTTCAGTTTGTTTAAATGGTGTATTACATTGACAGATTTTTGTATGTTGAACCATCCTTGCATTCCTGGGATGAAATCTACTTGGTCATGGTGGATAATTTTTTGATGTATTCTTGGATTCTATTTGCCAATATTTTGTTGAGTATTTTTGCATCAATGTTCATGAGGGAGATTGGTCTGTAATTCTCTTTCTTTGTTGCATTTTTGTGTGGTTCGGGTATCAGGGTAATTGTAGCCTCATAAAAAGAGTTTGGTAATACTCCTTCTGTTTCTATTGTGTGGAACGATTTAAAGAGTATTGGAATTAGTTCTTCTTTGAAAATCTGGTAGAATTTTGCCCTGAAATCATCTATCCTGGGCTTTTTTTGGTTGGGAGACTTTTGATGACTGTTTTTATTTCTTTATGGGTTATTGGTCTATTTAAATTGTTTATCTGGTCTTGATTTAACTTTGGTATGTGGTACCTATCTAGAAAATTGTCTATTTCTTCCAGATTTTCCAATTTTGTGTAGTACAGGTTTTTGAAGTATGACCTCATAATTCTCTGGATTTCCTCATTGTCTGTTGTTATTTTTCCCTTTTCATTTCTGATTTTGTTAACTTGGGTCCTCTCTCTTTGCCTTTTGGCTAATTTGGCTAGGGTTTTGTCTATCTTGTTGATTTTTTTCAAAAAACCAACTCTTTGTTTCATTGATATTTTGTATTGTTCTCTTGGTTTCTATTTCAGTTATTTCAGCCCTCAATTTGATTACTTTCTGGCATCTATTTCTCCTGGGTGAGTTTGTTTCTTTTTGTTCTAGAGCTTTCAGGTGTGCTGTTAAGTCACTAGTGTGAGATTTCTCCAACTTCTTTAAGTGTGCATTTAAAGCTATGCATTTTCCTCTTAGCACTGCTTTCATAGTGTCCCATAAGTTTGGATATGTTGTACTTCCATTTTCATTGAATTGTAGGAAATCTTTAATTTCTTTCTTTTTTTGATTATATATATTATATTATTCTTATGTGTTTTAATTTTACACATCAGCCATGGGTTCCCCTGTCCTCCCCCCTCCTGCCCCCACCCCCTAATTTCTTTCTTTATTTCTTCCTTGACTCATTGGTGTTTCAGGTGGGCATTATTCAATTTCCATGAGATTGTAGGCTTTCTATAATTTTTGAGGCATGGTGGTCAGATAATAACAAGAGGTTATTCCAATGTTTTTGTATCTGTTGAGATTTGCTTTGTGACCAAGCATGTGGTCAGTTTTTGAGAAGGTTCCATGGGGTGCTAAGAAGGTATATTCTTTTGTGTTAGGATGGAATGTTCTGTAGATATCTATTAAGTCCATTTGAGTCATAACATCTGTTATGTACTTTATTTCTTTGTTAAGTTTCAGTCTGGTAGATCTGTCTTTTGGTGAGATTGGTGTGATGAAATCTCCCATTATTAATGTGTGGGGTTTGATGTGTGATTTAAGCTTTAGTAATGTTTCTTTTATGAATGTGGGTGCCTTTGTATTTGGGGCATAAATGTTCAGAATCGAGCCTTCATCTTGGTGGACTTTTCCTGTGATAAATATGTAATGTCCATCCAGATTTCTTTCGATTGATTTTAGTTTGAAGTCTATTTTATTAGATATTAAGATAGCTACACCAGCTTGCTTCTTAGATTCATTTGATTGGAAAGCCTTTTCCCAGCCCTTTACTCTGAGGTAGTGTCTGTCTTAGAAGTAAGGTGTGTTTTTTGTATGCAGCAGAAGGATGGATCCTGTTTTCTCATCCATTCTGTTAGTCTGTGTCTTTTGATAGGTGAGTTGAGACCATTGATATTGATGGATATTAATGACCAGTGATTGTTAATTCCTGTTTTGTTTTTTTTTATTTTTTTTTATTTTTGTGGTAGTGTTGTGTTTTCTGTCTTTGGTATTTATTAGTGTGGGACTATCTATTGCCTGAGTTTTCATGGGTGTGTTTAACTTCTTTAGGTTGGATTTTTCCTTCTAATGCTTTCTGTAGGGCTAAATTTGTGGATAGGTATTGCTTAAATCTGGTTTTATCATGGAATATTTTGTTTACTCTGTCTATGGTGATTAAGAGTTTTGCTGAGTATAAAAGTCTGGGTTGGCATAATGGTCTCTTAGTGTCTGCATAACATTTGTCCAGGACCTTCTAGCTTTCATAGTCTCTGTTGAGAAGTCTGGTGTTATTCTGATGGGTTTGCCTTTATATGTTACTTGGTCTTTTTCCTTTGTGGCTCTTAATATTTTTTCTTTGTTCTGTATGTTTAGTGTTTTGATTATTATGTGGCGAGGGGACTTTTTTTTTTTTTTTTTTTGGATCCAGTCTATTCTATTCCGTGTTCTGGTTTGGTGGCTGGGCGGTATTTGTGTTCTCAGGTCTCAGCTCATCTGTCAACTCCTCAGCTGATCTTGTTTCCTCAGACTGCAGACTGTATGATTCAGAATTCTCTCCCAAATGGATCTCAGCTGAGCAGGTTGTTTAGTAGGGCAATCTCATCAACACCTCCAAGTTGTTGGGTTTCACAGGATCGGCTGCTGGGCCCTGGGTTGGCCTCAGACAGAGTGTAAGGATCTGGTGATGGCTTCTTCCCCATGTGTTGGGATTAAAGGTGTTCCTGCCACCACTCTGCCTGCCTCTGCCACTGCTCTGCCTCAGGAACAATATTCTAAGGATATTTTGATGTAGCTTCTTTCTGCCTTTGTACTAAGAATTTACCTGATGCTTCATTGAAAAGTAATGGAATAACTTATTTGGCAGAGATGATTTCAAGGGAGCCTTATATTGACTGTGTTACTGGAAAACTATGAAGACTTTTGAAGTTTTACTAAATACAATTTGCATTAGGATATGATCATGAGCCTATGGCAACCAGGGAGTGAGATTTGGTGGGTTGGATGTGAATGGCCCCAAAGGCTCATTATGTTTGAATACTTGGTCCCTGGTTGTTGGACCTGTTTAGGAAGAAGTAGGAGCTGTGTAGAGGACATATGTCACTGATGACAGGCTTCAAAAGACACATGTCATTCCCTGTGTGTTTTCTGCCTCCTGTTTGTGGATCTGGATGTGAGCTCTCAGCTTCTGCCACAGCATCTGTCTGCCTGCTGCTATGTTCCTCATCACAATGTGAAACATTACTCTCCCTCTGAAACTGTAAGCTCCAAATGAACCCTTCCTTCTATAATTTGCCTTGGTAGCAGTGTTTTATTACAGTAACGGAAAAAAAAAAAACTAAGTTCTATATCTCATTTTCAATTAGTTTATTTACTTTCTTAATGGTTAGGTTTTTGCTTTTTTTTTTTTTTTTGGTCTTCATATATTCTAGATACTAATTACCTATCACAAGATTGCTTCTTTGATTTACTTAGTTTTCTTTGCTCTACAGCAGCTTTTTAATTTTATGCAATCTCATTTTTGACTATTACCTTATTTCCAGTGCTATTGAAATCTTACTCAGGTAATCTGTACCTGTACGTGGAAGCAAGGCTCTTTTCTAAGGGAGGACATGATAAGGGAAGGGAGGATAGTAGATTACAGGTAAAAAAGAAGTAGTGATTTGGAATACTGGGGAACAGAGAGGCTTATTTTTATGTGTATGAGTATTTGCCTGTATGTGTGTGTGTGTGTGTGTGTGTGTGTATCCGGTATATACCAAGGGCAAAAGAGGGCATTTAGTCTCCTGGAAATGGAGTTTCCTGTGATTGTGAGCCACCATGTGGGTGCTGAGAACCAAACCCAAGTTGTCTGCAAAAGCAGTGAGTGCTCTTAACCACCAGACAATCTCTCCAGCCCCTGGAATGAATATTCTTATACATATACTCAAATGTCTAGTAGCTATCTATGGAAATTCTCAGATATTGAAATATTGCTTCAAAGTAAAATATTTAAACTCTGCTAAAAATAATAGATAACTGACATCCAATGGTTTACAAAATAGATACATAAATTATAATCTAGAGAACCACAAAAGTATGAAAAGATTGTGTTGCAGAAAATAAGGAAGTTAAAACAAAAAGATCTCATACACAGAAGTTCAGCGTGCCTTTCATATTTTCCTATAATGATTGAAAGCTTGTAGTTTCCAATAATAATTATGTGTTACTTCACCTTCATCTTTAATTCAATTATGTACTGTTGTAGAGGGGGGACTCTATTCTATTTAGTATGTGTTTCTGTTAACAGATAGATATACTTCATATTGAAGACATTCAAATAGTTCAAATAGTTGCGAAAAGAAAACTAATAAATAGCATATGAAAATAATCCTAGTCACCTCAAAATAAAAAAGTCACCTAAAATTGAATAAATTATAACAATGAGTAACAGTATACCAACATCTCAAAACAATATATTATAAAATAAAAAGAGCTACAACAACAACAAAACCCTACTAAATTGAAACTTCCCTTGTATATCTGTTCTACTAAGAAAAAAATATATCATGAGTATAGGGGAGGAAGCTTAGTTAGTAATAAGATTGCTGTGCTTTTTGCAAGGACCTAATTTAAATTCTCAGCATCTATGTCAAATTGACTGACATGGTGATGCTTACTGTACAACTGTAATAACAGGGCAAAGGAGACAACGCCAGGTGGCTGTCTAGGGCTCAGTTTCTAGTTAGTCCAGTCTAATTGGTGATCATATAGCACATGAGAGACTACCTACAAATAAACTAAACTAATAAATGAACTAAATTATTTCCAATTTGTTCAGAGACTTTCTGTAAAATAAAACGTACACATGCATTATTGTCAAAATGTTAATTGTATATACCTTAGGAAAATATCGACCCACTTCTTTTTCAGCTGTAAGATTAAATGTTATATTGTAAACATTCACAGTTCATATATTTTAAAAGCAGTTATTTGTTAGAATATAATAATAAAACCAGTTATTATTACTTATTATCATGTATATGAAACATATAGTACATGAAACTTATTATATATATGTTCATGTGCCTATGTGTGATTACTTGTATGTGTAGGGGTGGGGAAGTGTGTCTGTGAATGTAGAGGGTTGTAGTCCAAAATGCAACCTTAGGAATGCAATTCATTTCCATTGAAACCAGGTTTATCAGTTCAGGAACTTTTACTACAAGTATTGTTGGCTGGCTATTGTACTATAACAAATAAAATTTTATGCCATGCATGACTTCATAAAATTATAAACTGAATTGACAGAATCTTACCTTCCTATTTTACCAAGCATGAATTTTAAGCCATACCTCATCAGTGTGGAATGTTTCTTCTTTAGGTTGTAGGTAGTCACAATGTAGGTAACATCTGAAGTTGTCTCAACCACAGAGCAAAGGATCTAGAGTCTTCATATTCCTCAAACCAGATAAAAAATCATCAGTGGTTAAAAACTATGCTTTAACTATCCAAACCAGTGGGTACTTTTGGATCTCTTTCAGGCAAAGTAGTTCTGAGGCTAGAGTTTTCATATAGGCACTGGCTGGTAAAAATAAAGCCTCACCAGGAAGACATATACATACAAACAGTAATAAACATAAGCATAGCTTACAAACAGCACCAAAACTATCAATTATTTGTAGTTAGAGTTTTCCTGCCTGGTCCAGTCAGGACAAATCTCTCTTACCCGCCAGTCCCACAGTCACTCAGACCCAACCAAGAAAGCACACAGAAACTTACATTGTTTACAAACTGTATGGCTGTGGCAGGCTTCTTGTTATCTACTTCTTCTATCTTAAATTAACCCATTTCTGTTAGTCTATACTTTGCCACGTGGCTCGTGGCTTACCAGTGTCTTTACATGTTGCTTCTCATGGCGGCGGCTGGCGGTCTCCCCCCCCCCCCCAGCCTTCCACTTCCCAGAATCCTCTTCTCTCTTGTCCTGCCTATACTTCCTGCCTGGCCACTGGCCAATCAGAACTTTATTTACACAGAGCAGTATCCACAGCAATTATTACTTCTTAGACAGTTATTTTTTAGTCACCCATAGTGGATTACTCTTATCACCCTTTTAAGATAAAAACATATCACATGTCTTTAATGATAGAAAATATAATAATTTTATTTACTTAACCATCAGTCTATAAGTCTATTCAGTGCATGGAAAAATATGTTGATACTTTAGGTCCTGAGTTTTGTTTTATTTGTTTATTTATTCATTCATGCTGCAAAGCAGCAAAAACAAGGAGATTTATTCAATGTGACTACATTGGGGAAAGGGAAAAAGATCCAATTAACCTGCCAAGTCAGTGTTCTGGAAAGTGAAGTGAGATTAAAATTAAATATATAGCCAATGATATGCAAATCTAGTAGTAGATCAGGTCAAGGTGTGGTGTTGCCCAGTGTTGATATATCATTGTCTAAGTTGGTCTGACAAGTCCTCAGAACCCTGTGAAATCTCTGTCCAGGAGACAATTTCCCCTCTGGCTGGGGGAAATTTCCATTTATTAGAGGTCTCTTGGTTTGAATAAGATGTCTCCTGTTAGCCTCTGGCATTTAAATACTTATTGACTCTTGGTGGCTGTTTAAGAAAGCTTGGGAGGTTTCAAAGTCACCTGTCATTCCCACTGTTCTCTTGGCCTCCTGCTTGGATTTCAAGCTATGAACTCTTTCAAGTTCCTGCTGCTATGTCTTTGCTCTGCCATCATGGACTCTCAATCCTTTGGATCTGTAAGCTCAATTAAACACTTCCTTGTATAGGTTGCCTTGGTCATGGTGTTTTAACAGCAATTGAAAAGTAACCTGCTGCTTTCCCCCAAACCCCCGCGTGTGTGTGTGTGTGTGTGTGTGTGTGTGTGTGTGTGTGTGTGTGTGGATTTTGGAGGAATGTGGAAGACTTTGGAACTGTGGAATAGAAAAGCAGTTTTACACTGTAAGGAGCATTTAATAGGTCATCCTTGTAAGATCCTACAAGACAGTAGTGCTGAGCAGAAGACTATCGTTATGATGTATTGGCAAAGAATGTGGCTTTCTGACTATGTCCTTAGAATGTGCGTGAAGCTAAATTTAAAGGTAATGGACTAATGTTTTGGTGAAGGAAATTTCAATACAGTCTAATATTGACTCTGTCTTGTGGTTATTAGTAATCACACACAGGTCAACAATGAAAATGAATAAATGGGACAGAAGGAAATAAAAAAAAAATTTAAATAAAAGTCTTTGGGAAAAAAAGAACACTGACAAGCTAAATGTTCCAGCCAACTTTTGTGCTGGGAAGGAGGCTGTAATTTCTAAGAAGATTAGCCTTATTAAGGAGAAGCCAAATCTACATTAGGATAATGAGAAGGGTGCCCTCAGGGCAACACCCCACTCAGCTAAGATTCCAATTTGTAAAAGGAATAGGCCTAAGGAATTAACAAAAGCTGCTGCTGAAGATGTTTTTCCAGCAGGCCAGGGTTCAACAGAGGCAGGGGGCCAAACATCTCAGTGTCATTCACATGGTTCTGGGTTTTTAGAGTCATGAAGGATACATAAGTGGAATCTTCTTGCACAGTTAAGGAAAGCTGCAAAGCCAGGCAACAGGTGAGGCCCCAAAGGGTGAGAGGCCTTGAGGAGCCATTATGTGAATCTGTGAAATTAAAGCACAGATTGGACTGGAGACCCCAAGATTACAAATTTCTTTTCTTAAACATCAGTTGCGTAAATTAGGCATATAGAGTTCATTGGCTCCAACTCCTTTATTTCTGTCACTTAGCTCCTTAATGTGGTATCAAATCTGACTAACCATGAAAAAATCGTTTCCTGACCTCATGGAACAGTGGGAAATAAACCCAAGATGGTTCATCAGCAACACTGTCATATAATTTAGTTTAGAAACAAGGGAAATGTTTGGAAGAACTGAAATGAAGTCATGTAGGGTATGGTAGCTCTTGCCCACTCTATCCTAGTACTTTGGAAAATAAAATAGGAGGATCATAAGTTTGAGGTCCTGTCTCAGTCAAACAAGAAAGTTCTGCTTACCCATTCTCTTCCAAAAGTAACTAAAGGCCATAAGGTTGTGAAAAATAGTTCATATACATGGCTGCCTGACACTAACTAAGGTTAGTTCTTATTTAATTCTGTTTAGGTCACTGTACTTATTCAGACATAGTTGTATTCTATCTCAAGTTTGAGGTGTTGAAACAGAAAATGAGAACTGAAAGTGGCCTGGAAATTTTGTTGTTGTTAGTGCTCCTTAAATATTTCTTTACATGTTCTACTCTTTCTAAATAGATTGGTCTACTCAGGACTTTAATTAAACACACACATACACACACACACACACACACACACACACACACATACACACAATTTATAATACAATAAATTCATGGTGTGTGTGTGTGTGTGTGTGTGTGTGTGTGTGTGCACTTAGAATATTTGTAGCAGGTGGATTTGAGGCTAGTGTGAGAGGTCAGGAATTAATTAAGTGAACCACCACTGGGATTTCTCCTGTCATCTCTGCTTTTCCTCATGTACTACTCTCTCAAAATAATATCTTCTTGTAAAGTGGCTGCTTCTTCAGATCCTTTGAAGTTTATATTATTTTAGTAATTGACCAGTACTGATAGGGTCTGCCTTCACTTTCATAGCACCAGCTGGCTATATTCATCTATGTCTGTCACAATGGGTAAACTCAAGTAGATGATTTCTTACTAGTGCATCACCAAAACCTTAACTGCCAAAGGGAAAAAAATACTTCGTTGGAGCTGAAGAGATGGATCAACAGTTGTTATTCCAGAAGACTAGGGTTCAATTCCCAACACCCATATGGTGGCTCACAACTGTCTGTAACTCTAGTCTTAAGAGATCCAATGCCCTCTTCTGGCTTCCACAGGCATTGCATTCATGTTGTACACAGACTTGCAGGCAAAACACCCACACATATAAAGTAAAATAATAATTTAAAATGTATTTTTAATTACAAAAATTAACTAAATCTTCCAGTTACTGTAAGTTTTAGTTTTTACAGTGGCATGCTATTTGCTTTAAATTTGTTTTTTTTTAATATTTACTTATTTATTTATCTGTGTGTGTGTGTGTGTGTGTGTGTGTGTGTGTGTCTGTCTGTCTGTCTGTGTGTTCATAGACATCAGAAGACAAGTTTTCTGGAGTGATTCTCTCTTTATACCTTGTTTTGAGGCAGGGTCTATATATTATATCATTTTGGGGCCATATATGGGAAATTTAGGCTGGTTTTCTGTCTCCAAATATAATCTAAGAACACAGAAGTGGTGGCACTTAATTTACAGATGAGAGTCACTATATCCAGTTTTTCTTACATGAATTTCAGGATTGAAATAACATCATAAGGGTTTCATGGCATTTGCTTTTATTTGAGTAGCCATCTCAGCAGCCTGCTACCTTGAATTTCTTCTATTATGATTCTCATTTAAATTATTAAATCCTTAAGCAACACCACAAACAATTTTAGTTAGTATGATGGATAACCAATTTCCAGCATGTTTCAAACTTGCACCTTTCTTCTCTCATACTTCAAGTCTATCCTTAAAGGGGAAATACACATAACATAACACACACACACACACACACACACACACACACACACACATACATACACACACACACACACACACACACACACACACACACACACACACCACAATTCTAAATATTATAGTGAATGAATTTGTCAGTATCTACCATCTTGAAAAGTATCCCTCCAAATTGAGGTGAGAACCTACTTTCCATGATATCAATCAAGAGCACAAAAAATTTAGAGACATAATACTCCTAAGCCTAAAACAAAGCATTGTGTTAGTTAAAATTATCAATGTGACAAGGTCTGCAATCACAAGCTTTTAGAAATTTTTGTGAGGCAGTGTTTAATTTAGATTAGCCTCTGGTCAAGTCTGTGAAGGAGTTTTTAGATTGACTTTAACTTAGGTTAAAAGACACCATTTGTCTAACCAAATCATCATCACAGGCTTCTTCCCACAGCTGATGGGAGCAGATGCAGAAACCCACAGTCAAACATTAGGGAGAAAGGATTGTAGGAGCCAGAGGAGCTGAGAACACCAGGAGAGCATGGCCCAAGATCAACGACACAGGGCTCATAGATTGAAGGAGCAACCATGGAGCCTGAATGCATTTGTGTTAGGTCTGCTGCATATATTCTGTGGTTGTTCAGCTTGTTTTTTTTCCCCCTTTGGACTCATAACTATGGGAATAGGAGTGTCTCTGACTCATTTGCCTGTGTGTTGCACCCTTTTCCTCCTACTGGGTTGCCTCATCCAGCCTTGATGTGAAGGCTTGTGCCTAGTCTTACTGCAATTTGCTATGCCATGTTCAGTTGATACTACTGAGAGGCCTGCTCTCTTCTGAAGAGGACCAGAGGAGCTGGGTTATCGGGAAGGTGGGGAAGCTGGGAACAGTGGAGGGAGAAGAAACTGCAGATGGGATGTAATGCATGAGAGAAGAATAACTTTTTAAGAAATGAAAAGAAAAGAAAATGTCAAGAATGCCTAAAGAACACGTATGGCTATATGATTTACTTGCCTCATTGCTGTGCTACGATATTCTAACAAAAGCAGTTTAAGGAAGAAAGGGTTTATTTTGGCTCACAGTTCCATGGTAAGTCTAACATGACAGGGAAATCATAATGTCAGGATCTTAAGACAGCTGGTCACATTGCATACGTAATCCAAAACTAAAGCAATGAATGCTTATTCTTAGTTCACTTTCTCTTTTTTATTAAGTCTGAGCCCTAGTATATGCTATGATGCTAGCCATAGTTATGATACAGTGTGTGGTGTGTCTTTTTTTAAAAGAAATTATTTATTCTTCTCTCATACAATGCATCACAACTGCCTCCTCCCCTTGTTCCACGCCTTCCCCTCTCCCCCCCCCCCCCACACCTACCCCTCTACTTCAGCTTCACTGTTCCTCCATTTCCTTTCAGAAAAAAGCCTGCCAGGGATATCAACCAAACATGGTATGTCAAGTCATAATAAAGCTGAGCACATCCCTTCATATTAAGGCTAGACAAGCCAACCTAGTAGGAAGAAAAGTGTCCCCCAAGAGCAGGTACAAGAATCAGAGACATACCAACCCCCACTGTTAGGAATCCCACAAGAACAGCAAACTAAACAACCACAACATACATGCAGAGGACCTAGCTTGGTCCCATGCAGGCTCCATGATTGCCATGTTAGTCTCTGTGAGTCCCTAAGAGCCATGCTTATTTGATTCTGTGAGGTATGTTCTCCTGGTGTCTTACATTTTCTAATGATAATTTTATCTTTGTTTTTTTGCTTTTAACTACAGTAATTCAAACGGAAATATAAAGTAGGTAGTGCTAATACATTTAGGTAGGATCATTTTAAAAATAATTCATGCACTGGATTCAGTGAAACATCAAAGAATATCAATTTCTAGAAAAAATTATCTCAGAACAAAGTAGAGAAATTTAAATGTTACACCAAATGTTTTAACTACACTCATAAACAATTTATCTTAACATAAAACAAAATGATTCAGAATGAAAATAGCTTTCTTCCAGATTTGTGTGTGTCTCTGACATTCTAACAGGTTGTCATCCAACAAATTCATGCTTGATAAGTGCATAACTGAGTTACAAAAAATTTCAAAAAAAAATAATAATTCATGATGTTTAAAGAAAGCTTAAAATTTTGTATTGTGATGCATCCATTGATATCTTGCTGTATTCGCAGCACCCAGATGGTGGGTTGGACAGGCCTGCAATGTAAAGCTAATTTTTGTATACAACATTAGAAACCAAAGGTAATAGAAAGAAGCAAGGGAAGCAATTTCTGTGCATACTAAAATAGAATATTTGCTTTTGGTTGGATTGTTGTAATATATTCTGTTTAGGAATTTTAGGGTGTCAATGTTCTTTGAGAGATCCATTTTATACAGGTAATCTCAAAAGTTAGTCATAGGACTGAAATAATACAAAGGATAGCAACTGAGTTACTTAGCTAATCACCTTTAAGCATTGATCTGCCTATCCTAATTAATTATTCAGTGACAGTCACGTCATTTCCTTGGCCAGCAATCACTTAAAATACAAAGTCTGCCAAGTAGACCACTCAAGAAGATGAAGAACACTACGTTTTCTTACACAGTCCCAACATAATGTTGAAGCAATTCATTAGGTCTTACACTTGTGATTTTAGAAACTCTAAGTTTCCGTAGCCATTGACTTGTCGAAGCTTTGTGGGGAGATGAGAGTGAGTATTGTAATGCATTACAATAGAGAGGCCTAAAAAGGATAAATGGATTGAGGACAACTGCCAGTTATCAGTTAGAAAAAACTGGTCTTCACCTACCTATATCAGGAATAAATGAGATTGGCAAAACTTTTTTTCTGACTAATGCAGTCTAAAGCCTTTAGGCCATGGCAACCACAGAGCCAAACTTTACATTATAAATATGCTGCAGGCCGTAGGAATATATCATTAGAACTCAGCTGGTTATGGAAAAGTTACAACCAGGAAGGATCAATGATTTCCTCCAGAGGAAGCCAAATTCTAAGGAGCTTTTAGTATTATTTGGCTTGTTATATATCAGCTGTATTCTGTTATGAAAACCATGTGTGCCTTCATAGTCTTCCCAATTGACTTTTCCATAAGAAAGGGCTAATAGTGTGGACTGATCACTCTCTAGACATACACATTCCAGGACTTGGAGAACAGCCTCAGGAAAGGCTTTCTCTAGAATCAGATATCTCCCTTAGCCACTATAAAGGACTAACAGTGATAAGGGTCCACATACTAGTCACGTGACTTAAGGTAAATTCCAAAATGAGACATTGCCTAGGTCAAGTGGACTTAAGTAATAACTTTACACAATTTAGCTCGGACCCTCCATTCATAATACCATACCAGGACTTCAAGGGGCACGGACAGAGAAAAGAGTATGTAAGAACGAGATGGGTAAGAACTTGAGAGGAACAAACTAAGATGGGGAAGAACTAGGTTGAAGGGCTAGAAGAGAGTACTAGAGGAATGAGATGGAAGATGAGGAAGAGCAGATGGGGAGGAACAAGATGAGGAGAAACAGATGAGAGAGAAGGAGATGGGAGAGGAGCTGAGATGGGAAAGAACTAGATGGATGAGAACCTAGAAGGGGCAGAACTAGATGAAGGAATTAAGATAGAACCTAGAGGGGACAACAGATAAATGTAAAGAGAAATTGGGCAAGAAAGGAGCTAAAAATGAAAAGAATATACGATTGTACAGAGAGAACTGACAGAATAATAAAGTGTATGGACTAAGGAATTTCATGTACATAGATTCATTTCTTTCCTACAAAGATAAATTATCAGCTGGTTATAGATTCTTCCCAGGCCCTGGGAGGAGACTATTGAGGGGCTGGACCCCCATAGTTCCCCATATAAAAACAAATCCATCAATTTTAGATAAGCAATTCATGATTATTTCCTCAAAATCTCCCATGTTGCCTTTTTTACATGTCAAATTTTCTTTCCAACTAGAACGATAAGAAAAAACAAAACAAAACATAATACCTGAACTTGTGTTATAAGATTGGACTCCAGCCGAGGAAGCAGGTAGGTTAACTGCAGGTCTTCACCTCTCCCTCTTCTTTCTCCCCCCTTCCAAATCCAATCACTATCAGCTCTGTGTTTAGGCCACATGGCCAGCAGTAGATGTCTTTGGAAGTACTTTTCTCAGACTGTCCTGCCAGGCCCTTTTTATTTTATTTTCAAATATTTTTTAATTTTTTTATTTAAAATTTATTTTACTTACATTTATAACCTTATGGGTAATGGGTTCTTTGTGTATATATTTTGGCTCCCAGTTTTGTGTTTTTTTAATGGACTTCCTGAGTGTGTGAATTAACAAGTGGGTCTCTGTGTCTATATCTGTTTTGTTAATGCCTTTTCTTAGGCTCTGTACCTTCTTCTTGTTTGTTTTGCCCATTCCGATATGTTAGTTTTTGCTTTATCTTATTATATATTATCTTATTTTACTACTACCCTTAGAGGCCAGTTTGTTTCTAATGAGAGACAGAAAGGATGGAGATCTGGATGGGAGGGGAGGTAGAGAAGAACTGGGAGGAGTAGAGGGAGGGGAAACTGCAATCGGGATCTACTGTATCATACAATAATTATTTTGAATAAATGGAAAAATATTTTTAAAAGTACTTTAGGTGAAAGAGAGATGAAATTTCCCTTTCAACATACCAATATCTCTGTATAATTGAGGTCTATCAGTATCTATCACAAACATTTGGAAGATTCTGTAAAATTTCCTCACCTCTCTAACAATACACACACACACACACACACACACACACACACACACACACATACACACACACACACACACACACACACACACACACACACACACACACATGGCAGGTGGGGCATGGTGGTAGGGTGAGAACTGCATTTGTACATGATTTCTAAAAAAAGGAGGTAAGGGGGATTCTAGAATATATTGGTTACAGTTTCATGATTTTTTTTCCAGAAGGTCAATGAGCTGTTTGTAAGGCTTGAAGTTAGGAAAATTGTTAACAATAATGATAATATTAATGAGACTAATAACTTTTATTGAGTCCTTTCTATATACCATATTCATTTATCATTACCCTATGCTATGAACTTACAAATATTTAATATACTAACTCACTTGTATTTCATCTAAACATTTCTGTACATATGATACTGGATAGATTAACCCTGATTTAGAGATAAGGTAGCTGACATAAAGTGTTTGAATATCTTGCCCAAGATTTCACAGCTAAAATGCATATTTGAAATTTCAAACCTGACAGTCCATACTGGAATCCCATACTAATGACTTAACTCTCTTAACCCTCAAATTTCTAAACTTTTCCACATATGTATAATTCTGAGATATAAATTAATTTTTTGCTTAGTGAAATAGGACAGGGCAGAATTAATGGAATAAACTTTCATGTCAGATATTCTTTTCTATTTGTCATACTGAGTGACATTTAACAAATTATTTAAGCTTCAGTTTAACAATTATCTGTGAGATCAGGATATAGATATGCCACCATATAAAAAGTAAACTAACATGTATAGATAACAATATATTTCCAAGAATTTAGGACTTTCAATTGATGCTATTTTTTAATTTATTATCATCTGTCTTGCTTATATCCAGGAAGAATGTGATTCCTGTGTGTTGAAAATATTAAGTCTAAGATGGGGAGATTGTAGCTCAGCCATAGAATGCTTATCCAGAATGCTCAAGACTCTGAGCTTTAATACTAGCCCCTAGAAGAAAGAATTAAAAGTTTTATACAGACACGTTCTTAGACAAAATTAGAAATTATAGAATATCGGGAAATTTGGGCTTAAAGTAGAGTATCAAATCTAAACAAATGCAATCAATCATTTATGCCAGTAGAGAAATAAGCAGAGAATGTAAAATTAGAAACATGGGCTTGGAAACAAGTAACCATGGTAGGGTAACAACCATCAAGAACCAAGTTTCCTATTTTCTTTACTGTTTATCTCCAAAAGTTTCAATGTTTTCTGAGACTTAGGAATCTGAAGGAGTAAAACTGTTAAGCTTAGAGAGAAAATAATGTCACCCATACTACTACTATTACTTTTTTTCAAACCATAAGTTCTTATCTCAGGATGCCTGGTTGCAGAAAGAGTAAAGCAGAATTAGATGAGTAAGGTGAAAATGTCACAGCAACAATAATAATAAGCCTCTAGGCTTATTTGTGACTTGGAAAACAGTTGAGGATTTATGTTTTCTTAAGAGAACATCTGGAGGCTAGGGAGATGGTCTGGAGGTTAAGAGACCTTGCTGCTTTTCCAAAGGATTCTAGTTTGGTTCCCAGCACCCTTGTCAGGTAGCTAACAATTGTCTGTAACTCCAGTCCCAAGGAGCCTGACATCATCTTTTGGCATTCTGGCATCTCTGTGTATCAGCACACTCATCATACACACACACACACACACACACACACACACACACACACACACACACATACACACACACAAATTTGTAGCCCCCACAAATTTACACAAAAATAATGTCATATAACCCATATATTCAGTATCAAAGGTGGAGGGGATAAAAGCACACAAGGACCTGAAGACTGCTTTAATGAAAGTGAGACAGTAGAACTGGTAGGATCAGACAATATTTAACTGTCTTTTTTATCTTCAAGACAGAGTTAACGATCAGAAACAGAACCAGGCTATAGACATTTATCACAATTGGTAGCAGAGATGCATGCTAATCAGCTATCAAACAGCGCCTGGACTTGAAAAGATCTCTAGCTATGTTTAATTAATCATAGATTATGTTAAGTCTGATGATTTGAATTATCACCTGCAGAACAAAACAAAGCAAAATTTTTGACCTGCTTTAAGCCACATCAGGAGACAATCAAAGTTTATTACTGGTTTTGAGTTAATTCCTGGTCTCAGAGTAATCAGTTGTCAGTAGTAGTGAAATCTTTCGTGTAACACTGCAAGTGAGTACTCTATCTTTGTAGATATATAAACATGAATTATACTGGTTAACTTGAGTCACTGGGTGATGAGACATGTAACCCAAATATTAATGATGTAATTGTAAAAGGCATTGATTAACACTAATTTTTGAAGACACAAATGTCACCACATTCTGGAATGGGACTACATGGTGCTGAAATATCAAAGGAAGTTTCCATGAAATTCTGCATGATATAACACAAAAATACAGAGAGGTATTCATGTACAAGTATACATATCAACAAATGAATGTGTATTCACAAAATAAGAGGATCTTAACGTTGATACTTTGTTAGGTCCAAATATTCAAAGTAGAAGTTTCCCTGCCAAAATAGAGACTCAAACATCCTTAGAGGGACAGCAGAGACTACAAGCTCTATGAATGAATCAAATCAAGCAGGACAAGCAATTGCTGTCACATCACTATTTAATTCTTCAATTTTGTTAGCCCAAAGAGTTTATGGAGGTTGGAGATGAAGAATAGAGTGTCATAACTTTAATGAGACAATGACTCTCACCCACTGTTGCTGCTGATTTAGATGTCTTTACTTCAGCAGAGAATATCAGCTCTTTTCATTCAGTATTCATCTATTGATTTTGTGAACACATTTTTCTCCATTTTCAACACATTGAGTCAACTAATTAGAAGTTTGGAATTACCTTAGGGAAGATTGCTTAATTTGCTTCTGTTGCCAGCTCTTATAACACATGTTCTACTTGTCTTAATTTCCTATCTAAACAAACCACTGTCAGTTTTCTCTGTGAAAAAGGAAAGGGGTTGCCATGTGTAGGATATTTTTAATGAGATTGGAGAAACATGATTGTAGGAACATATATGCTTCTACTTAAAATGTTGATGTATGTGGAATTATAGCGTTTGGTTCAACAGACATGAATGAACTCAAAATAGTCTAGATGTTGAGGATGCCAACATTAATAAACCAATGTCAGACCCATACCTCGGAAAGGCACTCAATTCTGGTATAAAATAGAGAGAAAAAACATTTTTGACAAAGCATGAAAAAGTATGCCTTGTGGTTATTGAAATCTTGCATACCATATTTTGGAAGAGAGAACTTTGTTCTTGTAGCTTTGTTCTGTCTGTGGTGTTAAGGTTTAAACTCAGGCCCTTGAAAAATAGGCAAGAACTTAAGAACGAAGCTACATCTCCAGGTCATGGATAAATGATTTAACTTAAAAGTACAAACAAATAAAATACTGTAATGTTTAGTGAAATCATTAGAAGTAAAGAGAAACATTATCAATGAAAGTTTGAGGAGGGAAGAGACCTATTGTGGGATGTGATGAGGCTTCTGTTGGAAAGAAAATCATTCACCATAGCCCTATTTCAAGTAAGGGATCACTAGCAACAAAATTAAGTAAACTCAATATGGTCAATGATCAGAGTGTAAGGGATGAGGTTGAAGGCATGGATGACAGATAACACAGTCCCTTACAAAACCACATTGAGGGTTGTCACTTTTATCCTAACCATGTTAAGCTTGAAAACTTTTTAAGAAGATAGCTGATAATACTGTAGCTGAACTCTCTGAACAAATCATAAATCATACATTTTAGGACAGATACTGGTAAAACAGTTAGGAAATACAAAGGTCAGACAAATAGTAAATACAGACTTAGAAATAAATTAATAGATTCCAGAAATATTTCTGAGTAAAACTTATATATTGGTGGAATTATTAAGGCCACTCCACGTAGTTAAAAGGGAAGTTTATTTTGTGGGGTAACTTACAAATGAAGGGGTAGGTCGCAGAGTCTGGCAAGGTAGAGGGTAGTCCGGCGGCGGCGTTCTCTGGAGAACTCTGCTCGGTCCACCTCTCGCGTCCGGCGTCCCGGAACCAAGAGCGTGAGTTCTTCCCGATCCTTCGTCTTCTGCTTCCTCCTCTGCCCCGCCTTGTGGGTGTGACCATTACCGAAGCCTCAGTGGGGGTTGGAACTTCCAGGCCAATGCTGGGATGCCTATCCACTACACTTATAAGGCAATAATATATAAACAAGAGACTGAAAATGTGAAGAAAAATGTACTTATATAGTATGTTAGCCATGATATAGTCATAAATGATATAAAAATGGTATTAAAATGTGTGTGACAAACGTCAATAGAACACTATGTAAAAAAACTTCTATCCTTTTTTTCTCAACATTTTAGTAAAAAATATGAAAAACCTTCTTAAGTTTTGGGCATCTTCCTCCTCAGGGATTGGTATTCTCTTTCAAAAGTTTCTCCATACTTCCTCAATTTATTTAGCATCTTCTATACTTTTCAACCATCAAATCTAATCCACAGTGCACAACTCCTTTCTGAAACTGACATGTCTCAAAATTCAAACATATATAATAGTTGAGCAACTGGCCAATTGACTCTCCAATATTACATTATCTAAGATTTGGCAATTTAAGTGTTTTCAGTTTCAGTGAATTTGTATCATGTAACTGAGGAATGACAAACATTGCCAAACAAGTGAAAGCATGTTGTTTTTACTCTAAAATGTTTGATTGTACTTGGACTTAGAAAATAAACTTGATTTAGTCACTTTTAATTAGCAGAATAGGTAAAGGCAGGAGGTTAAATTTTTATACTTGCTTCACTTAGAAACACAACCTGGGACTATGAAGTCATTGTCGTCAAGATTTGCTGGACACACAAGATAATGCCAAAAAGGAGGCAAGAACTTCTTGTCACCAAAGAAAGAGCATTTTCTGTTTTAGATAATGATTTAGCTAGCTACTGCTATTCAATTTGGTGAGTGGAGGAGCCCTTGAATTCAGCAGTGAATAAAAGAAGGAATCAAATCCCTTGTATATGGAATTTTGAAAGTTAACATATCATCTCATAGCAAAGGCAGAATTTAAATGTGCACACATGAAAAAACACAGTGAATATAAAGTAGTTTCAAATTCCACTGTGACAAAACATAAGAGTAGAAATAGGGTATAGTTCTGGCATGCTATTTTTTCATTAAATATTCAATAAATAGTACATATTTATTATACAAATATGGGATTTCTCATGACATTGTTATGCATGAGTGTACTGTACTTGAATTGTATTCACCCTCTCCTTAGGTTATGAAGCACAAGTTCCTCGTCTTTTCACTAGGATAAGAACCAGGCCATTAAAAAGTTGTACCAGCTTGGATATCACTTATGACCTTTGGAAAGTCTGCTTTAAAATAACATCCAATTAACTGAAATAAACTGAGGTGAAATGAAATAGAATCATTTATTCAATATTTCTACAATTATTTTATATAAAAATATACTAGTAATAATGTATTCAAACAAGGTGTATATTCACCTTATTTGGTTGAAGTAAAATTATTTAATCATAAAAGGAAGGCCTCACATACCACTCATCAAGCCTCTATAAAAATCAGTGCAAATATTTTTTTTTTAAGAAATTGAAACTACATCTACTATATGGCCTAACTGTACCACACCTGAGTATTTACTTGAAGGAATTCAAGTCAACATATCACAAAAAAATGCACATTAATATTTATTGCAACACTATTTAAAATAGCTAAAGTCTGTAGCTGGAGTTCTCTCTGGTCCTGCCTGGGGCCTACAGCTGCTCAGACCCAAATAAACACACAGAGGCTTGTATTAATTAAAACTGCTCAGCCATTAGCTTAGACTAACTATTGACTAGCTCTTCCACTTAAACTCAGCCCGTTTCTGTTAATCTGTATGTTGCCACATTTTCTGTGGCTTTACCTGTGTGCCATTACATACTGCTCCCTGGATGGCAGGCTGGCATCTCCTGACTCAGCCTTCCTTTTCCCAGAATTCTTCATGTCTGCTTATCCCACCTATACTTCCTGCCTGGCTACTGGCCAATCAGCATTTTATTATACCAGTGTACAAAAGCATTATCCCATATCAAAAGTCTATGATCAACCTAGACATCCAACAATTAAGGAATAGGAAAAGAATATGAGGCATACATACACAATTGATATTCTTTACCCGTGAAGAATAAAGATTTGTCATTTTCTCCAAAATAGATGTAACTGGAAAAATATTAATTGAAATAAGCCAATCTCAGAAAGCCAAACCACAAATTTCTCTCTTTTTTGGTTTCTAGAGTTTATGTAATACATTATTAATACATACATAAAGACATGTATGCATAAATGAAATGAAAGTAGAACTCTTTATGAGAACAAAGGACAAACAAAAGAGGGGAGGGAAGGGAGGGTGGACAGATATGGATATGCAATATACTCAATACAATGCAATGCTAAATATATCTGTATGAAAATATAAATTTAAAATACAAAAATATTATATGGTCATATGTGAAACAGTATATCAATTCCATGAACAATTTGTTATACAAATAGCTTTGAAACTTAATGCACACTTTAACTTTTACTTTCTAAAACTTTCTGGAGTCTAGATTTCTTATTACAAGGCCTTTATACCTTATAAATATATTCTTATTTGAAAGTTTCAGAATGATCTTATTTTGTAATTAATAGGACAAAGAACATCTGGTATAGTAAAACTATGTGACATTTGAGGTCTTATTTCTGAAATGAGTTTTTTTCTTAAATTCTTTTTCAAAATATCTTAAGGCCAATCTGAAAATAAGATTTTCTCATGAATTTAATGAAGAGAAAGAAAAATATTGGAAAGGATATATATTAGACAGCAAACAATAAGTATGGATTTAAGATGCATTATTTCTTTCTTATTTATTGTATCTAGTTGAAATTGCCTGAAAAATCTTTATTTAGTGAGTAAATGTCTCACATTTGTCAATAAAATTAATTTATGTAATGGGACAATATAGTTTTTGTTATAGATACGGAAAATACATTTCCACATTACAAAAGATTATCAGTCCTTGTGATTCAGCTCAATACTAGTTCATGATGTTGGCAAAAACAAGTCATTTTATATGTAATTGAAACCACCAAGAGTATTCCCATAGTCATTTATTAAAGAAAGAAGACTATACTTCTATAGATAAAAAAAAAATCCTGTTCAGTTTTATGTACTTTATATAGACTCTTTATCTTTCTGACATATTTAATACTTCCTGTTAGAACCATGAGCTCTATTAGAGCCATGAGATATTGAAGAGGGTATACTAAGTTAGGTCACTAATCCATTTGAATAAAACTTTAAAATTTAATTTGGCTTAGGAGGCCAATGCCTTATACATTAGGCCACTGGGACTCGGACTGTTTGGGAGGCACCCAGGCTGTGGGACCAGGACCTGTCCTTAGTGCATGAGCTGGCTGTTTAGAACCTGGAACTTACACAGGGACACATTGCTCAGCCTGGAAGGAGGGGACTGGACCTGCCTGTACTGAGTCCACCAGGTTTAAACGAATCCCCAGGGAGTTGACCCTGGAGGAGATGGGAATAGAGGGGAGGGGATGGGGAGAAGGTGGGGGTGGGGGTGGAAGGGGAAGGACAGAGGAACTCATGGCTGATATGTAAAATTAAAACACATATATAATAAATAACAAAAACACTTAATTTGGTCCATTAGACTTTACAGAATCTGGCAACTATTACAATGACACCCATCCATCATTTACTTGTAACATATGAGTTCATATAAAGATTATAAACACATATGAGACCTTAAAATTAAAGTCTTCAAAAAGAATTAATAACCAAGCATTGAGTCTTATTAAAGTTTATTTTTCCTGTTATTGAGCATTCCTAACTCAATTAAAATTTTTGCACTCACTGGTAAACATTCTTTTCATTACATGCAATAAAATGGCAAATAATAGGCTTTATGTGTCCTGATTTGTCCATGATCATTGTTGACAATTCCAAATACTCTCAAACACTGGGAGCACTGCTTGAGCCTGTTCTCTATCATGATATTCCAGAGCAGCAATGCAAAGGGTGTGAGGAAGGATGTGACAACAGGGATTTCAACCACATTCAACAAGTTACTGGAAGTTACTGGAAGAGAGCAGCACTGCCCAGACATAGCTTTATTTTTGCCATTGCAAGTGTTTGTCTACACTCTTAAGATTATATTTATTATTTTGTACTTTCATCACAAAATTAAGCAATGAAGCTCTTCTACAAAGGAAACTCCAACAGGTACACCATGGTTCTTTACATATATTTACTGTGTAGCTGGAGAGCTTCTCTCTAGCCCCCGCCAAGCCCTGTAGTTCCACAGCCCACTTATAAAATAATCACTCAGACACTTACATTATTTAAACTGTTTGGTCTAATGGCTCAGGCTTCTTGTTATCTAGTTCTTATATGTTTAATTAACCCATTTCTATTAATCTATACTTTCCTACGTGGCTTGTGGCTTACATCTCACTTGTCATGGTGAAGGCTGGCAGAGTCTCTCTGCCTTAGCCTCTCACTTCCTAGAATTCTCTTCCCTGCTTTTCCTGCTTATACTTCCTGCCTGGATACTGGGCAATCAGTGTTTTATTTATTAACCAATCAGAGCAACACATTTGACATACAGAACATCCCACAGCACTTCCCTTTTTTTTTCCAAAAAGGAAGGTTTTAATTTTAACATAGTAAAATTACAGGTAACAAAACAATTGTACGTGGGTTACAGGACTGCTGAGACTTGGCATGACCTGGAGAAAAAAAACTCTAGCTGCAGTACTGTCAAATCCTTTCAAAGTATTTTCACCACAATCCAAGATCCATAACACTTTTCCTTCCAAATAGATTCCAAATAGTGAATAGATCATTTATCCTCAATCTACTGAAGCTGATTTACCCACAAATGGAAGAGATTTTGCACCATCTTGTAAATAAATGTGGTTATTCCCGGGGTAATTTTATGAACCAGTGTGTGAATAGAGGGGCAATATGAAAACCCAGTTCCCTTGCATGTTATAAGGATAACTGGAAAGCATTATGGTGCTGATTGGACTCCTGGCGCTCCACCAGGGGGTTGGCTGTGGGTCTCTGCATCTGCTTCCATCAGACACTGGATGAGAGTTCTATCATGACAGCCAGGGTGTTCAGCCATCCAAAAACCAGAGCAGGTCAGCTCAGGCACTCTCTTGACCATTGCCAGTAGTCTATAGTAGAGGTGTCTTTGTGGATTTCTGGGGACCTCTCTAGCACTTTGCTTCTTCCTATTCCTCTGGGGTCTTCATTCATCATGGCATCTCCCTCTCTATTCTCCCACTCTGCTCCTGATCCAGCTGGGACCTCCCGATGCCCTAAGCTCTCTTTCCGCCTGACCCTTGCCCTCCATTACCCTCCCACCCCCAGTTTGCTCATGTAGATCTCATCTATTTCTCTGTTGTTGGGCAATCCCTGTGTCTTTCTTAGGGTCCTCTTTACTAAGTAGCCTCCCTGGAGTTGTGAGTTGCAGTTTGGTTTTCCTTTGCTTTACAACTGGTATCCACTCATGAATGAGTTCATACCATGTTTGTCTTTCTGAGTCGGGTTACCTCACTCAGAATGATTTTTTTCTAGTTCCATCCATTAGGCATATCTATAGTAGAGAAGTCACTATTGTGTGGAAATATTGCTTCCTTATGTCAACACTAAGAATATAAGTTCATTGCATTAAGTGTTCTTTTATTCACTATATGCTCTGTAATAGGTACTGAGAGTGACATGAAGTGAAAATACATTATATCTGCCTGAAAAGTGTGCATGATGTCTTGAACCAAACAAGGGACATCAAATGTTACCATAGGTAGTACCAACATATCTGATCCATTAGGGAACAAAATGGAAGAAGCATGTGGAAGATGACAGTGGTTCCAAAAGTTCAGCATCATACACTCTGACCATCTGATATAAGTCAGATCTTATTCATCTCAGTATCTCATACCATTGGGAAGATATAGTCAGTACATGGTTGTAGTCTTGAGTTACTAATTCTCAGTAAAAGCAATATGCAGAATAAGAAAGGAGGTGAGGGAGCTAGAGAGAAGGCTCAATGGTTAAGAAAAGGAGGTGAAATATTCAGGTGGACAGTAACAAGACAGATTAAAACTGGTCCAAACACTGTTTGATAGGAAATAAAAGTCCTCTAATGAACTATAGAGCCACAAATACACTGAATTTAGGATGTTCTGTGTAAATAATTCTGTTAGGTAAAATTATGTATCACTTGTGTATACTGAAATTATCAAAAATACATATTAATTCATCTATATACATATATATAACACCCAAATCTAGCTATCCATCCACAAATATATGAGTTATAACATTTATTTTAGTTACTTTATTGTAACAGTTTAGTGATGTAAAGCTCATATTAAAAGATATGAGGTATTACATTTGTATTACTAACTTTATATCAACACTTTAGTGTTGTAAAGCTCACGCACACAAGGAATTATTGATTGAGGCTGGGAAGAGGGATCAGTGATTTAAAGTACTGACAGCTCTTCCACAGGTTCTGGATTTTTTGGCCCAAACCCATGCAAGGCCTCACAGCTACCTGTAACTTAGGTTCCCAGGGGATCCTGTGCTCTCTTCTGAACTCCATAGGCACCAGGCACACATGTGATAAAGTAACATGCAAGCATGCATATAAACAAATCTTAAAAAGTAAACCATATCACTGATTATCTATAGACCTGCTGTTTATCTGCAAGGATTGTAATGTTCATTCATTAATACTGTTTTCAATAATGGAAAGTAACAACTGGATTCTCCTTTAATCTTTTCTTTTTCAAAAACTGATTCATGTTTGCTTTAATATCCTGTTTTTTTCTTTTTCATTTAAAATTTTGAATTATTTGTTTCTTACACTTTCCATTGAATACAAGCAAATACATGCATGTATAAAAAACCCAAATAATAAAAAAATGCTTTTATGGAATGTTTTTGGTCAATGCCTTCTGGAATCATTTTAAGTAACCAACATTAAAATGGGATGCAATGTCATCTCATAAGCATTGTTCATTGATGTAGCTATCCAGCTTTTGCTCCAAAGTTAAAAATCTTAAGACTATATGGCTAATTTGAGTCTCTATTCCAATATAAAAAATGAAGAAATTGAAATCTATATCAAAGATTTTTTTAAATAACTAAAGGAAGAAATATGCTGATATTAAAATTCTAAAAATTCCTAAAATAGAACAAAAAGAGTATGAGTTAATAACGGTTTCTAACTGTAATATTTTTTGTGCAGAGGAGTAAATATGATATTCTTAAATGTATTGTAATGGACTTTAGTCATACATGAAGAACTGCTTATCCAAATAAAAAGAATGGGCTCATCATGATAAAGTTCAGAATAGTTTCTTTTGGCATTCACATAAATACCCAAACTTCCAAAACTATAATAGAACATGTGAACTTATTCTCCTCTTCATGTTTTGCTATCAAGAAGTACAGACACAGAAGTTAAGATTTTTAGCCAACATCAGCAAGTCAGCAACAAATCTAGAAAGAGAGATTCCTTACCTTAATTTATAAGCCAGATCTGTGCCTGGATAAATTAATTAAAACTTTTTTCAGTGGTTTCATTTGGATTGCTTTCTATTTGTATAATATCAGTAACAATACTTAATTTAAAAGGACAACTATGTGACTCCAGTAGAGAGAAAGGAAGTAGCTTGACAAGCATCTATATTAATTACTCATCAACTAGTAGCCACTTTTGTCGTGTTGAGATGATTGCCTGAATATTTGTCTTTAAAGCACAATGTTTAACAATCACAACAAAAAAAGTAATAATCTAGAAAGCTGAATATAGTGGTTCACACCATTGATTGCAGCACTTGGAAGGCAGAGGCAGGTGGGTGGATCTCTGTGAATTCGAGGCCAGCCTGATCTACCAAGTGAGTTCTAGGACAGGCTCCAAAGCTACACAGAGAAACCCTGTCTATAAAACAAAACAAAACAAAAATTAATAATAATCATATGGGTGCCATTTTTGTTACATTCTTTGTGAAATCTAAGGGCAAATTCTTCTTCCTGAAGCAACAAAAAAATATTTTTCCCCACATCATGCTTTTATTTTTTAAATTTCAGCTTTTTATCCTTTTTAATTGAAAAATTTTTTATACAGTATATTCTTTGATCACAGTTTTCCTTCCCCCAATTCTTCCCAGAATATCCCCACCTCCTTACACACCCAGATATATGCCTTCTTTCTCTCTTATCAGAAAGCAGACAAATAAACCAGAATTTAAAACAAAAGACAGGAAAAGCACATGAAGCACACACACACATACACACACACACTCACACACACACACACCAAAACCCATAAAAACACAAAACCAGAAACCATAATATCCAGGCAGAAAAACCAGTAAGATTACTTTTAAAAGCCCAAACAAAACATATGAGACAAAAAAAAAATCTACAAAAATACCACTGAGTTCGTTTTGGCCATCTATTGCTGTGCATAGGAGCTGCTCATAAGAAAATCATTTTTACTAAATATCACCTCTACTTTCTGTAATTGAGGAGGAAAAACAGTTCTCCAAGAGGTGAAATAATTTTATTTTTCTTTCTTTGATGTGGTCAGTTCACAATGGGCATTGTAGTTACAGCATAATTATCAAAATATCATGAGCAATTTCATTACTTTAGTGAAATTCTATATCGTAGCCTCCAATGGATGTCCAAAGGAAATGAAATCTGTTTGTAAAAGATACTACTATACCCCCATGCTCATTGACACATTACTCAAAATATGTAATTTACAAAAACAATATGTGTCTATAAGCTGCAAAATGGATAATGAAAATGTGGTAAATATTGACCATGTCCTTTGCTTTACAAAATCTCAGGTTCAGGAAGTCCCATTTATTAATTGTCACTCTCAGTGTCTGTGCTATTGGTGTTATATTTAGGAAGTAGTCTCCTGTGCCAATTTGTTCCAGACTACTTCCTACTTTCTCTTCTATCAAGTTCAGTGTAACTGGATTTATGTTGAGGTCATTGATCCACTTTGACTTGAGTTTTATGCATGGTGACAGATATGGATCTATTTGCAATCTTCTGCATGTTGACATCCAGTTATGCCAGCACCATTTGTTGAAGATGCTTTCTTTTTCCTATGGTGCAGCTTTGGCTTTTTTGTTGAAAATCATGTGTTCATAGGTGTGTGGATTAATATCAGGGTCTTTAATTCAATTCCATTGGTCCACATGTCAGCTTTTATGCCAGTACCAAGCTGTTTTTATTACTATAGCTCTATAGTAGAACTTGAGGTCAGGAATAATTATGCCTCTAGAGGTTTCTTTATTATACAGGATTCTTTTAGCTATCTTGGTTTTTTGTTTTTCAATATAAAGTTAAGTATTGTTCTTTCCAATTGTGTTGGGATTTTGATGGGGATTGCATTGAATCTGTATATTGTTTTTGGTAAGACTGCCAGTTTTACTATGTTGATTTTACCTATTCATGAGCATAGGAGATCTTTCCATTTTCTATGGGAAAAGATCTTCACCAACCCCACATCTGACAGAAGGTTGATCTCCAAAATATATAAATAACTCAAAAAGCTAGACATCAAAATACTGAACAATCCAATTTTAAAAATGGGCTACAGAGATTAACAGAGAATTCTCAACAGAAGAATCTCAAATGTCTGAAAGGCATCTAATGAATTACTCAACATCCTTAGTCATCAGGGAAATGTAATCAAAACAACTCTGAAATACCATCTTACACACCTGTCAGAATGGCTAAGATCAAAAACACTGAAGACAGCTTATGTTGAAGAGGATGTGGAGCAAGGGGAACACTCCTCCACTGTTGTTGGGAATACAAACTTGTACAGCCACTCTGGAAATCAGTATGGTGGTTTCTCAGAAAATTGGGAATAAGTCTTCCTCAAGACACAGTTATACCACTCTTGGGCATATACCCAAGGAATGCTCAATCTTACCACAAGGACACATGCTCAACTATGTCCATATCAGCATTATTTATAATAGCAAGAACTTGAAAACAACCAAGATGCCCCTCAACTGTGTGGATAAAGAAAATACGGCACATATACACAATGGAGTACTACTCAGGAGTAAAAAACAATGATGTCATGAAATTTGCAGGGAAATGGATGGAACTAGAAAATATCATCTTGAGTAAAGTAACCCAGACTCAGAAGGACAAACATAGTATGTACTCACTCATAAGTGAATACTTAATGTCATGGAAGGGATGGCCAGACTGCAACCCACAACTCCAGAGAGGTTAGCTAACAGTTAAAGACCCTAGGAGGGACACATGGATGACCTTGTGAAGGAGAAGAGGATGAGATCTACATGAGTGGACAGGGTGTGGGGGGTGGTGGTAGAGGGCAGGAAGTGGGTGATGAGAACATAGGGAAATGGGAGGGTCAAACTGGAACAGGGACAGAGTGGGAGGGCAGGGAGGAAGATAGCATGATAGATGAGGACATCATGGGAATAGGAAGAGGCAGGGTGCTGGGGAGGCTCTCAGGAATCCACAATGTTGACCTCACCTTGATCTGCTGGTAGTGGTCCAGCGGGTGCCTGGACCAGTCTACTCTGGTGACCAGCCTAGCAAATAATCTAGCTGTCATAATAGATCCTTTGTTCAGTGACTGATGGAGGCAGATACAGAGAACCAGAGCCAGGCACCAAGCTGAGCTCCGCAAATCCATTTGATGAGAGAGAGGAGAGATACTGCAGGCGAGCGACATCAAGATCATGATGGGAGGACATGCAGAGATGACCGGCCACACTAGTGGAAGCCCATGAACTGTGGACTGGTGGCTGTGGAGCCCCCATGGGACTGGACTAGGCCCTCTGGATACAGATGATGGTTGCTTGGCTTGAACTGTTTGGGAGGAGGCACCCAGGCAGGGGGATCAGGATCTGTCTCTGATCTATAGGCAAGCTTCTGGAATCTGGTGCCTGTGGTGTGACACCTTGCACAGCCTTGGTGCAGTGGGAAGGGGCTTGGACCTGCCTAGGTTCAGTGTGCTGGGCTCTGCTGACTCCCCATGGGAGACCTCGATTTGGGGGATGTGGGCATGTGGGGTGGCTTGGGAAAAAGGGTTAGGGGGTGGAGGAAGGAGGAGGGGGGATCTGTGGAATGTATGTGGAGTGGGGAATGTATGTGGAGTCAGTAGAAAATTTCTTAATAAAGAAAAATGAAAAAACAAGAAAATGTGGTACATAGACACACTTGACTGTTGTTTAGTTATAAAACTTGTCATTTGTAGCAATATGAGTGGACTGAAGATCTTTAAATCAGTCAAAGAAAAACAAGTACTACATGTTCTCCTCTTATGTGGAGTCTGGAAAAGTCGATCTCCCAGAGAAGGATAGTGGTTATCAGTTGCTAGGGATAGAGTGTGTTAGGTAGGGATAGAAAAAAACTTGGTCAATTGGGTTCTAAGTTATTAAATAGGAGAATGTGTTTCTGATATGCTATTGCAAGCAAAGATGATTATGGATAAAAACCAAAAACAGACTGTTTTTAAATTGCCACAAAGTATTTTAAGTGTTTTCATCATAGAAATGAAAAATGATGTAGGAAACAGTTTCAGTATATTTATCATTACCCAAAAACTACATAATATTGTGTATTATACACATATTATGCATATACCCATAGAAAAAAGTGAATTCTAAACAGAAAACCCTATCCCTACAATGAACTACAGTGAATGCAATAGACTTGTAAGCCAAGATGAAGGGAATCAGTAATGGTTGTGGGCCCAGCCATAAACAAGTTATTTATACCATCACCTTTAAGTCTCAGGGACTATTAGGAAAGAGGGAGCAGGAAATTTGTGAAAGCCAAAAGGTAGGGTGGAGGACTGTGAAATACTGTGCTTCAATTACACCACAACTATTGCAACTATTAACTCACACAAATGTATTAACCTGCACTGGGCCTAGAGAAGACCAGCTTTATTAACAGTAAGTAAAGGAAGTGGGATGGGTTCTCTGGACCCTACCTTACATCTGAAGTATTAGCTATTGATAGATTCTGAGAGAGGGTGAATCCTGTCTTTAGTTCTGGGTCCACTGATGAACCCACCATGCTCTAACAGATAGCTTCAAACCAATGGACACACAGACAGCCTGGTCAATCTCAATGAACCACAAAACAAAATGAATAGACAAGAAGGGGAGAGAAAGCTTTGTAAGGAAGAAGGTGTTGACAAGAGTAGTAGGGAGGTGGATGTTTAAAGTGGATGCAGAAATATCTAAAAACAAATGTATTTAAAAATAAGCCTCAGGTTTAAAAAAAATTAATTATGCCATTGGTATATACTGTTTTGTTTTTTGGAAGTTTTGTTTGTTGGTTTTTACTTTGTTTTGTGCAGTCTTAAGTACCCCAAACAAATGAGAACTCTCATTTAGAAGTATATAATTTACAAATACATACCAGCTCTGCATGCACTTTGATTCTGCATTTTTTCCCTCAGGAATTCATTAAATGAATATACTCAAAATGAGAATGTCACAAATGTACTAAAATACAAACACTAAGATGCATACAAAAACACATTGCCACATGATAGCCTTTACAACTAGGAAGAGAGAGAGAGAGAGAGAGAGAGAGAGAGAGAGAGAGAGAGCGAGCTATAAACATGGTGTTCCTTATACTATACACTGGAACACTGTGCAGCTCTTAGGAAGAATGGGATATGGGCTGACATGAAACAATATTAATGACTCTTCATTTAAACATTCAGCAATCATTTGAGTTCACACCAAGTTCTTGTCTTTAGTGATACAGCTGTGAACAAGAAACACCCTGGTTTTTAATATGTAATGAAAGAAGCAGACATTAAACAGAAAAACAAATGTATATTTATGATATATAATGTAATACATTGACAAATAGTATGAGGAAAATTAAGATCTAAGTGTATATTTCTTATTCAATAAGCAGAATAATTGGCTACTGTAGTGCTGCTTGTTTTAAAAGTAAGGATAATATACATATAAAAACACATATTTGAGAAATATTTGTGAAGGATTCTTAATGTTTCAGTCAGGGATGCAGAGAGACTAAATTATAATATAAAATATTACAGAATAAATATTATTTAAATTTTCAATAATACTTATCATTAATGCTTACCAAGGTCAACCAAAATGATCTTTGTAAAGTGGTGCTATCCACACAGGACTTATTGTTCATTGCTCATTTTAAAAAAGTCTCTTAGTGCAATAAACATAATAAAATGTCAGGTTGTTACAATGGCTCTCAAGTTCTATGTTAATTTTCCCTGCCTACTGTTTGCCTACTGTTTCCACTCCACAACTCACATCACACATTTTTCTCTCACTCTTGAGTCCACACATA
This sequence comes from Onychomys torridus, assembly GCF_903995425.1. NCBI lineage: Eukaryota > Metazoa > Chordata > Mammalia > Rodentia > Cricetidae > Onychomys > Onychomys torridus. The sequence continues at coordinate 79,873,191 of NC_050466.1, read as the reverse complement.
GTATTCTCTCTGCTTTAAACAACTTGCAATTCCATTTAATTGACACAAAATCCTGTTCTCCTTAACTAATCTCCTGAAATTAGTAATACTTTGAAGCTGTTCTCAACAGAGATGGAAATGACAAACTGAGAGCATGCCTATTAATATTCCCATGTGTCATCAAATACTACTGAAATAAGCATTTCTGAAATGAAGGACAAAAATGCATTTCATGTCCCTTGCAATTTTTCTGTATTTCTCTGCACATCTACCTAAAAGTTTTTTAGAAATGTGCACATTTATCATTTTATCAGAATGACATTTAATATATTAAAGAAAAAAACTAACAAAATATCACCTTTAAGGTCCAAATCAAATGGCAGCAATTCACTAACTACACAGATCTAACAAGGTTATAGCTTTTATAAAGTATCTGATTTTGTACCATAAATTAATTTTATGTGAAATAGATCTGTTACCTTATTTTTCCTTCACTTATTACTGGAAACGTGTCTTAAGAGAAATGCAGGTGTGATTTTTTAAAACATTGATTTAACAACTTTAAGTTCATATCAGGATGAAGGAATAAATACAATATAAAATCTTTAAGAATAAAATAAACTTGAAATTCTACATGATCATTTAATGTATGCAATAAATCTAGACTATTGATTGTTGAAAGTGAATGATTTATTTATATGTAATAAAAACATTATAAAAGTAATTAATGATAAATCATGTTCACTGAAACATCTTTTACTGATTTTTTGGTTATTAAAATATATTATTACTAACATACTGATCAAGGAAATAATCCAAATAATTTGTACGCAACAATATTTGAAAAAATGAATAATGCTATCATTTCTATTTTAAATTTTAGTGATTCTTTTTTGTATTCTGTGCATAATATTCAAAATAATTATATTATAACAAATGTTAGAGACTAAATTCACACTGATTGGTTAACTATGGTAAGTGGTGCCTAGTGAAGAAACTGAGATTTGGACCCTTACATTAAAAAATATCAGATCAATATTAGCAGAAATAAGGTTATAAGAATAAAGGCTATCTGGGTTTGCAGTTGGGTATGTTAATTCCATTATGAAGGACTTGATTATAAAGCTTGTTTTTCTGTGGAAAATGGCTTTGCTTGTTTTATTTATTTAAGACAGGGTCTCAGGTAGCCAAGGCTGGCATCAATCTCATTATGTAATTGAGGATAACCTTGAACTCCTGATTCTCCAACCTCTACTTCCCAAGTAGTAGGATTACAGGCATGTGCCAACATACCCAGCACATAGTTTTGTATTTGATTTAGCTGAAGATCTTTTGTAAGCAGCTAGAAAATATTAAGAGTATTGACTTAGCTGGGTGGTGGGTGGTGCACGCCTTTAATCCCAGCACTGGAGAGGCAGAGCCAGGCAGATCTCTGTGAGTTTGAGGCCAGGCTGGGCTCCCAAGTGAGTTCCAGGAAAGGCGCAAAGCTACACAAAGAAACCCTGTCTCAAAAAAAAAAAAAAAAAAGAAAGAAAGAAAGAAAGAAAGAAAGAAAGAAAGAAAGAAAGAAAGAAAATGTATTTATTTAGAATTTCAATCAGGGATAGAAGTACATGTATAATTTAAGAAGCGACTGTTACATTTTGCATACATTCCTTATGGTATTCTCTGTTCTCTTTGCTTTATTTATATAAAAACAGCTATGTTTACTCTGAAATTGCTTGTCACTATAATTGTTACATTCATATTTCTGCTAGGGGAACATAGATACTTAAATTTGAACATTAACTTAATATGTATGTCAAAGATAAAATAGTTCTAAAATGGACTCACTTAACCCAAAATGTGTGGGAAGTAGACTGACAGGTGAAATAAAACTTGAGCATGCCAAGAGCTATTGTAAAAGTATACACTTTTTTTCATTTTCATGGCCTGTGTTTATATTTATCCTAATTGTCTCAAAACCACGTATCATTGGGATGTAATAAGTAGAACATTTCTGTGTGGAACTTTTTTTATTGGGTCAGCATCTCAAATGACTCGGTATTTCAAAAGATTTATTTTTATGTTTTAATTATATGCATGAGTATACTCGCATGTACATGCACAAGTGAATGCAGGTATTTGTGGAAAGCAGAAAGAGGATATGAGATGCCCAGGAATTCCAGGTGGTTGTGAGCTGCCTGAGATAGGCATTCTTAAGCTATCTCAATTTGTAGTCACTGTTCAAATAGGTTGAAGACTAGCATTCTAGATTGATCAAGATGATTAGGAGCTCCAAAATCAAACACATTACAGAGAAATTAATGCTGTCACTCATAAATTAAGTATCTCTGAGAAGCTTTTACCATTTTCAAACTCAAAATATTCATATAAAATAAATATATAACCATATTTATTTTTCTAAGTAAAATATGTATATAGTCTAGAATAATGCTTGGCATATAGCATAAGCATAGTTAAAAACAGTAATATGTATTATTGTCTCATCTATAATTTAAAAAGTAATAAATATTTATGCCATAATTCTTACAGACTACACATGCTCATAGATAGGAATTTATAAAGAGAATTCTACTTTTATTAAGTAGCACATTACTACCATTCAAAGTTTAAATATTACATTTCAAAACTTACATTTAATCTACAAATAAGTATGATAGTTTGCAAATTAATACAAACCACTTAATGCTGACATAAAAAAAAAATAAAGTGTAAGTCATTAAGTGGCATGAAAGACCACAAGGAAGACTGAATCTTGAGCCTTGAGAAAAATGTTGTCCACCATTCTTCAGCCGTATTCCTTAAGAAGTGACAGTTTAGATTAGATAATTAGCACAGCCATATTTTCTTCTGTATTTTTATTTTAAAAAGCAATAGTTTAGTATGTCATGTTTTTACTCCTAGCACTCAGGACTCAGACAAGAGATTGCTGTAAGGTTGAGGCCATAATGGATGATGTGAGTTCTAGGACAGTTTAAACTACAGAGTGAGGCAGGGTTTCAAAAACTCCTGAATAAATAAGTGAATTAATACATATTGCAATAATTTAATAAAAGGCCACATGCATTTATAAGTTTTATTAAGAAAATAATTTAAAACATATAAGCATAAAAAGTTATGATCAAAAGGTCATGAAGATTAATTTGTTTCTTCTCTTAAATGTTAAGTCTCTTGAACAAAAGGCCTCCAGATGATTAAACTACACTCTGTCAAGTGCAATAACAAATCCTTCGAAGAAACTATCAGTGTGGGTTTGACTCTTGAATCACTCTTTAAATAGACTCCATAGGGAAGCTTAGACAAAGAATACAATGGCACAGAAGACATTTAGAGTCAGTTGGAAAGCTTTGAGTCTTTTAAAAGCAGTAACTTTTTTTTAGTGTAGAATTAATAATATCCCCAAAAGGAGATTTTCACAACTAAATCTGGCATTACCATTTTATCAGGTCAGATGAGGTTGAGGAGGGCAATACTGCATGTGCTATGAAGAGTTTGAAAATATTTTCTTTAAAAAAATGTATACACTATCCCTTAACCTGACCTAACCCCCAAGACTTAAGTAAAAGCTGAAAGGCAGTTCTTTTAAGGTGAAAGTTTCCAGCAAAATAGTCTGAGGTCACAGTTTTATACTCATGTGACTGACAGTAAGAATGCCTAGAATTAACTTTTGAGTTGATGAAAAAATGCAATGGCTAGGTTAAACAAATTTGTCTCCATCAACCTTTAGTATTTGTGCTTTGTGCTGTTTTCCAATATAATAGCCTCCCTCACAATCATAGGCTTCTCTGTCTCTCTCATTGTGTGTGTGTGTGTATACACAACATATATATATATATATATATATATATATATATATATATATATATATATTTCACATAAATGTGTGTATGTTTGTTGTCGCCTTTGGATACTGAAAAATTAAAATAGTTTTTTGTAATGTATAATAAAATTATATGCATAGAGAATGCCTTTAAGCATTCATAGTGTACAGCTAAATTTATGATAACATTAGCAGTTGTGAATTGGATTTTGTATTTCAGGATCTCTGAAACACAATCCATCTGAAAGATACCAAAACAGGTAAAATGTATAACTAGCTTATCAGTGAGTCTCTTTTTCATTTGTTCTGTACCGAACACAGTCAAATGTTGTCTATATCCTTTCATATTTAATAATATAATGAAGATATTCTTACATTCACACATTCTGTTAAGCAGTTTACTCACTCATTTGCCAGTACTGGAAATGGGCCCCAGTGCCTTACACATGCTGTGTTAATGCTCTAACTGCTATATACATCCCTAGCACATAAATACTAATTTTAAGTCAATTAAAGAAATAAAGTGAGTCATGTGGTGGTGGCAAACCTTTAATACCAGCAGTGGGGAAGCAGAGGCTGTCAGATCTCTGAATTTGGGGCCAACGTGGCCTACCGAATGAGTTCCAGGATAGTTGGGACTACACAAAGAAGCCCTGTCGAAGAAGAAGAAGAAGGAGGAGGAGGAGAAGGACAAGGAGGAGGAGGAGGAGGAGAAGGAGAGAAGAGAAAAGAAAGTAAAAAAAGAAAATAATGTGAGAAATTATATAAGAAGCACTTCACAACTTCTTTTTCAGTTGACTATTATCATATTAATACCAGAAAAAGTCTCCCACAAATCAAATATTATACAATAAAAACAAAACAAAACAACAAAAAAAGGGACATATATGAAAAACCTCATTCCTGGTGCTAAAAGACTGAACATTATTCTTTTTCTGTATAATCTGGAGACTGATTTGCAAAAGCCATACTTTCAGTTTTGAATGAGCTAGTTTAATAAATATATCGCAAGCCCAAGTGAATAAACAAATAGGAGAGATATAGTTACATACAGAAAAAACCATCAAATTGGGTACTCAACACATCCAGTAGGAATCTTACTAAAGATCATGGGAGTTCCAGGTCAGCTGCTCCCAAAGGAAAAAATAGTGGAGTCTCAGTGGGTAGATATACAAATTCTAAGGGCAGGCCCTATTTTCAGAAGTAGATTGCTGACACAAAACAAATTTGACAGTACTTTGGAGAATTTTTTTTTTTTTTTATCTCAGAGTGCTTTATTTGGGCATCTTTACCGTACTGGTCTTTTGTTTACATATTATGGTTTCCAATTGTGTGGTTTCATGGTTTGTTTGTTTTTCTTTTTTTTGAGTGTGTGTATTTCTCATGCTTTTTTCTGTTTGTTTTGTTTTATGTTGGTTTGTTTGTTTGATTTGCCGATTTTCTAATTAGAGAAAGACACGGAATTTGATGGGTTGGGACGTAGGGAGCATCTGGGATGAAAACCTTTAATCAGAATTATTGTATGAATTACATTCAATTTAAAAAGTGAACAGCCCTTTCAACTGATGGAAGAATGGGGAAGAAAAGGAATTCTACAGAAAAAGTGGATGCTAAGGCTTACCAATAATCATGAGGTCCTTGTGAATAGCTAACTGGCTAGTAACCTGCCAGGAATCTATATAGGAACACAAGAGAAAACTACAAAATGTCATATTTACTTGGAAAACCATACTTTGTAAAATCAGAGGTAAATAAATCAATTTAGTAAAGATAATTCAAGTATTACACAAATTCAAAGGCTTGTAGCATTTATAGAGTTAACACAAACATTTAGTATGACAGATGTCTTGAAAACTGTAAATTTCTTTTATAAAATCAAATAATTTAAATCAACCAGAGGGACTTACTATTTAAGCAAACTATAAAATTAAAGCTTTTGTAAGGCTGAAACTAGAGTACCAAGCAGAGCAAAGTATCCCTTTGGGTGAGGATTCCAAGTAAAAGAACAAACAGCAGCAGGCAGAGATGACATCATCAAATGGGATGCTCACAACATCCAGCTGAAACCGTCAGGGGAAGTTGAGGCCAACATCTGGCATTACCACTTGATCTTTATCTCCATGGCCGACCTTACCATGACTGAACTTCCAGATTCTCCTTCCCTTTGCAAGTACTAGTATAAAATGGGATAAGGGATGTAGGAAATGGTTTACTTTGTAGCTGTTCTCAAGACAGAATGTTTTTTCTATTGTGATGTTTTACTCTCTCCTTCACGCCTCCATTCCCTGAGAAGTGGCCCTGGAGGACACTGAGACACTTGAGCATGACATGAGGGTGAAGTGAAAACACAACCATGCTTCCAGAAACAGTTTTCCAGTGAATTCATGTAGCACGAAAGACTTTCCCAATTTAATGTACATTACAACTCCTGAGATAAGAAATAGGACAAAAATAATTATGGTTACTATTACTTCAACATGATATTGTAGGTTTTAGGAAGATAATCCTTACACATTATCAGTGAGAAATCTAAACATGTAATTGAAAAAACAATTGCTCTTACAATCAAATCAAAATGGCATGCAAAACAATATTTTTTAATAAAATGGTGCCCCTTCTTTTGTAATTTGATTTCTAGATTCTTTGCTCATTCTCCAACCAGAAATGGTTTTGATTTATAATTAGTCTTAGGTGTAGCCTCTAATGTAACTGAGAGCAGCCTCAGATGAAACTATAAGAAACAGGAAATTTATCTGGTGTTGGCTAAGTCTAAGATTTAACTCTTTCTGAGATCCCAGTGTATTTTGGTTGATTTATTTGCTAACACATACAGTTACCATTTGTAGGCCAGTATATTTGGCTGTTACATCTCCATTGCACAATCATAACATGCTAATAAAAGTTTTTACATACATAATTATTTGTATTTCTAAAGACTAGGTGTACTCACTAAGGGTTGAGAAAAGGCACAGGGCTTAACAACATGGACTCCTTAGACCATGTCTTAGGGGGTTAGTAGTGTAATGCCTTTCTATAATCAAGAAATAATGAAGCTGTACATAATTTAAGGAAGAAGTTGGGGTTGGAAATAGAAAACTGAGAAATACTGGTGCACAGAATATATAATAACATATACTAAATCTAGAATTATAAATAAAATTATGTAGCAGATAATTATATAGAGAGAAGACATATTTTCTGATTTAAAGTTGATATACTTTAGAGTTCAGGAGGTAGATAAAGAATGAAGACAGAAAGAAGACTGGAAAAAAATATTGTTTTTCTTGACAAGAGCAGCTCCCTCACTGCGATCTACTGAAAGTCAACCATCGACACAACACTAGAGGTGTTATAAATTGAAAGATGTTATAAGACAGTTCTGTTAGTAATATAAGTTAAGATAGAAAGTGAATCAGGTACATTTTGGACTTACCAAAATAGGATAGATAACGGAATTATTTTCTCTGAATTTGTCAAATACAAATGGACTAGACATTGTTTAGGTTTTTATTTCTTGTATATATGGTATATAGTTATTGTACTTTAGTATATAGTTTTTCTTACATTACTTATAACATTTTTCCTTTTTTTCTTTTTATTAAAATAGAAAAAGGGAAATATAGTGATATTTTATTTGTATTGAAATGTGATTTTATTTGTATGTTAATAAACTTGCCTTGGGGTCAGAGCAAGCCCTAGCAGAAGCTGGGTGGTGGTGGTGCACACCTTTAATCCCAGCACTTGGGACGCAAGAGCTAGGTGGATCTCTGTGTTCAAGGATACAGCCAGCATGGCAACACACGCCTTTAATCTCAATACCAACCATAGAAGACCTGGAGGTCTGTACAGACAGGCAGTGAAGAGGAGATCATGTGGCTGGGTTTACAACCAATGAGAAGGCAGAACAGAAAGTCTATAAAAAAGACAGGACACAGGAAGTAGCTCTCTTGTGGAGAGGAAAGACAGAGCAGCAGTGAAGGGTAAGGTTTTCAGCTCTCAGCTCTGACCTCTTAGCTTTTAACTCTGCAAGGGTGTTTCTTATTTAACAAGATCGTTACATCTACAATTGGATATGTGCAATATCAAATATTTTTAAAAACTGGATTCAAATAATTTAAAATAGTGACAGTGGATGAAAAAATTCAAGGGTTGAAATTTGGCCAATTAAATAGGATTTGTATATATTATTGATGACCATAACAGAACAGTTTGTATAAAATAATTGAAAGAAACAGATATGAGAGTAACTGAATGAACAATGTAGAGTAAATAAAGTATTATTTCAGGAGAAATAACACAATATTTGTTGACAGGAATAATCTAAGAGGAAAAACATCATTTTCTCTACAGGTCAAGGTAATAGTTTAGATTCTGTATGCCTTATTATTTAAAGTCATGACCAGCAAAAGGTTACTTTCTTTAGATGGAAGGATTTGGGTTGTGGATCATGTTTTTCCGACATGTTACATAGGCTAAAGAAGATTAACATGGGAAACGGAGTTTTTGAGTAGGGAAGCCTTGGTCAGAACTAATATATATATATATATATATATATAGAGAGAGAGAGAGAGAGAGCTATAAAATTAAAACAAAATCATTGATTTTAATACAATGTTAAGTATGTATGCCCTAGTGTAAGTATGCCATGGGAATAAAATAGTTCATTTCTTCTTTTTTTACAAAATTAGGAAATATTAAATTATCCACTTGACATTAGTTATCCAGTCCAGTTCCTGAAAACATCTGCCTGCCTGTTGTCCTGCTAACACCAATACAAACATTTTATTCTAGAGGAAAGGCAGGAAAATAAGGTGTCCTTTAATTGATTCTTATATAATCCTAATTCTAATTCCTATACTTTAAGTGTCAAAAATAAACAGATTAGGATAAGAAGTAAAGTGGTCAGAATTGTTTTACTCCTTTATCATATCAAACTAGGTTCTAACTATATGCCAATTCATTCCTTTTTCTTTGAGTCATAGTAAGAAAGCAATTAGCTTGATTATTTCCTTCAAAACCATTTGTTTCTAACTTTAAAGAACATTTTCCTAAATATGCTTAGCTTAGTAGAGAGATGTTTGTTCCCACTGTATAAAATGAGTAAATTTTGACATCAGAGCAATTTAGAAAGCATTTTATTTTGGTGAAGGTATGCTTTTCTGGCAGCTAACATTGCATTAACAGAAGGTGCTGCAAACTTCAGAGACTGCAAAATTAATAGCAGGAAGGCCACAGATATTTGAGAAACTTGTGTTTTCTGAGCGATTGAATATATTGACAAGTGCTTTGCAGCCTGCCCATCTTCTCTACTTCTCGGAATTTTGAAGTAATTGCAAATGTCAGAGTCCTAGACTCTACTGGGATGGAGACCATATTATATCTGTCTTCTGAGTAAGAAGCCTAAAGCCACATTATAAAATGATTTTAAAGTAGAAAAGCATAGATGGATTTAAGAACTTTTAAAGCAACTGTATCAGAATTCAGATGCTATCCTGAAAATAGCGTCTGGCGTGCATGCTGGGAACTTAAAGTGCTTTTACTATAGCATTAATTTGTTTTCCCTCCACATGGCATCATGCTTCATAATTCTTGGTAAAAAAAATACCAAGTTTCAGGAGAAAGGAGAGTAAAAAGTGACTGATATTATATTTATGCTTGATAAAAGAGATATAATTTGGACTACACTAAAACATCAGAGTCTTTGAAGTTATGGTAAAAACAGTTTCAAGATCCAGACCCACAAATTTGGGGACTCAATGTGTAGGATCTGATTTTTTTTATTCTTAAAATAAAAATATCAATATGATCTTCCACATCACAAAAAGTTTCTACAAGTTGTGTGTCAGTATTTGTGGTAATTTTAGACTAGTAAGTGATACATGTGCCAATTACATAAGAATAATATGTGAAGAAAACTTATTGATAAAGAATAAAGTGACAAAAATAAACGAATTTAGATTGTCTAATAGTAATTACTAACATCTTATTCTACAGAATGAATAGATATTGTTTTATTTTTCTATTTCAGACATCATAGGACATTACTGAACACTTTTGTGATAAGTTTTAGGCCTCCTGAAGGCCTTTCCTTTGAAGCAGCAAACTGAATCAGACCAAATTGGAAAGCCTACGTTTAATGGGTAAAGCACTCCTGGGCAATTCCCCAGCCCTCAGAGAGGAGGCAGGGATGCAAGACCGAAAAAAACACGTGTCTATTTTCTGGGATGCTGCTTCTATACCCTGTGGGAGTGGTCTTGAGTCTCTCTGGGGTGGGAGCTGTGTTTGGTGGGCTTTGAAGGGGCTGGTTTGGGGAGGAGGTGTGTTTGGCAGGCTTTAAAGGGGCAGGTTTAGGGAAACAGATGGGGAGGGGAGTTGAGGTGGATCTTCCACCAGACTCCTTCCAAACATTCCCGACTCGTTGGGTATAGGGATGCCAGGGTGCCAGGGGCTGAGGTGGAGCTCCCACCCAAACATTTTTGAGCAGTACATTGCACAATTGAAATGCCAGTGACTGAGCTACCTTAATTAAGAATTATCATGATGTACTCCATAAAATTGTACAGTTCCAATATTAACTGAATAAAAAATTATGATTAAGAATGCTCTGAAATAACGATTTGATCCTGTTAGGTATACTATTAGAGAGGTCCATTAACTCTTTCATGTTTTAGTACAAATTGATGGGGAAATCTCTAATTGCTGTTGGCACAGGTGAATGTCATTAATAGCAAATTAAACATGGCAGCAACAATTTTCTGAATGACCTATGACTTCTTAGTGGCTAAAAGCTTTAGTGTAACTTCAGTGACTGAGTCATTAATTGAGAATGATTTAGACACAGGGATAATCCAACCAAAAAGTAAAACTATTAGATAATAATGTAGCTAGTAAAGGTTCTTGAAAACTCTGGTCAAACACACAAAAAGCAATCTTGTTGAAAAATGAGACAATGACCAGAAAAAAAATCAACTAAACTTTTCCTTATATGTTTCCATTGTCCTCATATTTATAAACTGTTCACATTTTAAAGAGTTTAGCTTACCTCAGACTCTATATTATTGACTTTCAAGTCTCATCATCATTTGTCAGTGTCATTCAGTTTTGCAAATAGACTAAGACCAGATGTAATTGGGGAGGGTATGGAATTTATATTATTGAACTATTCTATTGTTATTTAGGACTGTGTTTATTATTCAGATAATTTAAATTAAATGAGAAATATGATTTTCAATTCCTTAAAGCAACTTTAAAAATAAGTATGTTCTTTGTTGTTAATCAATTTATGTGCCAGTGTGATCATTAAATGGTTAAAAGTGCCTGCCACTCAGTCCTCAAGGCCTGAGTTCCTTCCCAGGAATTATTGTAAAAAGCTGGTATAATGGTACATATCTGCAATTTCATTATTCCTGCTATTTGGGAGTTTGGAAACAGAAGAACTATTCCAAAGCTTCCAAACTCTATAGCCTGGGGTAACCAGCAGCACAGAAATAATGAGAGACCCTATCTCAAAAACAATAAGTAAGACAGAAACAGACTCCTCTAAGTTGTTCAGTGACATCTACATGCCTTAGGACAGGGGTATGCACACACACACACACACACACACACACACACACACACACACACGGAGGGGGAAATTATAAAGAATAAAACAAATAAATGTATATTTTGTCAAATAATTATAGTTATAATATAGTGACCACATTTGATTTACAATCACATTTTCAATTCCACTACTTTCCATTGAGATGTCGCAATTTCTCTCTCTCTCTCTCTCTCTCTCTCTCTCTCTCTCTCTCTCTCTCAGAAAATGTGTATTTTACTCTCAGAAGTCATGTGGTAAAATTGTGTTTCCCACCTACTGAAGAATAACTAACATATCCTAAAACCATTATGTTTTAGGTATGTGGTATGTTCTTGCAATTATATGAATTTGTGTGTATCCCAACTAACATGCCATAGGGAACTTTAATAAACCCTCAGGGTTCCTCGGTATTGTCTTATTTTTCACCACAGGGAGCCACTTTCTCTCACTGGACACTTGTCTTCTCCAGAATTTCATCTGAATGAAATCACACACTCTACAGTCTTTTGTGTTTCACTTTTAAGTTTAGCATCATGTTTTTGAGATTCATGCATGGTATTGTGTATATCAGTGCTTCATTCCTTCTGTACTTATTAATGAGAACTGGTCAACTGTATGGTTAGACCATCTCTTCTTTTACTCATCACATGCTGGACTTTTTCTTCTAATTTGAAATAAATATAAATAATACAACTTTTTAAAGGTTTCAGTAATGGTTAATATAACCAGATACTTTTTAAATATTGTCTTTGGAATGTCTGAGGATGTTCTATCAACTGAATTGGTGGGCTGAATAAAGATATTGCCCTAAATAATGTAGGTGGTCATCATTCAATTATTTAAAGGCCTGCATAGATCAAAAAGGCTCCTGAGAATGAGAGAGTACTCTGGTTGTCTTACTGTTTGGAAGAGGCCTTCTCTGGAATTCATTCTAGGACTGAAATATCTGCTATTCTTTCAGACTTCTGTCTTTTCTGAGAGAAACATATTAAACTGTTAGATCTGCTGGTTTGCAAATCATTCATTCTCAGTCTCAGTAATCTCAAGAGGTAATGTCTAGTTTACATGTGCATATAAATACTAACACAGTGCATATACATACATATACACACATTCACTGCTTTTGTTTATCTGGAAAATTATGACTAGTGCAAAGTCTGTGAACTTTAAAAAATTTTCTTTTAGGTAGATATCTAACACTGGAAATTCTGCATCATAAATGCCTATTAGTACCACATAAACACCTTCAGGAAAGGTAGCTGATTATGGATCAGTATTTCATTCTTTTGAAATTTCATACATGTATACACTGTATCTTGATCATATTTACTCAACACTGACCCATCCAATTCCCCCCTAGAAACAGTCACATCTCCCTCCAAGCAAATGTCTTCCTTTTGGAATTTATGTGTGTATGTATGTATGTATATATGTATGTATGTATGTATGATATATTATGGATTTTTAACACACTGAGTCCAGTTAGTACTGGCTACATGCACATGTACATGGGGGCAAGGAGGGGAGGGTCATCCATTGGTGCATGAGCAACTTATCAGTGGTCACACTCCTAAACCAAAGTGATGACACTTTCCCCAGCAGGTATCAACTGCCAAAAGTTTCTCTGCTGGAAGGTGGGTGGCTCTGTAGCCAGTCCTAGAATGTAAATAGGCATGAACTTGCACCAGCCTTGTGCAGGTAGCCATAGCTACTAAGGGTTCATGTGTTTAACAGCCATGTCATACCCATAGGACAATATTTCTCAGCACTCCTTTCCTATCCCCTCCTCTGTCATTCTGGCTTATAATTGTATTTCTATTTGAATTTCTCTTATGGATAGCAACTTGGAGCAAAATTTTAGGTAATACCTTATCAAACAAAGTTTTGTGTTAAAGAAACACATGTTAAAATATAAAATACATAAATGAAATAGATAATGAAATAATTTAAAGATCTCTACAGGTTTTTTTGCTCATTTAAGCTGTTTTCTTAATATTGTTACAATCTTTTCTTTATATTCCTGAATAACAGGCTCTTGCCAAATTACATAATTTGCAGATGTTTTCTACCACTTTATACCTGGCAATTTATTTCATTTTTAGCCATGTCTATCAAAGAAAAAGAGCCTAGTTTGTCCTTTTTTTGAATAGTTCATGGGTTTTCATATTGTTTCAGAAACTTTATCAAGTCTAACATGACAATGATTTTTGTCCTATTTTCTTTTCACGTTTTACAGCTGGATGTTGTGTTTACATCTATGGTTCATTTGTAAACTATATTTATATGTGATGTATGAGGACATAGAAAAGAAGGAAAAGTTAAAAGTCAACTAATTTTGTTATTGTTCACCATAAGTTACTGATACATGCTGTCTAAAGAAAATGTCTAAGCATATAATGTAAATATATAAGCTTTTTTTTTTGGTTTTTCAAGACAGGGTTTCTATGTGTAGTGTAGCTTTGTGCCTTTCCTGGAACTCACTCTGTAGCCTAGGCTGGCCTTGAACTCACGGAGATCCACCTGCCTCTGCCTCCCAAGTGCTGGGATTAAAGGCGTGTACCACCACCGCCCGGCTGTAAATAAATATTAATGATAAACCATAGAATGAAAATGTTTAACTCTTAAGTTTAGAAATAAAAAAATAAACATGTTTAAATATTTTCAGATAAGTATAAATAGCCAACTTTGTAAGTATAAGTATTAATACAAAACTAAAACATAATCTTAATTAAAGAAATTTACATACACAAGTATACAGCTGTGTTTATGAAATGAACTGATGGACAAAATGAATTCAACAGCCAGAAAACAAAAGCATTAAATAAATAAAACTCAGAAATATTGTAAGAGCCACCAGGGAAACATTGTCTTCCAAATACAACAGGACTGACTCACATATGAACTCACAGAGAGTAAAGCGTCATGTACAGGGCCTGCACAGGTCCAAGTCAGATATGATCGTAAAGCTGAGAGGCGAAAGTAGGCATGAGACCCCAACCCAAACCAAGAACCTATCTCCAATTGAAATAGTTTTGCAAAGGAAAAATTAGTTTTCCCTAATGGAGTCTCACTGGGTATATAAACCACACTTAAGGGCAGGCTCCATGCCCAGTAGTAGATGGCCAAAACAAAATGGTATTTTTGGAGATGGTTTTTTACTTATATTATTTTCTTTGGGCATTTTTTTTTTATCTTACTGGTCTTTTCCTTGTATATTATGGTTTCTGAGTTTGTTTTTTTATGTTGTGTTTGTGTGTATGTGTGAGTGTGCTGTAAGGTTAAGTAATTTTTTTCTCATCCTTCTTTATTTTTACTTTTATTCTGGTTTGTTTATTTACTTGTTTGTTTTCTAAGGAGAGAGAGGAAGAAGACATGGAGTTGATTGAGTGGGGACGTGGAGAGAATCTTGGAGGAAATGAGTGAGAGGAAATTGATTAGAATAAAAAACTGAACACAAAATAAAATAATAAAGATCAATCAAAATCACTAACATTGTTTGAAAAATTCATCAAAGTTTTCATTAATGCAGACAGACTGTGCAAAATTGAAGAAATGTATAATTTCCTAGAAAAGTAAAATCTATAGGAAGAATTTCAAGAAGTTGAAACAGCTCCTTTTTTCCAAATGATTGGAAAGATTTGCAAAACACTTGTCTTTCCCCTTGTAAGAGCCAGAAGATGACTCCTAGGAAACAGTGACTTCTAGACACACACACACACACACACACAAACAAAAACTGATTAACAATAAAATCAAAAGACTGTGGCAGCATATGCAAGATCTGCAGTTTCAATCCAGACAAAATCCCAGTACTGAAAAAGAGAGGTAGACACAAAGCCCCACCCCTACATTAGGAAAAAGAAGCTATTTCCAATTGAGATCTTCTGAGAAAGGGAAAATCAGATTTTTCCAATGGATGGTTACTGAGTTTATCAATCAAAATCCAGGGTAGTCCCATGCCCAGATGTAGTTGGCTAATACAAAAAAGACTCCATATTTTTGTTTTGGTTTATATTGCACTTTTGTTTGGCATTCTTTTGTCTTATTGAGATTTTGTTTTGATTTTTGTTGTTTTTCTTTTTTCTTAATTCAAGAGAGAGCAAATATGAAGTTGGGAGGGTGAGGAGGTGGGGAAGATTGGGAAGAGTTGGGGGAAGGAAAGAATATCATCAAAATACATTGTATGACAAAATTAAATAAGAATACAAAGTACGGTGTAGGAATAAAGCTCAGTGTTAAGAGTACTTCCTGGTCTTCCAGATGATCTGAGTTTAGTTCCCAACACCCAAGTCTGGCAGCTTACAAGTACCTATAACTCCAGTTTCAGGGGATCCAATGCCCCCTTTGTCCTGCACTCATACAGACACACATACAAACAAAGACATATATAAGCACACACATGTACACACATACACAAAATTTTATTTAAATGAAGCAATGATACTGTTCTGCTAAAGGAATGTAGAAATAAAATGACTCCTAATGATATTCTGCTATGTTCATGTATCAATGTCATGTTCAGCCATCATCAGAGAAGCTTACTACTTCAGTAGATGGGAGAAAATACAGAGACCCACAACTAGGCAATGTAAGAGAGTGAGAGACCTTGGAAAACTTAGTCATAATTTGGATGTTGTCATAAAATCCCTCAGGGCTCATAACTCTTTGGAAGAGGAGGCAGAAATACCCAAAGAGCCAGTGGGGATGGAGGACACCAAGGAAACAAGGCCCTCTAGACATAACACGACTGGCACATATCTAAACTCAGGGTCCCATTCTTGAGAGGGGAGGTGGACAAAGCCCTCATTTCTAACCCAGAAGCTGTCTCCAATTGATAAGCACTCAGAAGAAAATTTGGTTTCCTCACTCAGTATACAAAACACAAAAGGTAGTCCTTATTTATGCCCAGCAATAGATGACCAACACAAAGGCACTCGATGGTATTTTTGGAAGTCTTTGTATCATGATGCTCAGTCTGGGCATTTTTTTTAATATCTTACAGGTGTTTTGCTTATGCATTATTGACTCTGTTTTTGTGCTTTTATGGGATTTCTATGTGTGCTAATGTGTATGTCTTTGCATTTATATGTATTCCATATGCTTTTTTTCTCTGGCTTTTTGATTGTATGTTTGTTTTGTCTTAATCCAGTTTTTGCTTTATCTTATTTTATTACATATTTTTCTTTGGGTGTTTGCTTTTTTCCTAATGGAGGAAAGAAACTGTTTGGATTTGAGTATGTTAGGAGTTGGAGAGGGTCTAGGAGGATTCGGAAGGGGATATGGTAATCAAATTATAATGTATAAACATTATCTATTCTCAATAAAATAAATAAGTTTAAAGTGAAATATCATGTAGAGTCAGAATTAACCAAAATAAATATAGATAGCATATAATAAATGTGGTATTTAAAAGTCTGGAGAAATGGCTTCATGATTAAGAGAATTTTGTAGTCTTCCAGATGTTCTAGAAGTACCTCTATCAGGCAAATCAAAATGGCATATAACTAGCTCCAGGGGATCTGACATCATCTTCTATCTTCCCCAAGCACCTACATATACATGGCACACATAAACATACACATAAAAAAGCATCCTTTAAAAAGTGATATTTAAAAATATTTGGGTAAAAGTGATTGAAGAATGGTCCCATCTATGGCCATGACTGGTTTCATTCTGCTTCAGCCTGCTGGGTGGTAGGATGCTGTAGAATAATAATATTTTAATGTGTGTTACTTTTGTTTATGTTGCATTTGTTTAACTCTGTGAAGCTATATTACTTTGCCTGTCTAAAACATCTGTGGTCTAATAAAGAGCTGAACAGCTAGTAACAAGGCAAGAGAAAGGATAGGTAGGCTGGCAGGCAGAGAGAATATATAGAAAGAGAAATCTGGGAGGGCAAAGGAGTAGTCAGAGAAGGATGTTTAAATCAAATCAAATCATAAGTCAAAAGACTAATGAAAGCCAGTGAAATATTCTTATATTTTGCAATACAAGACAGGCACTGGAGGTAAGAGTAGAATCATTGCTACCAGATTCTAAGTAGAGAAATGGGCACTGAGTGACAGAAAAAGCAAGTCGTTTTGACATGCTACAGCACAGTAGTATGTTAATAGACAACAATAATATATAAAAGGCTAAAAAGAAATAATTTTGAAAGTTTTCATTATGAACAAGTAATAAATGTTTAAGGAGATATGATTATCCCAATATAGATATTATGTTCACTTTTATGTGTATGTTAAAAATTAAAATATAAGACCATTAGAAATCAAGAATATTAAGACTAACAATGCAACAGAAAACTAGGCAATGAATACTAACTGACAGTTCTCAGAAACACAGATGCAAATGGTATTTTAAAATAGGAAATGGCTAGGTGTGGTAACGAACACCTGTAATCTAAATACTTGTGGATATGAGGCACTGCAAGGCCCACCTGGGATCCAAACTGAATTGAAGAAAAGCCTGAACAACTTACTGAGACCTATTTTCAAATAAATTTTAAGAAGGTCTGGGGCTATAGCTTACTGTTGAAGTGCTTGCCTAATATTCTTAACTCCTAGGGTTCAGCCCCTGACACTGAATAAATAAATAAATAATATAATAAGAAGTGACTTTCAGATTTTTCACTTATACATTTAATGAGGGTAGGTCCATTTTAAACTTGTACTGAGAAATGAGGACAGAAGTGGGAGGGAGATAAGAGAGGTGAGAAAATCAGAATGTAATATATATATGTAATTGTCAAAGAATAAACTTAACAAAAAAAGCACACAAGTACACTATAGACATTTGTCTTAGTCGGGGTTACTATTGCTCTGATGAAACACCATGATCAAAAGCAACTTGGGAACAAAAGCATTTATTTGGCTTGCACTTCCACATCACTGTTTATTTTCAAAGGAAGTCAGAACAGGAACTTGAGCAGGGCAGGAACCTGGAGGCAGGAGCTGATGCAGAGGCCAGGGAGAGGTGCTGCTTACTGGCTTGCTTCACATGGCTTGCTGAGCTTACTTTCTTCTAGAACCCAGGACCACCAGCCAAGGGTGACTCTTACACTACCAAGTTCAGCTGTCAGTACAAGGGCATTTCTGTAGCACAGCTTTTGTGTGCTGACTCTCAGGAAACACTTTCCAGAAGATTTTACTTCAAGGATGCTGGCTTCTTCTTAATCACCTCTACTTTCTCAGCAAAGCAAAGGTCATTAGCTCCAACTGACTAGACACAACAGATTCTTCACACAGAATGCATGGTCGTGTCTTTACTTCCCTTCATCCTTCACAAGGCAGGCCTCCATTGTCTACACTGCTCTCAACATTCTTATCTTCCAAGCTCCTTCTAAACAGCTCACTGAGCTCTCAGTATTCAAGGACTTTTCTAGCCCAAGGTTCCAAAGTCCTTCCATAATCTTCCTTAAAACAATATCATCTGGTCTATCACAGCAATACCCCACCCCCATTAGCCAGTTACCAACTTGTCTTAGTATTCTATCACTATACTGAAACACCATGACCAAAAGCAACTTGGGGAGGAAAAGTTTTATTTGTCTTACACTTCCACATCATAGTCTATTGTTGAAGAAATCAGGATAGCAACTCAAATAGGGCAGAAACCTAGAGGCAGGAAATAATGCAGAGGCCATGGAGGGTTGACACTTACTGGTTTGCTCCCCATGGCTTCCTCAGCCTGTTTTCTTATAGAATATAAGACCACCAGCCCAGGGATGGTATGACCCACAGTGGGCTGGGCCATCTCCCATCAATCACTATTTAAGAAAATGCCTTAAAGACAGATCTTATGGAGGCATTTTCTTAGTTGGGGCTCCCTCTTTTATGATGACTGTAGGTTATGTCATGTTAACATAATTCTAGCCAAGAGATTTCATATTTATAAGGCAAATATTTTGAGAAAATAAGATTGGCAAATGTTTTAGGGTTTCTATTGCTAGAATAAAACATCATGACTAAAAGCAGCTTAGGGAGGCAAGAGTTTGTCTTACATATCCCAGGTCTTACTCCATTAAGGGAAGCCAACACAGGAACATGGAGGCAGAAACTGTAGCAGAGATCATGAAGGGATGTTGTTTACAGGCTTGCTTATCTTGTGACTTTCTGAGCCTGCTTTCTTGCACAACATAGACGACATGCTCAGTAATGGCATTTACAACAGGGAGCTGAGCACTCTAATATGAATCATTAGTTTTTAAAATTCTCCAAAGACCTCCTCATAGTCCTCTGGTGGGGACATATTATCATTTGAGGTTCCCTATTTCCAAACAACTCTATTGTAGCTAGAGAGTTTCTCTCCAGCTCCCACCAAGCCCCGGCAGGTCTGCATCCCACTTCTAAAATAAACACACAGACTCTTATATTTTTTAATTTGTTTGGCCTAAAGGCTCAGGCTTCTAGCTATCTAGTTCTTACATCTTAAATTAACCCATTTCTATCAATCTATAAAATATAAAATAACCCATTCTATAAAATTAACCTTGCCACATGGCTCATGGCTTACCAGTATCTTACATGTTGGTACTCATGGCGGTGGCTGGTAGTGTCTCTCCACTCTGCCTTCCTGTTCCCAGTATTCTCTTCTCTGCTTGTCCCACATATACTTCCTGCCTGGATACTGGCCAATCAGCATTTTATTTATACAGAGCAATATTCATAGCACTCTATTTTGAGTCAAGCTGAAAAAAAAAAACCCTAACCAGGATATTAAGCTATTAAAAAAATAAAACATTTTCATAAATTGCTAGTAAGAAGGAACAGTAATGCAATTTTAATGAAGGAAAAGATAACTTTATGTGCCCTCATACATGTGCAATTGCCTTTTGATCCCATTTCCCTGCTTTGATAGAAACGCACAAGCATTCTGAATGATATATGAACCAGGATACTTATCAAGGCAAGTAATATTAACAACCAAAACCAAACCACCTGAATGTCAAGAGGAAATTGATTAACTCAGGCTATATCTATCCAGTGGAATGCTATGCATTTGTAAAAAAATATGGCCTTTATGTGCCAAGAGAAAGTGATTTCCAATAACATTTTAAAACAAAATGATAAGACAGTATTATGTACGCTACCTTTTTCTGCTAAGAAATGATGCTAATTATAGTCAATATATTTTTGAGTTTGCATGTATTTTCATAAATATGGAAGGATAAGAAAAAATATATAATACAAATTTTCATCAATGCGTTGTAGAGCACAGTGGATATGGAGTATGAAGGTAACAAGCATGTAGCCAATATTATTTTAAATTATTTAACTATATTACCTATTCAAAAAGCTAATGCTAAAATATTACATTATTTAAGTAGTAATTTAAATTTATTTGTTTAACTTTTAATGTTATGATTACCTATAAATTAAAAAAAAAAAGGTTTTTTGGTGAATTTGACACAGAATCATTAGACATTTTCCAAATATAATGTAAGAATTTAATTAATAATTCTACTTATATTTTCAGGGAATAATATCCATTGTTTACTTCCCCTATTATTGAAACTATAGTAAATTAGTTGGACTTTGAGTTTGAACTATTTTGGAGTGTAGAAATTATTTAATTTGCTGCTATGAAGAAAAAGTAAAAACACATTCTTTTTACTCTAGCAGTAATTAGAATGTAATTCAGTAAATTGCCTATTTTCTAATTTTACTGGAACTTATTAAACTTACAAAATGGGATCTCACTGTGTAGTTTATGACTGGCCTGGAACTCTTTGCATAGGTGAGGCTGGCCTCTAATTCACAGAGATTTGTCTACTTCTGCATTCTATTTGCTGGCAATATACATGTGTATCAGCAGACACAGAAAGAAAAGCAGGTATTAAATATTCATTTTGTCAACTCATGTCAAGCACAAAAGATTTTTAACTTCTACAGAAATAATTCTCAAAATAACAGAAATATATTCACATTTATTGACAACTTGATAGGCTTTGTCTTATTTTTAGTTAAATGTAGTTGGTCTGCTTTCATCTTCCAGATGTATTTTTAAGTCTATCCACATATACTTTACTTTAAAATGGGAGATAAAATGGGATTGAGCAGATTACTCAGCAATTAAGACCTTTTACTACTCTTTCAAAGGACCTTGGCAGGCACCAGCAGGAACATGATACACAAACCTATACATGGGGATAACCATAGACACACAAAACTCAAATGAACAAGTATTAAAAATAAATAAATAGAATAAGAGGCAAACAAGTATAATTTCCTGAATGACTTTACTCTAAGCATGCATATTCTGGTTTTTGAGAAAAATATACAATAACGTGTACATTTAAGCATATTTGGTTCTAATTAACTATTAAGGGAAAGAAACTAATAATACCATTACGTGTTTCATATCAAAGATTGAATTATGATATATGCTTACAATTATACACTTATAAATTGATTTTTAGTAGAGACTTTTAATAAAATTAGTTAACAAAATATTTCACAGATGCTCTGAAATGCTTAACTGAAATTAATATACAGAGACAGCCCTGTTTTGTCTTCTTATTTTTTTTTGTAGTAAATGATTACAAATTTAGTGGTTTTAAATATACAAACTCATCTTACATTGAAACTTACAGAGTCAAACACAAACAGCTGAGAAACACTTAGAGAAATGTTTAATATACTTAATCATCCAGGAATAGCAAATCAAACTACTCTAAGATTTCACTTTACACCAGTAAAATAGCTAAGAACAATAAAACAAGTGACAGCTCATTCTGGGGAGTATGTGGTATAGGGGAACACTCATCCATTGCTGGTGGGACTGTAAATGTACACAAACACTATGGCTCCTCTGGAATATGAGCATAGATCTACCTGAAGATCTGTCTACACTATTGTTAAGCATATACCTCAAACACTCTACATTCTACTACACAGACAGTTGTTCAACCATGTTCATAGCTGTTCTAGTCATAATAGGCAGAAACTGGAAATAGCCAAGATGCCCATCCACAGATGAAAGGATAAAGAAAATGTGGTACATTCACACAATGGAAGATTACTTATCTAGAAAACAAAACAAAAACCTGAAATCATGACATTCACAGGTAAATGGATAGAGGTAGGAAAGAAGAATCATCCTGAATGAGGTAGGTAACCCAAACCCCCCAAAATAAATATGCTATGCATTTGCTTATATGTGGATGTTAGCTGTTAAGTCTTTGATAAGAAGACTATAATCCATATAACCACAGGGGTTTGGTATAGATTAAAGTAATGGAGAGTACAATAATGGCACAAAAGTTTTAACCAACCACTATCTGATTGGATTTTCAAAAGGGAGTAACCAACCACTATTTGATTGGATTTAAGGCCTACTCCATGAGATGCCATATACTGTCTGGTGGCCAAAAACCTGATCCTCCTTAGGCTATTGGCCTAAGGGAAACCAAATTCAACTATTCCGCTAAACTTTGGTTTGGGGAGGGGAGTAGTTCTCAACCTGTGCATCATGTTGCCTTTTAGAGTCCCTTATCAGATATCCTGCATATGAAATATTTATATTATGATCCATAACAGTAACAAAATTACAGTTATGAGGTAGCAATGGAATTTTATAGTTGGTGCCACCATGACACGAGGAACTGTATTAAAGGGTCATAGCACTAGAAAGGTTAAGAATTACTGTTCTTATATAATATTAAAGGGACCAGCCTTAATATTATATATCCCAGGGTCTCAGGAGAGAAACTACATATGGTACAAATGGTGAGGACTATTTTCAGGAAAATAGAATCTCAGCACACTGAGCTCTTTAGTCCATTCACTTTAATTCCTCTTCACTTTAATTCCCCTTAGTCTTTAGCTTTACAGTTACATACTCAAACAATCACAACCCTCCCCTCCAGCTAGGTCACCAGGCCTGAATTCCTGTATGGTCATAAACACAGATAAGAGTTTCCTCAGTCAGTGATTGTCAGGCTTTCAGGGTCAAATGAAGGGGTGATAAGAATCACATAGAGGGGCAGTGATTGTTAATTATTATTTGCAACACAAAAGGGAAGTGACTTGTAGCTGAAGATTCACCAGTCCCGACAAGGCCTGCAGCCACTTAGATGCAGGTAATCACAAAGAGACTTATATTACTTACAAACTGTATCTCTGTGGCAGGCTTCTTGCTCTCTAGTTCTTATATCTTAAATTAACCCATTTCTATCAATCTATAAGTTGCCACATGGCTTGTGAATTACTAGTACTGTAAATTTTGCTTCTCATGGCAGCAGGGGCAGCCAGTGTCTCCTGACTCAGCCTTCCTGTTCCCAGCATTCTCCTCTCTGCTTATCCTGCCTAAACTATACTTCCTAACTGGCTACTGGCCAATCATCATTTTATTTATCAATCAATCAGAGCAACAACTTCACAGCATACAGAAAGACATTCCCAACAGTGACTAATGAGTTAACTAAAGGCTAAATTTGGGTAATATCTAAGAAGAGGGATCTTATGTACTCAACTATAATCTTAAATGTGATTGGTAGAAAATGTTAAGAATCTATAAGTTACTAGGTCAATGGGAGAAAATAAAACGGCCTTCTTTTTTCTGTGGCTCCTATCTGTCCAAGCTATCTGCTGTTTTCCTGCAGAGTGGGGGAAAGTGTGATGGGTCGCTTGTGTACAGCTAGATGCTTCTGGTGATAGTTAAAGGGAGATCTGGAACTAGAGGAAAGATTTGGGAAAAGAGGTAATTAAGCTTAATTGGCACATATGCCAGGCCTTCTCAAATGGGTTGTCTGGATGCTTAAGTCTGTTCTTAGAGAGTACAGAGGTGTCTCTGATAAGGTACTATCCTCCGTCTAGGTATGGTCCTGGCCAGATGCTGATAATGACAATAATTACAGGGAGGCTTGAACTGAAGTTCTGGCTGAGCATACCTGTCAGTGCAGAAGGTTATCTAAATATTCCTAGAAGTAGTTAGGTAAGGAGTCAGAGGTCTATAAAGTTAGTAAGGCTGTAAGAAAAGAGGGTCCAAGCTAAATTGTGTAAAGCTATTACTTAACGTCTACCTGACCTAGGTGGTGTCTCCTTGTAGAATTTACCTTAAATCAGGAGACTAGCATGTGGACTGTTATTTATGTTAGTCCTTGAAAGTGGCTAAGGGAGATATCTGATTCCAGTGCTGAATAGGGAGAAACAGATGAGCTGGGGGGAAGGAAGCCTTTCCTGAGGCTGTTCTCAAAATACCTTGAATGTGTATGTCCAAAGAGTGATCAGTCCACACTGTTAGCCCTTCTTAGGGAAAATATGTAGGCACACATGATTTTCATAAAAGAAGACAGCTGATTTATAATAAGCCATGTAACCCCAAAAGCTCCTTGGAATTTGGCTTCCTCTGTTGGATTCCTTGATCCCTTGAGGTAGTGACTTTGCCATAACCTGCTGAGTTCTTATAATATTTTCCTGCAGCCCATAGCACACTGTGTTAAAGAAACATAGCAATAATAAGTCTCCTAATTTTGCTATCAATTTTTCTATAATCATAGATCAGTGCTTTGCTCAGTCATTGTCTGAGAGACTTCCTCCTGTAGTAGATGGGGACAAATAGAGACTCACAACTGGACAATATGCAAAGTGACAGACCTTGGAACACTTAGTCCTAAATGGAATATCTCCATCAAATGCCTCCCCTCAGTTCAGAGAACTCTGCAAAAGAGAGAGCAGAAAGACTATAAGAGCCCGTGACAATGGAAGACACCAAGGAAACTGTGTTTTCTGGACACAACAGGACTGACTCACATATCAATTCATAGAGACTTTAGCAGCATGTGCAGTGCCTACACAAGTATGAGTCAGACAAGGTCACAGTGCTGAGAGAGGAAGTGGACACAAGCCTCCATGGCTAACCTAGAAGCTTCCTCCAATTGATAACTGCCTGCAGAGAAAGAATCAATTTCTTCCAAGGGAGTCTCAATTGGTATACAGAGCACACTTAAGGGCAGGCCACATGTCTAACAGTAGATGGCCAACATAAAATAAACTCAAAGGTATTTTGAAGATTTGTGTGTTTTTGTCTCCTAATACTTTGTCTGGGTCGTTTATTTTTTTTCTTTTCCCCCCTATAGGTCTTTTGCTTACATATTATGGATTTCAATTTTATGGGATTTCTTTGTGTACAAATGTGTGTGTCTATGTTTCTTTGTCTATATGTGTTTCTTGTGCTTTTTCACTCTTTTTCTTTTAGGCTTTTTTCTATTCATTTGCTCTATTCGTTTTTTTTGTTTTGTTTTGATTTGAATTTATCTTAGTTGTTTAAATACCTTTTTGTTTTCTAATCAGAGAGAGCAGGAAAGGGTGTGGATTTGGGTGGGTAGGGAGGTAGAGAGGATCTTGATGCTTGAAGAAGATCAAGGAGGGGAAACCATAATCAGAATGTATTATATGAAAGTCTATTTTCAGTGAAAAAAAGTAAGTAAATTAGAATGATGTTTCTTGTGGAGGCTATAAGATACAGTCTCTTGCCTTTCCTTTTCCAGTTTCCTTCATTCTTTCGTCTCTTTCCATAGTCACATTTCTCTGACTCTGGATTTTCTACTTTCTTTGCATGTGGCATGTAAAAGGATTATTACATCAGGCCTATCTAGGTAACTCAAGGATAATCTTCTGTAAAGAACTTTAATATTTGTAACATTTGTTCTCTTATTGAACTATATTCTATTGGTGAAATTATTAAGGCCACTCCATGTAGTTAAAAGGGAGGTTTATTTTGTGGGGTAGCTTACAAATGATGGGATAGGTTGCAGGGTCTGGGAAAGGTATGGCACAGTCAGGTGGTGTTCTCTGGAGAACTCTGCTTGGTCTACCTCCATCGTCCAGGGTCCCGGAACCAAGAGAGACCTCTCCTCTCAATCCTGGGTCTTCAGCATCCTCTCTCAGTCTTGCCTTGTAGGTGTGACCATTAACAAAGCCTCAATGGGGGTTGGAACATCCAGGCCAAGGCTGGAATGGCTACCCACTACATCATTCTATCATATTCTTATTTTCCAGATGTTAGGGCATGAACATTTTGGGGCTTGAGGTGGGGCTTGTTTTGTTTACAACAATATCCTGGTTCACGTGAAAATGACTGTGATTGTTATACAATTCAACTTCTATGTTGGATAGCAGTACATGGTCTCCCTGGAACTTTTACAGGTGTTTAACAAATATTTATCAGTTTCAAGTATTCTCTAGCTATGTCTTTTTGCATGAACAATCAATTTGATAAAAATATCTCTGTCTATGTTCTAAAAGAATAAAATCTGTCCTTACAAAATCCTTTCTAACTCTGGTGCATAAGCTGGCTTTTGGAGCCCATTCCCTATGGTGGGATGCCTTGCTCACCCTTGATACAGAGGGTTGGGTTTGGTCCTGCCTCAACTGAACGTACCAGGCTTTGATGACTCCCCATGAGAGGTCTTATCCTTTTGGAATTGGGGATGGAGATATAATATAGGCCTTCTATTTGCATTTTACAGAACTCAGTCCAAGCTCCCAAATAGAAGGAAAAAAATGTGGTACCTCTTCAAACAAGATCTATGCAATACAATATACCTTTGGCTATTCTTAAAATCAATTGTTTAATTATGCATTGGTTAAGGTAAAAGAAAATGATGTTAGAGCCAGCGAGATGGACTAGCAAGTGGGGCATCACCTGCCAAGCTGTCTGAGGAACTGAATTCAAATCCCAGGACTTCCCTGGTGGGAAGAAAGAATTGGCTCCCATTACTTGTCATCTGACTTCCACATGCACACTCTGGCCTATCCAACACACACACACACACACACACACACACACACACACACACACGCACACGCACACACACACACACACACACACACACACATATACACACAATCATTACTGAATAAAATGCAATAAAATTTTTAAAATATATCTTTAGAGGTACTTTTTTCCCTTTTTAGTATTACAGTTTTATTTTGTCTGTTACCATGAATTTTGACCATATACAACCTTAGAAGTCATGTTATTGTTCATTTACATTATAAAAGTATCTAATGAATGAGTAAATATTCAATATTCTCTGTTGATTGTAAGAACAATAATCTGGGAAAGGCAAAGAAAAGATAGTTTTCAACAGTTTTACTTTTCCTAAGTGTCACAACTTGTATCTCACTAAAGTGTGCAACCAAGAGAAATGTACAGTATGTAATAAATGTTGAAAGTTTTTTTCAAGACAGGGTTGAAACTTTTAAAGAAGTTTTTTTTTAAGTAATAAAAATAGAGTTAAGGGGATCATTCATCCTTCATGGCAGGTGGTAGTCATTTTTTTTTGAGATATTGATACATTTTGGCATAATTGAAAGAACAACAAATAGAGTAATTATAATGAAATGACTGCTATTTTCTATCTATGCAGATGCTTCTCTTTTTAACTTTAAATGATTACATCCCTTTGGGATGGGACAACAATTAAGCCTGTAGAGTACAGTGAAAATAAAATATAAAGACATTATGCTAAATAGACAAGTACTTGATAAAATAACGACCCTAACCAGATGGAAAAACATTAAGCAACAAAGGACATGAAAACTAAATCCTTGTTAGTGTTTATTCTTTCCTGTCCCTTGGGGATACTCTCTTGAAAACATGAAGCCAGATTGTTTTGCTACCTTTTGAACTTATTTTAATATGCCCAAAATATAGTCCACATGATGTTTTTTCTTTATTTCTTATCACATAGTATTTATCTAATGAATTGTGAATTATTAAGGTCCATGCTTACAGATATTTATTAACTCTAACTGCAGCTTGTGAAGTAAGAGAATGGTGATAGGACATTCACTCATTTTTTTTTGTAACCAGTAATTTGTGTGTGTATGTGTGTGTGTGTGTGTGTGTGTGTGTGTTTTAAAATGTTTTCTTTATTCTTGAGAATTTCATCTATGTATGGACTGAAATATGATCAAGTGTATTTCCCATTTTCCCCTCCAACTCCCTCCATACAACCTCTTCCAAACTCATGTCTTTTTTTTTTTAAACAATCAGGTAAGTCCAGTTAGTGCTGCCCATATGCACATGGGTGAGGGGACACTCACTGGAGCATGGGAATCTTATAAAAGGCAGCATCCTCAATAAAGAGTGATTGTCTTTACTTCAGCAGTTATCAGTTCTAGCTTCTTTGTAAGTGGAAGAGCCAGGAGAACATTCACCATCGATACTGGAATTTTGGCAGACTTGATCTTGTGCAGGCTTTGTAGAGGTAACCACATTTGCTGTGACTTCATGAGTGCAAATCAATGTCATGTTCACAAGATAATATTTCAAAATACTCTACCTGCCACCCTCCATGCTTTCTATCATGTGTTCATTTGAATAATTACATCAGAAAATTCCTTCACACAACTGTAAAGTTAATGCAGTTTCCAATTTCTAGATTGAATCCATGAGTATACTAAAGTGAATCTGAATACCAAACAGGATCCACTGTGCTCCAGCCAAATTAATCCCAATTGGTTGGTGTAAAGTTGCACTTACTAATAGAACAGTAAATATAGGACAGCAACCATCTAAGAATTCTTATTAAATATTTACAACACAAAGACATTAAAGATAAACACTAAAATATCAAAAGTACTAGAAACAAACAATAAAATATTAAAGCGTTGAAAATGATCTTGGCTTAATTAAATAAGACAGTTATATAAGCTTAAAGCCCAAAGTGCCAAGAGAGGCTCAATTTCCATAAGCAACAGAAATTCGTCATATTCAAAATGCATGCAGAAATTACCCCTTTAGATTTACACTTCATGAATCATGATCACCCACTATAGATAGATGGTAAATGTGGTGTTGTCACTTTTTTCCTCAAAGGCCCTTTTCTAATACTCAGATAATGCTATTTTTATAATCAAAATTAATTCAATGACATATAGTTTTTATTTACTTCTCTATGTTCCCACTGTCATTAAATAGATGATAAAACCATCAATTGCCTGCACTATTCTGATGGCTATTTAGCTGGATCTTTCTTTTGTTTTCTACAAATGTTTACTTGGTTTCAAAAACTATAGTTAAGAAAAATGATTCAAAAGTGGTACCTGAGGTGAATAAGGAAATATCACAGTGGGTAGGAGTGCCTATGTAAAAGGTATGTCTACATATGCCTGTACTTACTGTGTAGTAGAAAGCTCAGGAAGGAGAATCACTGGGGCTTACTGGTCATCATCCATGTGCCAGGTTAAGTAAAGGATCCTGTCTCAAAGGAGAAATTTGGAGAATGATAAAGAAGGACACTGGATGGCCTCCTCTGATCTTGGTATGCACATGACCATGACAAACCACCCCACACACATACATAAGCCTATATACCACACACATACAATCATACACATATACATACACATAAACACACAAAGTTTAAAATTGATACTAGAATATGTATAATAGCCCAATGATAGCACACTTGCATAGCATGAATAAGGCTCTGAGTTCAATCCCTACACTCAAAAAAACAAAACTAACACCCCTACAAAAACAGTAGTACTTGTTTTAAAATAACTTACTCATGAATAGAGTGTAACAGACACAAAAATATCACCTTGATTATAAATGCATCTATATGTCAGTCCTTCCACATAAAATGTGACAAATTGTTCATATTTAATTAGTTTCTGAACATCTAGCTTTGCATTTCTCCAACTTACTTCCTGCCTTGAGAGAGCAATTTGTAATATACCAATGTGATCAGGTAATTCCTTATCTGAATTATTTATGGATAACCTACTACTTAAATGCAGCTTTTCTATATTCATTTTAATTATCAAACTATGCTTGGGAACATTGTGGTCAATGTCTCTAAAAACATTTTAGTGGATCTCAAGGCCTAAATTATTTTTTTCTGATAATCCCCAAATGTTCGTTATCTTACTTCTACATTCTCACAATTTTACAGTCAAAATTTCCAGCCACTGTATAATTTGTTATGTAGAAACATGAAGAAACAAATATGAGAATCCAAATATCTCCTTTTAAACCAGATATTAAAACACACAAAATAGTCAAAAACAATGCAGAGCTCCTCATTAAATGTGTTTTGTTTAAGAAACATTAAATATCTTCCATAAAATATACATTGTTTATGGTAATATACAATGGGTTTTTCATTAAGTAATAAATAAAAATTTTTTGACTTTTATTTTTAATATGGAAATATCACCATATAAAATCCACATAAACTGTGATTTAGGATTTGCAATAATTTTTTAGTATAATGAGGTCTTGAGTTATAAAAGTTTGAGAACTAGTACAATAAATCATATTCAGTTCTGAGTTTGTTTTGTCCCAAGCAGTGTACACTTACTCTTTTCTCCACTCACATTAAGACTTTCTTTTTTTCCACAATTTGTCCTGTGCTCACCTGTTCATTTCTACCTATTTCCCACCTTACTGGATGCTACTAAGAAATGCAACTGAGGCAAGATGAAGATAGGGCAGGGACACAGAAGTGTACACAAGGGTCCAATAGAAAATATATGTGGGGTGGTTGTCGTTTTCTTTCATTGTTATATGCAAATATATTTGCTGGAAACTATTATTCACACTATCACTGACCCAAAGCAATTATTAATATTTCCTGTTAACCTGTTTTAACATGATCCTCAGTCAATAATTCACATATTATAGTATGGCGACAATCACATTTGTTTCAGGATATTTACCTCTTTTGATTCCAAGTGACCATCTGATCTTCTTGACCTTTGAAAACTTGGAGTATCGATTTCTAAAATATAGAAAACATGTTTAAATGTAAGTTTGATAACACTTTATGAAAAATATTCATACTAATCTTAGTATGCATTTTACATCTTAATTGTTTGATTTACAAAAGCATGCCTCATTTACATGAAAGAAGAGTAGATTTGCTTATTACATGAAAGGTGTCATATTATCTTTCATAAATGATTGTCTCTTGGAAGGCTAAACACTTTGGGACAGATGAAATACTTATTTCTTTCTTTGATTGATATTTTCAGAATAAGGCTGACATATTTATTACTGTAATAATCCCATAGAGTATATACTTTTAACCCCATAACTCTATTATTTTCAACTAGAAGAATAATTTGGACTGTATTTGAATCTAGTTATCTGCTAACTACATTCCCATACTTGAGAACTCTGCCAAATGCTTAAGAATCATTCAGAACTTGACTAGTTTACCATTACCCATCTGTATTTTTCTCCTTCGCTGTTATGACACCATTAGCAGCACAAGCAGCAGAGCACAATGAGGAAAATGAATGTCATGTGTTTATTTTATTTTTCTTGTCTCATATCCATGAGTTCATGAAGAGGTTGCCCCAGACCTAAGGTGTTTAACACCTTGCTCTGCCCCATACCATAATATCACTAGCCTATATAATTCACCATACAATTGCCTTAATCTCATCAACTAATACTAGAATTTCTGCTTTAAATTATTTTACCATCTGCACTATCCCCATTATAATTTTAATGTATTATTTTCTCATATGGATAAAAACAAGAGTTTAGTATTTCTTCCAACCCTGCACTATTTTTACTTGAAACAGCAAGTGAAATTCTTTCAAAACAAGAAACATATTTTGTTACACTGCTCAAAACATTCTAAAAGTTTCCCATAACACTTAGAACAAAGTAAAATTTAAAGTTCCAATGATGCTCAATATAGACTGCTTAATTGCCTGTGACTTCTTCTAATTCTAATGGCCATACCAAATATCACTTCAAATGTGTATGCCTATCATTTTTTCCACTTTGACTACATGTAATTCTTCAGAAGTCTAGAAACATATTATTCAACAATTTTAGAGAATTCATGTTCATTCCATACTACTGGAAATAGCCTCACATGTTTGTATATTTTTCTTAATAGTCATCTGTCTACTTATACATCATACCATTCTAGTCTGTGTATTGACTTGTCATTTGTCAATATGATATGAATTTCTCCACATTTTCCACTTACATATTTCACATATTAATGAGAACCTTGTTAATGAACAATTTCTTTTTTATTTTTTTCATTAATTTTTAGGTTTATTTTGTATGTATGAGTGTATGGTCCTAATGACACAAATGTGTGTGCCTGATGTCTGCTAAGGGTAGAAGAGGCTGTTGGATCCCTTGTAACTGGAGTTTATTGTGGGATATTTTTATCATACTCCAACACTCTTGAGACTGACAATACTTTGAATGAGAGGGTAGAGCTTAGCTACTAGCTGACCAAAAATAGTCATAGAGGTTTTGGAGGACCCAGTACATATAGAGACATAGGAAGTTGTAGGATGGGACTTAGAAAGATTTTCAGCCTGTTTTGGATTGAGAAAGGAGAGAAAGAGAGGAAGGTGGCCACTGGTCACTTCACCACTACTTCTCTGATCACTCAAGGTTCATATATTCCAGGCTGGCTTTGAACTTGCTATATAGTCAAGACTGCCTTTGAAACCCTGAAATTCCTCTCTCTAACCCCCAAGTGCTGGGAATACAGGTGTGAGCTACCATCCCAACTTGGTGAAATCAATTTTAGTTCATTCATTCTAACTTCTATACATTATTTATTCTAGGAATATATGTTAATTTTTTTACCACATTAATCATGAAGTGTTTCTGTTAGATATCAAGCAACTATGCTATTCTTAAAAAGTTGCTATGGATTTTCTTTTATTTATTTTTCTATTACCATTAGACACATTTTTCTTTAGAAGACTTTATGCTACAATATTGTATCATTTTTTTCATTATCTTAGAATTACTTTCAGGGATTCTTATTTTTCAAATCCTGTTATTGTTTCTGGCAGCAATTACTATAACAGAAGTAGTGGCTGGAGAGATGGTTCAGTGTAAAAATCTTTGCCTTAAAAGCATGAATTCCTGAGCTTAGATGTCTAGAACCCAGGTAAAACACTGGATATAGCAGTGGGCATTTGAGGGCCATTGCTGAAGAGTAGAGGCATGTGGAATCCTGAGCCTCACTGGCTATCCAGTCTAGAAAAAAGACAAGTTTCAGATTCACCAAGAGATCCTGTCTCAGAAAATAGCAGCATTATTTGTAATAGCTAGAACCTAGAAACAACCTAGATGCCCCTCAATCTAAGAATGGATAAGAATGTGGTACATTTACACAATGGAGTATTACTCAGCAGTAAAAAAGCCAATGACATAATGTAATTAGCAGGCAAATGGATAGAACTAGAAAGAATCATCCTGAGTGACGTAACCCAGACCCAGAAAGACAAGCATAGTATATACTCATTCTTACATGGATATTAGATGCAAAGCAAAGGATAATCAGGTTATAATCCACAGCTCCAGAGAAGATAGGTAAAAAGGAGGACCCTAAGAGGGACACACAATGAAGGCCCCAGGAAAGAAAAATCGTTAAGATCTCCTGGGTAAACTTGGAGGTGGGGTATAAGGAAAGGGGTGGGGGATAGGAACAGGAGGAACTGAGAAGGCCAAGTGGAGAAAGGGATGGAGAGGGAGAGCAATGGAAGAGATATCATGGTAGAGGGAACCATTGGGGGTTTAGGGAGAAACCTGGTGCTAGGGAACCCACAAGGATGAGACCAACTAAGACTCCTAGCAATAATAGAGAGGATGGCTGAACTTAGGCATGGAGACACATGCCTTTAATCCCAGGGAGTGATGGAAGAAAGTAGAAATAAAAAGCAGAATACAGATATGAGGTAGATCACTGAATCTACCCTGAGAAAAAAGGTAAAGAAATAATAGGATAAATGGGTAGAGCATTGAATCTACACTAAAAAGAAAAAGGGAAATAAAAAATGACAAAAGGTAGATTATTGAAACTTCTATGAAAAGAAAAAAGAGAGAATATGAATATGATAAGAAAAAAGATCAATTTTTGAATCTACTTTTAAAAAGGAACTACTTGTTTTAAATAGGCTAAGTAATGAAAAATTTTTTGCCTGAGTTTATCAAATGTTGCTGGACTGGACATTGTTATATATTAATGGAGTTTTTCATCTGAATCTGTCAAATGTTAATGGAGTGGACATTGTTAATGTAATTCTTGACTGTATATATTGTATATACTTATTGTATTAGTTATAACCTTTTTTTAATTTTAGACAAAAACAGGGGAAATGTGGTGGTATTGTGTTCCCTGAAATATTGTGTATTCCCTGAAATAAACATATCTGGGGTCAGAGAGCAGAACAGCTACAACATTAACATGAGGATAGGCAGTGGTAGCACACGCCTTTAATCCTAGCATTTCAGAGACAGAAATACCTCTGGATCTCTGGCCGCATTAGAAACAGCCAGGCATGGTGACACCTTTAATCCCAGAAATCCAGCCTGTAATCCCAGGGAGTGACGGCAGAATGCAGAAAGATATATAAGCCATGAAGACCAGAAACTAGAAGCATTTGGCTGGTTAAGCTTTTAGGCTTTGGAGTAGCAGTTCAGCTGAGAGCCATTGGGATGAGGACACAGAAGCTTGCATTCTGAGGAAACGAAACCAGCTGAGGAACTGGCGAGGTGAGGAAACTGTGGTTTGTTCTGCTTCTCTGATCTTCCACAATTCACTCCAATAACTGGCCTCAGGTTTGATTTTATTAATAAGAACTTCTAACAATTCTGCTACACTTATCTTCCCCTATAAGCAGTTTAGTGACTACCCTAATTGTCATCATAGAACCTACATCAGTAACTGATGGAAGCAGATGCAGTGATCCACAATTAAGCTCTAGGCTGAACTCAGCCTTCAGTTGAAAAGGGAGGAGGGCTCACAGGAGCAAGTGAGATCAAGATCATGATTGGTAAAACCACAGAGAGAGCTGACTCAAGCTGGTTGGAGCTCATGGACTCTGGCATGTCAGCTGGGGAACATGCATGGGTCTGAACTAGACCCTCTGAATGTGAGTGACAGTTATGTGGCTAGATGTGTTTGGGGAGCCCCTGGCAGTGTGACCAGGACTTATCCTGGGCATGTGAAATGGCTTTTAGGAACAAACACATTCCCTAGGGTGGGGTACCTTGCTCAGCCTTGACACAGTGAGGAGGGGCTTGGTCCTGCCTCAATTTAGTATGCCAGACTTTGTTGACTCCCCAAGGGAGGTCTTACCCTCTCTGAGGAGTGGACTGGCATGGGATCAGGGGAGGTGGGAGGGCAGGAAAAAGGGGAGGGAGTACTGAGATTGGTATGTAAAATGAAAAAAACTTTTTAAAAAATAAGAAAGAAAAAAATAAGGTGATGAAACAGTAGTGTAAGATACCAGGCATCACCCTCCAGATTTCACAAGCATGCACACACATGTAAGCACACTCAAATGCATGTGTGCACAAACATGCATATACACCATCACCCCTCAGCACACAAAAAATATAGTCTTACTATCCTAGTGGTAATTCATTCAAATTTGAAGGTAATTAACACATGTTACCAATTAACTATCTTTGCACAGCTGTTCTCCTTCCCTCTAACACTCTACAAAAGACTCCTATACATTTTGAAGACTATAGAAAATATTGTGGTAGTTCTATAATACCAAGTTTTCTTCATAAAATTACGTTGGTGCTCCATAAGTGCCTTAAATTGAATGGGCTCTAAAAAATATGTGTATAAAGTTTCTAATGAAAAAGAAAGAGGATGCTGTTCTATCCTCAATTGGTAGATCAGTTATTTATGTCCATGTCCACTTTAAACTCATCAGTTGATTTCTGTTCTGGTGGAAGCTCCACTTCAGCCCCTGGCACCCTGGCACCCTGGCATCCTGACATCCATATACCCAAAGAATCTGGAATGTTCTGGTGGAAGAGCCACCTCAACTCCCCTGCTCCATCTCTTACCCCAAAGCCACCCCTTAAAGCCTGCCCAACAGGCTCCTTCTCAGAGATGCTCAAGACCACTCCCATAGGGTATTTAAGCTTCGTCCCAGAATACAGATGTGTGGTTTTCCGGTTTCTCATCCCTGTCTGCTCCCTAGAGAATCTGGGGTCTAGAGAATCACCCAGGAATGCTTTAGCCATTAAACTGGTGCTTTTTCTAATTGGTCTGATTTGGATTGCTGGGTTGGCAGACAGGCCTATTATGGTGCACAAACCTTTCAATTTCAACCTTGGTTATATGAAAGGCACTAAATTTTGCTCACTAAGGGATCCTGAAAGAAGTACAGGAAACTTGATTTTTCTTGAATTTCAGAAAAACAGTAAAAATTTCTGTGGGAAACTATGTCTAATATAGAATCTAAGATCTACTCAAACTAAAAAGTGCTTGTTTGAAAATCAATAAGCTACAGTTATTTTCTGCTAAGCCCTATACAAATTTTCCAGATAAATGTTTTCAAGGTTTTCTCAAAATCTTTGAATTGCTTAAGTTTCTATTTTTTTTTTTTTCCTGAGACAGGGTTTCTCTGTGTAGCTTTGAAACCTGTCCTGGAACTCGGTCTGTAGCCTTAGGCTAGCCTCGAACTCACAGAGATCTGCCTGCCTTTGCCTGTCTAGTACTGGGATTAAAGTCATGTGCCACCGCCGCCCAAAATTATAAATTAAAGCACATTTTTTTTTTTTTTTCCGAGACAGGGTTTCTCTCTGTAGCTTTGCACCTTTCCTGGAACTGACTTGGTAGCCCAGGCTGGCCTCGAACTCACAGAGATCCACCTGCCTCTGCCTCTCCAGTGCTGGGATTAAAGGCGTGTGCCACCACCGCCCGGCTTGAGTTACTTATATGTTACAAAATCATGAGCTACAAGAAATGGACTCTCTCAAGTTGTCATCCTACTGCACACACTGTCCGTCCACTCTTCACTCATGAATTTAATTTAGGAAAAAAGAAAAGAAAAGACAAAAGAAATAGTAAGCAGCACATGGAGCAGCCTCATCTCTGTCGAAGAAGAACTCTTAAACTGCAAAAAAAAAAGGAAAAAGAAAAAAGAAAAAAGGAAAGAAAGAAAAGAAGAAAGAAACAAAAACAATCTGCCCTAAGATATCAAGGTAGGTGAGATACGACTTTGAAGCTTTCTGAACCTCACCAGCTACCGTAAAGTACATCAAGTATGTCAGCAAACTGTTTCCGGTCCCCCATTTTGTTGCTCTTCCATTTTATCTGAGACATCCTGGTGTGCTTGCTGCTTCTTGCTTCTCCGGGCTGTCAGTTTGTCGGTCTGTCGCCACTTCTTTCGACCTTGTTGTGGTGGATTGTGAGCCTGACGGCCTTTCTGAAGTCCTAGTGGTTAGTGATTTCTTCAGTTCACACCCACTACAGCAAAAATCGTTCAAAATGTCCCAAAAGAGCAACTCAGACGCCGCTGCAGAGAACTCTGAGAACAAAAGCCTGCTCAGCTGCTTGGATGAGACTTCTGGTGCCCTGGTGAATACAGAGACAGTTTCTGATACCAAAACCAAGGGTCCAGAAATTAGTCCGACAACAAGCAGCAATGTTGCTAGCACCGGAGATAGCAGTGTTTCTGGAGGTACTAACCCTGAAAATTCTGGAAACAGTTTCCCGGGTTACAATGGTGACAAAGATGATGACGATCACGATGATGACGATGACGATGACTCCAATTGTTCTGACTTGGAGGACTCTGACAATTTTATCAGCCGTGTAGAAAGCTTGCGCAGCCACCATGAGATGGAGGCCGGTGAGGTGGTGGAAGAGCAGGGCGTGGGAAGCCAGTTCCACCAACCTGAGTTGGAGGCCGGTGAGGTGGTGGAAGAGCAGGGCGTGGGAAGCCAGTTCCACCAACCTGAGTTGGAGGCCGTTGAGGTGGTGGAAGAGCAGGGTGTGGGAAGCCAGTTCCACCAACCTGAGTTGGAGGCCGGTGAGGTTCTGGGTGAGATGGATGAAAAGTCTGAAGTATATGAACAGCCCACTGAGGACAGCAGTGAGCAATGTGGTATTGAAGATGATAGTTTACTAGATCAATGGATGGCCTTAGAGACATCTCCTCTCCCGAGACCTCGATGGAAAGTCCTCAATGCCCTTCGCGATAGACAGCTTGGTTCAAGTGCCCGCTTTGTGTATGAGGCCTGTGGAGCAAGAGTATTTGTGCAGCGTTTCTCACTGCAATATGTTTACCAAGGCCATACTGGATGTGTCAACACTGTGCATTTTAACCAACATGGCACCCTGCTGGCTAGTGGCGGTGATGACCTAAAGGTGTTCCTGTGGGATTGGCTTCATGAGCGACCAGTACTGAGCTTTGGTAGTGGCCACAAAAGTAATATCTTACACGCCAAATTCCTTCCTAATTGTAATGATGCTGTCTTGGCCATGTGTGGCCGTGATGGGCAGGTACGCACTGCACAGTTGTCTGCTCTGCCAGGCACCCGAATGACTAAACGTTTGGTGAAGCATGCGTCAGCATCTCATAAATTGGCTTTGGAGCCAGACTCCCCTTTCAGATTCTTAACTTCAGGTGAAGATGCAGTTGTTTTCAATATTGACCTCAGACAAGCCCACCCAGCTTCAAAAGTGGTGGTAACCAAAGAAAATGATAAGAAAGTGGGACTCTATACGGTTTTTGTGAATCCTTCCAATTTCTACCAGTTTGCTGTAGGTGGCCAAGATCAGTTTGTGAGAATTTATGACCAAAGGAAAATTGATGAGAATGTCAACAATGGAGTTCTCAAAAAATTCTGCCCTCAT
Source organism: Onychomys torridus (assembly GCF_903995425.1). Classification (NCBI taxonomy): domain Eukaryota; kingdom Metazoa; phylum Chordata; class Mammalia; order Rodentia; family Cricetidae; genus Onychomys; species Onychomys torridus. The sequence continues at coordinate 79,834,194 of NC_050466.1, read as the reverse complement.
CACCTTCAAAGCTGTAATTATCCAGCATATATCACTTCGGTGATGTACAGTTATGATGGCACAGAGCTCCTGGCTAGCTACAATGATGAAGATATTTACATCTTCAACTCTTCTGATAGTGATGGAGCTGAATATGTTAAGAGATATAAAGGACACAGAAATAATGCCACAGTGAAAGGGGTAAATTTCTATGGCCCCAGAAGTGAATTTGTGATGAGTGGTAGCGATTGTGGGCACATCTTCATCTGGGAAAAATCATCCTGCCAGATAGTTCAGTTCTTGGAGGCAGATGAAGGAGGAACAATATTCTGTATTGATCCTCATCCTTACCTACCTGTGCTGGCATCCAGTGGCCTAGACCACGAGGTCAAGATTTGGGCACCCATAGCTAAATCTTCCACAAAGCTTATTGGGTTAAAGAATGTACTTAAAATTAATAAGCAGAAACGAGATAGTTTTAGCTTCCACCACACTTACCTTTTTGACAGCCACGTGCTTTGGTTCCTCATGAGTCGAGTGACACAGACAAATTGGAGAGGTGCTAGAATTGAAATTGGAGGAGTAGATTTCAGTGACTCTTCCTCTGAGGAGGAAGAAAACCAAGAAAATTCCTAAGCAACATCCTGAGACACCACCAGGAGCTGGCTACCACATGGGTACATGGGACTTGAAAAAACTCAGCTTGAGTAGTAAGTTTTTGTTTGCCTTCTGTTTGCAGTATTTTATGAGAGTATTTGTTTCCTCTCCACCTTCCATTTTTTCCCCTTTTTTACTACCTGGTTTTGTTACTCCTAGTAACCTCTTATATTACACAATTATAAGTGTATAATAAGCTTCCTTTGTTCTCTCACAGTTAATTAAGGAATTGCCTGAACTTGGTAAAAAATTAGTAGTTTCTAAGATCTTATTTCTGTTCCCAAGAAATGGTTGGATTTTTAAAAAAGCATTCAGTAGTTTAATTATAAATATTAAAGTTTTTTATTGTAAAAATTTAAGAAATATTTGTGCTCTACAGTAAAGTAAAATAAGACAAACTATGGTTTTGTGTTTCTACTTCGAACCCTTAGTCATGCAAACACCATACACTTCTTTGACTCTTTTCACAAAACAAACAAACAAACAAAAAAAAAAAAAAAAAAAACCAGGAAAAGAGGATAAAACAGTTTCGTTCCTAACCAGATAAGGAACTGTATAACTTTGTTTTATTCACATTCCGGAACCCACAGTAATAATATGGAATTATTTAAGTACATTAAAGCTGTAACAGAATTAGATTTAATCACTAAGTTGTTTAATCACCCTATCAGTGTTTTTGAAATGTCATGGTTGAAAATACTACAGGATGACTGTCCAAAAAGTCCTCCTGGGTTATCTTTTCCTACAAGTTGCTCACCAAATTTTAATAATTCCTTTGTTGAAGCTATAACAACTGCAATAACAGATGGTTTTTATTGTTAGAGAACAATTTAATAAAAGTATTAGAAAAATGCTTTTAGAAGCTGGAGCTATGGGACAGTGCACCAAGAGCACTGGTTGCTTTTCCAAAGGACTCAGGTTCCAGTCAGTCACATGGTGCCTCACAGCTGGCTGTAGCTCCACTTCCAGAGGACCCAACACCCTCTTCTGGCCTCCAAGGGCATTAGGCCTGCACATAGTTCACAGACACACAATCAGACAAAAAGTAAAGTAAATATTTTTTAAAGAAATGAAAATTCTTTTAGGCCTCCATTGTAGAGTTTAAAACTGTATTTATTAGCTGGGCAGCAGTGGCACACACCTTTAATCCCAGAACTCAAGGCAGAGCCAGGCGGATCTCTGTGAGTTCAAGGCCATCCTGGTCTAAACAGTGAGATCCAGGACTGGCAACACTTAAAAAATCAAATAATAATAATAATTATAATAATAATAATAATAATAATAAAACTGTATTTTAGGAAAAATTAAAGTCTCTTTGGATGTTTCATTGGAAGATGGTTTAGAAGAGCTGTGCCATGCTGTTTGATTAAAAATGCAATTTTAATTATGGTTTTAACTGTTTTGGTGGGTTTTTGAGACAGAGTTTTTCTGTATAAAATTTACATTATTTCTGTCAGTCATTAGCACTCTGTTTATCTCTAATACTATTCTATGAATGTTCATTCCCAGAAATATACTGTCCCACATATAAGCAAACATAATTTCTCACTTATTCTTCACAGAAAACTTGTTTAAATGGAAAAAGAAAACAAGTTCATAGACTCTAAATGGACTCTCTAAAATTATTAAACTGAGAAAGGGCTCAAAGAGAATTTAACATTAAACTAATATTTAAATCTAAAATTATATTTAAATGGGCTAGGGTAGTGTCTCAGCAGATAAGTTCATTGGCTTCTCTTCCTGGGAACATTGATTTAATTCTCAGCACCCACATCACAACTCTCAACCATCCATAACTCCAGACCCAGGGGATCTAATGCCCTCTGCTGGCCTCTGGGTGCACTGTGTATATGTGTTGCATAGGCGAAACACTCAGACACTCAAAATAATATTTAGAAAATAAAGTTATTTTTAAGTAATGAAAAGATGTTAATTATCAAAATATTCAAAGGAAAATACTTAGCTCTTGTAGTCATCATAGCACTGGTAATTTACCATACCAGTATATATCACAATGATGTGTAAAATATGAGCCAAAGGAGGTAGATCAGTTGCTAAAGTGCTTACTTACTTTGAAGGCATGGGAACCTAAATTGACACCAGAACCCAGATGAAAACTAGATATTTTGGCATGTACTTCTTCCACTGGGGGGTGCAAAGAAAGGATTCCTGGCCATACAGTCTAGCTTAATATGCAAGCCTCCAAATCCAGTGAAAAACCCTTTGGCAATAGAATTATACCCATTTGATCCTACCCTCCATGAACTCATGTACACAAACATACATACTAACACTTAGCAAAATAGTAGCCCCAATTAAGGGAACACAGATATGTTTTCAGGAAGAAAGTTAAAATCTAATAGCATCATTTTTGTTGGAGCACACCTAGATTTCCTAGTGTCTTTACCCAGCAGCTCTGCATAAAGAGGACGATTGGACCATGAGCCTGAGTACCAGGTGTCTGAGATGGTTTGCACTTGGCTGTGCTAGTGGGAGGTCTTTTGCTCCACCCCTTTGTGGTTGATATATTGTGTACTCCCAGTAAGCTTATCTGGGGGTCAGAGAACATAACAGCCACTATATTAAACATAGAGGTTAGGCAGTGGTAGCACATGTCTTTAATCCTAGCATTCTGGAGGGAGAGATCCACCCGGATCTCTGTGAGTTCAAAGCCACACTCGAAACAGCCAGGCATGGTGACACACGCCTTTAATCCCAGGAAGTGATGGCAGGAAGCAGAAAGGTATATAAGGCGTAAGGACCAGGAACTAGAGCCTGGTTAAGCTTTCAGGCTTTTGAGCAGCAGTTCAGCTGAGATCCATTCTGATGAGGATTCAGAGTCTTTCAGTCTGAGGAAACAAGATCAGCTGAGAAATTGACAAGGTGAGGTTGGATGTTGCTTGTTCTGTTTCTCTAATCTTTCAGCGTTCATCCCAATATCTGGCTGCGGGTTTGTTTTTATTAATAAGACCTTTTAAGATTTGTGTTACTCCCCTTGGCATTCCTTTAAAAGCCCTTTGGCAGAGACAGTTGGCGCCCATTGGATTAGGATCCAGGCCTTCCTAAGGCTATCCTGTGCTTTCTGTCTGTTTCTCTCCCCTCTAATTTTCTATCTAGTATTTCCTGCTGCTCCTGCTCAGGAGTACCTTGGGGAAAAGTGGGGGGGATGCCCCCCTGTTTTCAATATCAGAATTACAGAATTTAACGAGGGTCAATTTGCATATATTAAATTTTAAAAGTAAAATTATATAGATATTTGAATTTTATATTTAACCATAAAAAATATGAGGAATCAGAAACCATGTCATTCCAGGAATTTCCTTCATGTGACTTTCCATTCATCATAGCCCCTATTACTGGAGAAAAGATTACTTTTCAGCTTCTGGGATTATTTATAGGAAAGTTTTGTTTTTTCTTTAACTCCATACACATGGAACATCGTAGTATGTCTTGTGTTTTGCATAAACTCTGTTACTGTTAGGCAGATTATAAAGGCCAACTTTAGGCAAAATCAGAATGAAATTTCTTATCACATTTTCCAGTTGAATTGTATGTCCTTGCAAGAGTTAATGGCAACTCATGTCATTGTCCTTTATGAGGAAATCTGCAGAGGAATGTATTTTGTTTCTGGTAGCAATTCATTTTCAAATTAATATGTAAAATCAAATTCAGTAAGCCAGGCATGGTGGGTAGAATGTTAATCCCAGCATTTGGGAAGTAGAGACAAGAGGGATCAGGAGCTCAAGGCTAGACTTGGCTACTGTGGTTGTTTGAATGAATAATGTTCCCCATAGCTTTGTGCATTTGAACACTTGATCTCCAGTTGGTGGTGCTGTTTGGAGAGCTTTAGTACGTGCAGCTTTAATGGTGGAAGTGAATCAATGGGGATGGGCTTTAAGAGTTTACATTCTCACCCTGCTTCCAATTGTTCTCCTTGCTTGTGCTTTTGGTTAGAGATGTGTTCTCTCGGCTTCCTGTTCTGCTATCTGCTATCTTGACTTTCTGCCACTTATGGGCACTCCCCATGGAGCTGTAAACCATATGACCTCTTCCTTTTGTAAGCTGCCTTCTGTCATGTTTTATCACAGCAACAGAAAGTAATTATTACAGCTACATAATGAGTATGAGGGAAGCCTAGGATACCAGAAACACTGAAGAATAAAAGCAGAATAGCAAGATAGCTCAGTGGATAAAAGATACTGCTTTGCCTGATTACCTAAGCTCAATCCCAGAATCTAACATAAAGGTGGAAGGAAAAAAACAGACTCCACAAAGTTATCTTCTGATTTCCACACATGTACTGTGGCACATGAAAAACCCGCACACATACATCATACACACAAATGCACAATAATAAATAAAAATCTTAAAAACAAACTGATGGCATGTTCTTACTGTAACATGCAATGCACATATGTACTGTGTCTTACATTGTGCTATAATGTTATCTGTAGTAAAAATAGCATAATATTCTCACATGTTGACCATTTCTTGATGATGGAAATATTCAATTTGGTTAAGAAAACAGTAGAAGCCATAAGATGAGGGGTTGGGGATTTAGCTCAGTGGTAGAGTGATCACCTAGCAAGCACAAGGCCCTGGGTTCGATCCCCAGCTCAAAAAAAAAAAAAAAAAAAAAGAAGAAGCCGTGAGACAGAGGGGTTAATTGGTGCAAGGAAGGCTTCAGTCCAACTGTTTTAGTTCTGAATCCTGAAAACAATGCCTAGAGTGGCAAAAAGAGAAATGTGTTGGATGAGCCATGGCCCATTAGCCCTCTTTAAGAAGTCATATGAACTGTTTTCCAGGGTTTGTGTAAGCAATCTCCCTTCAACTGTTTCACACTGACAAAATAGGTGATGTCGAATGGGCTACAATTAGAATGCCTCAGATGGGGGTCCATTCAAAGGGCTGCAAAAGAGCATAACAGATGACCAAGATCCAGAACATAAGTCAGGAGGTAATAACTATCCAACCCAGTAGAGAATATTAAGAAACAAAGTTAATGTAACTTCTGTTTGTAAGGTAAAAGGCACTTGTACCACTGGCTTGACCATGTACCAGAGTTCCATAGGCTATGGTTACTGTGATTAGCTGTTTGTGACATCAGATTCCTGCATAAGGAACAAGCTCCTGGAAGCTTTGTAAAACAAGTCGGCTAAATTCAGCACCCAATTGACAGTTTAAAAGAGAAATAGTATCCTAATGAGACATTTTTAAAATAAGATTATCTAGCAGAGTTTCCAAAGGCACTGCTTGGATATTTTGAATAATTATCCCAAACTGTGAATTTTATGGCAGATTATCTGGTGGTCCCTTTTAATCTGAGAACATGGATGGTTAGGGTACGGACCCTGGAATTGGCTTTGTTTAAGAGGAAAAATTGAAAGCCATGGGAAAAGGCATGATGGCCAATTGAAAAGGTATGCAAGTCCTATAGCCATTGGGTCGTAGCTTAGGTACAAGTTTCCTCTGTTCACAGCATTTTCATATTCCAGTATGGGAAAATGTGAGGTAAGGGTAATTTCTTTTGTGCCTCTCTTTTATTTGAGATATTTAAGATATGGATGCAAACCCCAAGGTCCACTGATGCAAAAGAGAATCTATCCCCTTGTCATGAAAGACATAAGAAGTAATTCATTTTCCCTATAGACAAACAGGTTTTTTTGGTTTAGTCTACAAAGCCAGAGCTGATCAGACCTATATAGCCAGAGACAGAAGAAGCAACTGACTTCTTGAAGGTCTTATTTTTCTATGCATCCTTAACCTGTAATGAGGCCAGTGTCCCATTTCCTCTGATGGGGAAGGGTATAATCTGAAGCCTGGGAACATCCTGCCATACAAATATGTTATAATTTAACCCGTTTTATTTAAGCATTCAGTTTGTATAACCATTCTTTAAACAAATATACCCGATTCTGAATATTACTTTATGTTAAACTTTAAGTTTACTTTAAACTTGTTTTGAGTTGCTTGCTTTAGGCTTAACTTTGACAACTTATGAAGAAGACTATATAATGGGAGACATAAATTGGGTCTTTCTCTACAAGCCCATCTCTGTAAATGGATTACATTTGTACTTAGCATGGTTCCAAACACAGTTCTGAGCACATGAAATAATTTGGTCAATTATAAGGTGACTGACCACTAACTCTTATGTCTTAATTATCTTAAACAATTTTAAATAAAACACTAACTTTTGTAAAGTTAAGATTTAATAATTTTATTCCTTTTAGGTTTGAGCCTCAAAATATACAGTTTTTGAATTGAAGATCTGTTAGTATCAAAACAAACATTAAGCCATAGATATAGTCCATGAGGAGACTGAGAACCTCATTTTCCCAGTCCTTTTGTAGTGTATTTTTACAGAATATCGCAGTTTTTAATATGACTCAGTTTCTTCAAATATCTAAATCCTGACAAATTTAGCAAAGACATAAATTATTAGACATACATCTTTAAGTCAGTTTTTGTTAACATGAGTACACCATTCATTATAACTAGGAATTTATAAATCTCAACTATCAAACATGCATTCCTATATCCAATCCTCTGTAGCCTCTTTTACCAAAAACATAACTTTATACTTTACATCCATTTAAATATTTTTCATAAACCTACTATTTATATTTTCCCAAACAAGAGTTGGATCCCAGTTATATACATGGAGCACTGTACCAAATTAAGATTATTTGTTCATAGATGTTTGACTATTAATACCTTTTTGTTACAAGTTTTAAGCTAACTTTTTTTCTGCTTAGGATCTCACAGCTTTTTAAACCATGCTCCCAATAGTCTTACAGATCCTGAGATAAAGAGAAAGTTTACATTTCAGCAAGAGCTTGAAAGCTATCTATGACCTTGAATGGGGGACCATAATGTTTTTATTTTTGTAAGCAAGAATCAAGAAGTGGGGAATATTTGGAGAACAGGACATCTATTATTACATTTAGCCATTTCAATTATATATGTATATATACACACACACACACACACACACACATATATATATATATATATATATATATATATATATATATATATATATGTGTGTATTTTGATTAAAAATTAAATACTATGAGATAAATAAAAGTACCCCTTTACTGGAGATAGTTTATCTTTTAGCTGTTCTCAAGCACATGATTTCTTTTTGCTTGTTTTGTTTATCTCCTTCTCCTTGTCAGAGTCAGGACAGAGGCTTTGGAGGAAACTTTTAGACAAACATGCTTGTGTCTGAAGTAGGCAGGCCAAATCCCATCTCCATAGCCAGCTTTTCAGTGAAATAAAACAGTATATGACAATCATCCAATATTATCCATACCCAAAAGACATTTAAATCTCTGTAAGACTGAACTCAGTGACCTACATATCTATATCCAGGGGCAGACAACCTGAAGAGCATAATGAGTACTTTCTCTCCTATAAAGACATCAAGTTGCCAATAATATAAACATCTGTAAGCTAGAGACCATCAAAACAGAAAACTGTAAAAATACTGTGTATCAGTTGACAATAATGAAGCATTCAAGGAAGTCCCTAATCTCTAAATCCTGATTGGTGAAGATTGTAACTGTAACTTGGCAATAAATGTATGTGATTTGTGTGCTTAAATACTTGATTCAACTGACAGTCAGGGTTGTAGCTCAGCTCCTGAGTCTGTTCTGTGGCCTTGATCCATCAATCAGTCCCTTCCCTCCCCCGCTTCTTTTGTGCTGCCCTGCATTTAATCTTGCCTTGCAGTAGCCTCTTGTATCTGCTTGGGTTGATTCAGAGCCTCAGAGGACAGCAATAGAAGAGGCTTCCCCAAACTGGGTACCCTCCAGGAGTCTAGAGACCACAGAGCCAGTGGAAGAGTCTCATGCAGGCCAGTGAAGAGTTCCTGAAATTCTCAACTGAGCAAGCCTCATGGATGTACGAAAGCTTCCAGAACCTTTGATTGAGAAGTCTCAAGACAAGTCCGAAGGAGCCCTGGTGAGACCCTGAGACTTAACTGGGGCACCTCTGAGTTAGGTCCTAAGTGTTACCTTGTCCTGAGATTTTGGCTGCGTTAGATGTATGGTTTGGTCAAATGAAGAATTGGCCTCTTGTCTGAAAGACAGAGTGTCAGAGCAAAATAGAAGGGAGGGAGGAGAGAAGGGGGAAGTGGAAATTGAAAGAAATGGCTGCCTGAGAGAGACAGGTGGCCCTGGCAGGCCCCTCCACCCAGGACTGGTGAGTGGATGAGAACATGGGAAGTTGTATAAAAGGCTTGAGCTGCCAGTGGAACTCAGATTACCTTCCCATGTTTTAGCACGAAACGTGTAAAGAGAAAGATGGTAAAAAAAAAAAAAAAGACAGGAGTCTCAACAGATAAGACTGAGTTTATTAGTGTATACATCAAGGGGCAGTTTCTCTCTCCCTTCGGAAACTGAGGGGACTGCCAAGGGTAAAGCTGGTTGTGACAATTTATCGGGGCAGGACGAGGGGCTTCAGAATGAGGAAATTGTTGCTGCCATAGCCTACATTTCTCTTCTTCCTGAAATTATTGGCCCACGAGACACAGTCCTTTCTGTGCTGATTTATAAGGCTGAGCAAAGTAACTTGTAATCTCACAGGAATCCTGTTTTACCAGTGTTCACATGAACAGACATAATAAAGGAATAAATGAATAAAAAAATAAACAAATAATGTGGTGATATATTATGTACCCTAATAAAATTTGCCTGAAGATCAGAGAACAGAACAAGCCACTAGATTAAACATAGATGCTGGCAGTGGTGGCACAGGCCTTTAATCCCAGCTCTAGAAAGGAAGTGAAATAGCTGGGTGGAGAAAGGTATACGAGGCATGAAGAGACAGGAACTAAAGCTTTTTGGCTAGAGAGCTTTTGGCTAAGGACATGGAGACATTCAGTCAGAAGATTCATGGAGTTAGCAAAGTGAGACATGGCAATGGCTTGTTCCTTTGTCTCTGATTTTTTAGCATTTATCCCAATGTCTGGCTCCAAGATTTTTATTTAAAGACCATTTTAGAATTTGTGCTACAAAATAAATAATTGTTGAAAGTATCCTGGGGGGTGGGGTTGTAGTTCAGTTTCTAGCATTTAACTTACATGCCCAAAGTCCTTGGTGGTAGCCATAGCACTGGATAAAGCAGACATAGTATTACATGCATATAATCCCAGCACTTGGGAAATGGAGGCAGGATAGCAGCAGCTCAAGGTTATCCTCAGCTACATAGTGAGTTTAGAGTCACCATCTTTCTCAAAAAATATATTGAATGTCATTGTATCATTAGCAATTTAGCATATTTCAATATCTGCTAGAAAGGTGGCATATAAGCATTGAAAAGTAGGCAAACAAATATACAGCAAGCATCTGGTAAGATGGCTCAGTGGGTAAACAGCTCTCTGCCAAGCCTTGAGGACCTCAGTTCAATCCAAGGCACTCACATGGGGGAAGGAGAAAAATAACTTCTGAAATTGTCCATCTCTGGCTTCAACAAACAGGTCCTGTACCTCTTCAACTAAATAAATGAAAAGATTCAATCTAGTATTTTTAGACATGACCACTTAGCACACTGTAAAAAAAAAGATGATTATCAATGTACTCCCTTGTCCCCCAGTACTCATTTAAGTTGTGGCCAAATAGAGTGGAGCCAGATAGTACAGTGGAGCCAAGGACCACAGAATCAAATGGCCAGAGAAACATATGAACCCATGAAAACCTAAGAGTTGAACTGAGTATTTGTTTTTGTTTTTTGTTAGTATTTATTTATTTCTTTTAGACTTGTTTATTTTTATATTATGTGTTTGAGTGTTAATTCTTGTGTGTACATGGACCATATTCACTCTGGAACTGAAACTGTGGATAGTTGTGAGCCACCATGTGGGTGCTGGGAATTGAACTCTTGTTCTCTGCAAGAGCTGTAAGCAGATAAGCCATTTCTCCAGCCTTCCAACTGAGTATTTGTTAATCAGAGGCAGAGAATAAATAAGCAAAGGAATGTCAGCTGTTTACCAAAACAGTCCCTTTCTTTCTAAAGATAGGGCTAAACTTCATTTCACAGGCTCCCTTTCAGTTATGTGTGATCATGTAACAACAGAGACTTGGCCAAACCATATATTTTTTCAAACTTAGCCTGTAGAAATATTCTAGCTGCACTTATCCATATTCTTTTTCTGTTCTCATTAACTATGAGATGGAGATGATCAGGGCTTATAAATAGAACAGGCCCTTCTACATAAGAACTCATGACATTCTTCATTTCAGCATAATGTATGATGACAGCTGACTTTGTCTAAATTAACTATTGAATAAGTTATTGGAACATATAGTTGTAACCTTTTACTTTTTCTTAATATTTTACTATTATTTTTAATACTGCTACTTTAAGATAATGTTTTCTTTTTTTCCACAAAATAAAGTGACTTAATATCTTTTAGAACATTGGTTCTCAACCTTCCTAATTTTGTAATGCTTAATATAGTTGCTTATGTTAGGGTGATATCCAGCCATAAAGTTATTTTCTTTGCTACTTCATAACTGTAATTTTGCTACTGTTACAAAACAGTATAAATATCTTATATTCAGGATTCTGATATGTGATCCCTGTGAAAGCCTTGTTTGACAAGTGGCCACGACCCACAGGTTGAGAATGGCTATTTTAGATTTTAAAATGCACTGGTTAAAAAAAAGGACAATTGCTTACTTGAAAGAAAATTTGTGTGTTTAGAGATTATTTACTTTTGGTATGCTCAAGGAAAAACCTAGATTTAATGCCTTTGAGGTAACTAAATGAGGACCTTCATTCATTGATGTTTTTTTTTTTTCAGTCCTTACATAGTCTTTGTTTCTCAGTTGATTATAATATCATTGTCAATATTCAGGACTAAAATATGAGAAAAGTAACTCAATTAAGCTAATAAATCTGAAAAAATAAGATTTAGGAATATCTTATTTTAAGAAAAATTTGTATCATCTTATTTCTTCAACCAATTTTTGCCATATCTATCTTCCCAGCTACACACAAGGCTAAAGCAAGAGGAATGAAAATTCATAGTGAGATCAAAGCCAGATTGGACAGCTTAGAACATGTCTCAGCATAAAAACAGATAAAAGATGGCTTTGAATACAGCTCAGTGGTAAAACACTTGCCTAGCATACACAAGGCAGTAGGTTAGACCTCCAGTACCGAAGAGGAGGAAAAGGAGGAGAGGGGGGAGGAAAAAAAGAGGAGAAAAGTATCTCAAATTTCATTACAGTAGTCCCTCCGACCTAATTATGGAGAGCCGCAGGCTTTTTATGTAATTAATGAAAATGGGATTTCAGTTTGTTAGCTTTTATACTTTGAACATTTTCCTAGCTTAGGAATATTTCAATGACTAGTCTTTCCAGTAATGACTACATAGCATATAGGAAGCAATTTGTCCTCTATGCTATATGGCAATTTCTAATTATTAAATTAGGCTAAACAAAAACCATCTGTGTTAGATACAAAGAAAAAAAGACAAGATTTTGCTGGGAGTTTTTGTAAAACATGGCAAGAAGTCATCAACACTTAACTATGGAAAACAGAGGCTTCATGTACCAGTTAGGCCTTATGAAAAAAGACTGTTCTCATCTTTATTCACTGACTACTTATGAACAGTGAAGATCATAACATTACTACTACTAAAGTCTAAAAATTATTGTCCTAGAATAAATATTCAAATATCTTTGCTCAGCAAAATAAGAAACAAAGGTTTCATATTTTTGTGAGGCCTGAGAATAATCAACAGAGATGTCTATTCTCTTTCAGACATTCCCACCTATAATAATATGCTAAGAGTTTATTCAAGGAGAAAGCACAAAGAGGGGTTAAGGAAAGAAAGACACACACACACACAAAAAATCAATGCACAGATGTATTTTGTTTATATTATTATATTTTGTGTCATACAGATTTAAGTTCTTCATTCTTCTCTCAGTCAACTGAGGCGTTTTTTTGGTTTTTTTTTGTTTTTTTTTGCTAAGACTTAGAGTTTTGTCCAAATTCATGCACAGAAAAGTGTTAGGGAGTTAAAACTAATAACGCTTAGTTGGGCCATTAAAGATTCATCATTTTCAGTCTTTTTTATACCCATTTTGGCCCTAGGCTTTCTCTGTTCTGAGCTATTGGCCTCTCTCCCTAGAGCACTCTAATATGTGCAATCTTGTTTACCAGGCAGGCTCTATTATTTACTTATCTGTTGTTGTGATAAAACACCAAGACAAAGACAATTTAAGGCAGAGTTTATTTTGGTTTACAGTTCCAGAAGGGTAAGAGACTATCACAGGAGGAGAGCATGGTAGCAAGTTGCAGGTATGGTGTCAGGATCAGGAAGTTGAATGTTCATGTCTTCAAATGCAAGCAGGAAGCAGAGATAATGACCAGCAAATAGGGTGAGACTGGATCATCTCAAAGCCTATTTTCACAACTCCAAGACATCCCCAAACAGTCCACCAACTGGAAACAAAGTGTTCAAATACCTGTACCTATGGGCTTCATTCCTCATTCAAACAAGTACACAGGTTCTATTCTAAATATTACATGCAGGTTGTTTAAAAGCAACAGACATGCCTGGTAAATCAAGACCAGAATGATACTCCATGTCTTGAATACCAGCCTACTTACTATTATTCCCCACCACCAAACTTTGAAAATATGACTATTTTTTAATGAAAGAATGCTAATATCTACTAATATTCTGCTCCCATTTTGGCAATGTGCAAGACATACTGTAAGGACATTAGATGTCTAAATATAGAACAGAATTTTGTAGCAGGAATCTTAACAGGTTTTATTAATAAGAACAAACCTGAGGCCAGTTATTGGGGTGAATGCTGGAAGATCAGAGAGAACAAGCCACAGCTACCTCACTTTGCCAGTTCCACAGCTGGTCTTATATCCTCAGAGTGGAAGCTTCTGAGTCCTCATCCACATGAATCTCAGCTGAACTGTGTTGCTCCAAAGCCTAAAAGCTTAACCAGCCAAATGCTTTTAGTTTCTGTTCTTCACACCTTATATATCTTTCTGTTTTCTACCATCACTCCCTGGGATTAAAGGCTCTCTTTCTGGGATTAAAGGCATGTGTCTCCATGCTGGCTGTATCCTTGAACACACAGAGATCTGCCTAGCTCTGCCTCCCAAGTGCTGGGATTAAAGGCATGCACGACCACTGCCCAGCTTCTGCTATGGCTTGCTCTGACCCATTTTCTAGCCACCATTTTTGGCTCTGTATCTAGTGGCTGTCTGTTCTCTGATCCCAGATAAATTTATTAGGCAGCACAATATTTTCGGGAACACAATACCACCACATTTCCCCTCTTTGTCTAAAATTTTAAAAAAGCTTGTAACTAATATAAGAAAAATCATATCCAATAAGTATATTCAATATATATAGTCAAGATTACATTAACGATGCCTAGTCCATTAACGTTTGACAGACTCAGACAAAAAGTTCCATTATATATAACAATGTCCAGTCCATTAACATTTGATAAACTCATACAAAAATTTTTTGTTACTTATCCTATGTAAAACAAGTAGTTCCTTTTTAAAAGTAGATTCAAAAATTGATCTATTTTCTTATCATATTCATATTCTCTCTTTTTTCTTATATTTTTGGTTGTGAGCCTAGCCTTTAACGGCTGAGCCATCTATCCAGCCCTCTCTCTTTTTTCTTTTCATAAAAGTTCCAATAATCTACCTTTTGTCATTTTGATGTCTTTACCTTTTTCTTTTTAATGTACATTCAATGATCTACCCATTTATCCTATTATTTCTTTATCTTTTTTTCTCAAGGTAGATTCAGTGATCTACCTCATATCTATATTCTCCTTTTTCTTTTGTTTTCTGTTTTGGGGTTAATTGTCAAGTCCTGTATCATTTGTCCATTCTCTGCATAATGGGAAAGTGCAGAGCTGTCACAAGTCCTTGTTCAAGTAGTCTGTCAGGCTGGATCATCTCAGCTAGCCATCTCAAAATTGTCCTAAGCAGTTTGTAGTCCAAAGTCCAAAGTCAATCTTTTGGTAGTGTTAATCAGCTTAATGGCTTTATCATACTCCATGTGGAATCATCGTTGTGGGATTCTGTCTTCTTTTTGAAGATTTCAAAGTCACTGTTAAGCACGGTCATGGTTCCTCTGTGGTTTGGAGCAATCCCAGTCTGATAAATGTCTGTCTCTTGTAACCATGAACATTTTTCCCTAGAAGAGAAAATCTTCACAGCAATTCCTCCCCACCATTTCTCTTTCCAAACTTTTCCAAACTGACCTTTGTCAATGCTTTCTTGTAACACGATGGTCCTGGCAATTCTTTTCTGAACCAGCAGTAGTAAACCGTTCATCCCAGGAAGCAGTGTCACCTCAGTCACCAAGGTGATGAGAAGCAGCCAGCAACTTGGAGCAGCAACCGCTGCCTCCATAGTTCCACCGCCACTGTTTGTGGCCAGGTCCTGGCCGGGAACTTCTCCTTAGCAAGCCTCGTAGGTTGGCCTCAAACTCGGGAACCTCCTGCCTTTGCCTCCTTCAGTAAATCCTACCTGCATGTGCCACCACAACCGGCCGAGTGTAGCTCTGGCCTGAGCTGGGGCTCACAAGGTCACAGGCAAGAGGCTTTTTTGTGAATTTGTACCAGGAACTTTGGGCGCGGGCACCAGATGTAGCAGGGACCTTAAAGGTACTTAATAAGAACAAACCTGAGGCCAGTTATTGGGGTGAATGCTGGAAGATCAGAGAAGCAGAACAAGCCATAGCTTCCTCACCTCACCAGTTCCTCAGCTGGTCTTGTTTCCTCCGACTGCAAGCTTCTGAGTCCTCATCCAAATGTATCTCAGCTGAGCTGTGTTGTTCCAAAGCCTGAATGCCTAACCAGCCAAATGCTTCTAGTTTCTGGTCTTCATGCCTTATATATCTTTCTGTTTTCTACCATCACTCCCTGGGATTTAAAGGCTTGCTTTCTGGGATTAAAGGCATGTGTCTCCATGCTGGCTATATCCTTAAAAAACTGTGGCTTGTTCTGCTTCTCTGATCTTCCAGCATTCACCCCAATAACTGGCCTAAGGTTTGATTTTATTAATAAGAACTTTTAAGATTCCTGCTACAGAATTTCTATTTTACTTTCTTATTCTTGCCCTGAAAACAATGAAGTAAGACATCTATTAAGTACAGTAAGTGCAAATAGAGATCATTAGTATAAATGTAATAATCTAGCCACAGTTTTTTAAGCATATAGTTATCAATTATAAGAAGATGTGACTGGTTTATTAACAGATTTTCATGAAATAATTATATTAAATCTATGTAATTGATCTTTAAAATTATATTTTTGATTACTTTCATTAATCTGAGTAATAACTTGATGACTGATATTTTAAGTTACAATTAAAGCCAAATATTATTTGACTTCACAATGGAGATTATACTGTGTAATTTTGCTTCTCCACGTTCATAAAATGAATTATCCCTTTTAGATGCTACACATGTGTGCGTAAGTATATACCCATAATGACTAATACTGTAAAATACATATTTTTATATTAATAGTTAATCTACTACACAACAAATAATGCTTTTGTGAATGTAATATAGTCGTTAAGAAAGTAAAACCTCTGTTCTAATAAAGCTAGATTTTTCTGGGAAGGAAGATAATGCAAAAGCATACATAGAAAACAATAACAAGGACAGGTAAGTGCTAGAAAAGTAAAGTAGGTGAGGACTTTTAAGTGATGACATTTCTCAGCAAAGGCCTTTATCAAGAACTCTGAAACAAATGAAGGTAGTCATTTGAGTACAGGAAGTTTCCTTGTAGAATTATCACAAAGAAAGCATCGGTCCTGGAGAGGGGCACAGGCAAAGAATGACAGAACATAGGCTTGGAGGGAAGTGCTGAAGCCAGACCATGAGGCTTTAGAAAGTGATAAAGGTTTTGTTGAGAGCTTTGGATTAACCAGTGAGCCTGATGGAACTCGGATACTTTTTCTTTTTGTTGTTTCTGTTGTTTAGCTTTGTATCTTTTAATCAGTTTCATGATTTTCCC
This sequence comes from Onychomys torridus, assembly GCF_903995425.1. NCBI lineage: Eukaryota > Metazoa > Chordata > Mammalia > Rodentia > Cricetidae > Onychomys > Onychomys torridus. The sequence continues at coordinate 79,817,524 of NC_050466.1, read as the reverse complement.
CATTAAAAAGTGCACAGAGTAGCTTCTTTAACACTGGCAGCTTAATTACAAGGCAAAACTACTGCAGTAGTTAGTAGTCAGCCAATTTTTCATTCTAAATTTCAGAAAAAATAGAATAAAATATTAATAAAATGTGTAATCACATTTATTAGATGAGCAGTTTGTAGCACATGAATTTGGCTACAAGTATGTATTTTAATTTTGCATGTCCTGTGTTTAGTATCAAGCAAGTAGGCAATTTCTCTTGCTTTTTATCACACTGCCTGACAAATAAAACATAGACTATAAAAGTACAATAAAGGTGCCTTAGTAAAATATGTTGTGTTTTTAAAAAAAGCTTGTAGAATCAATGAAATCAGAGTTAGTATCCTACAAAAATGCTTACAATGATCATTCAATTGGCAGTTATTAATTCAAACTAGATTAGTGGTTACAAAATAAATCCTTACTGGAATTTACAAGCGGATTATCAGGTAATATTTTACATGATTATAGTATGTTCAAAAAATGAGAATGATATCACTAGTTACTCCTGACTGATCAATAGAAATTTCATTTATATCACCTCTAAGAAATATTAGAATAAACTATTTGTATACTAAGGAAATAATCAAGACATTTAATAACTTCACTCTGTCTAAATTAAAGGCAGACATAACCATCAATACTGCAAATTACAATATATCATAGTTTATGTACCATGAGATACTACTAAGCCATGGATATTCAATAATATTCAAAGTTTTTTATCTCACTAGATAATGGGAGAATAAAATATTTTTGTGTCTTATTTCCCATCCAGATATAAGAACCTGTTACCATTGATTCTTCTAGAAGTCCACTAACTTTTGCCTGTTCCAATGTTACATTGTCATTGATAATTTTGACAGAGAACTTATTTGTTTACTTGGACTTGGGAAACACTTCTTGGACTCTTTTGACTATGTGTATGTATTTCCTTTCTGAAAATAAAAAAGCAAATCTGTAACTAACCTAGGATTTAAACCCACAACTATCTGACTTTCCAAACCTGTGCTTGAGACCTCTGTGCTAATCTCTACTTGGTCTGGATTTGCTTTTCAGCAGGCATTAAGAAGATAGGAAACAGTTATTTATAAAAGAAGTACAGAATACATTGTCCCATTGTCATGGGACAAAGAAGAATATTTTCTCTTACTATTGGACACTTTAACAGGGTTACCATGGTTCTAAAACACAATGTCTCATTAAACATACACTTAGACCCAGCATAGCATAATTTTTCAGTCATAAATACAAGTTACAATTTCTATTATATATGTATATATGTGTATATATATTTTCTTTTTTCTTTTTTTAAGAACTTGTTTAGAGGCTTGGAGATAGCTCAGCTTGTAAAGTGCTTGTTTTTCAAGCATGAGGATCTGCGTTTGATCCTTATAACCCTGACATTTATGTAGTGAGCATAATCTGTGTCTGTGTCTAGAGACATAATGGAGGATTTGTATTTATGTTCTAAGGAATGTAGTGGGTTTTTTTTTCCCCTGTGTATTGGTGAGTGTAGAGAGCTGCATGCCGCACCCTAGAGATTGCGCTGGCTTCCGCCTTCCACCTTCCCGATGGTGAGCACTCTCAGTGGTAAACAATTCCATATTCGGCTTGGCTTTAGGATCTGTATACCTGGACCTATCCGCAATGCCCTCATGGCGGTTTAGGGTTGGCTACCCAGAGGCTATGAGGGCTGAGGGAGGGCTCCCCCTGGGGTCAGAAGATTGTTCAAGGTTCCTGAATAAACTGCAAAAAGAAGAGCTCAGTGTTGCATCTTCCTTGCTGGTCAAGGTGGTCATGACAGGTGAGCAGTATGCATAGACAGTGCCCTGAAGTATAGTTGCAGGGACATAGGATGATGAAGTACGGAAATCACTCCAGGTTGCTTCACCAGTTTGCAGATTTGGGCTACAGTCTTGGAGAAACCAAAGCTCTAGGCATCAAAACCAGTGCATAGGCTGCCACTACCCATAACCCCTGAAGGCTACCCCATCTATTTATGTTCCTTGGGTAAAAAATGATTAGTTGCCATGTTTTTGACAGTGGACAGACAGGCAATGCCATTGTCCATTCTGGTATATTCACTCAGTGACAATTCACTTGTCTTTTTTGGAGAAAACAATGAGGCCCAAAAGACACATTTTGAGCATCCCGTGTGTGTGTGTGTGTGTGTGTGTGTGTGTGTGTGTGTGTGTGTGTGTGTATGCACACCAACATGCTAGCTGGTTTCTGGCTGTCAAAGACAAGTAAAACAGTTCTACCTAGGAGTGGAAAGTGGAGATGTGTGCTGGGGGATGTCTTTCTGTATGCTGTGAATATATGTTATTCACATTGCTTAATAAATAAGCTGCTTTGACCTATAGCAAGGCAGCAAATCCAAGGAGAGAGACATGAAAGAGAAAGGCAGAGTCTGAAGAGATGTAGGCCATCCATCAAAAGAGAAACATGGGATTGGATGCAGGTAAAGCAACGGAACACGTGGCAATACGTAGATTAATAGCTGTGTGTTAATTTAAGGAGGTAGCTAGCAAGAGGTCTGCCATAGACCATTCATTTTGTAAATAATATTAAGCCTCTGTGTGTTTACTTGGTTGTGAGTGGCTGTGTAGGGACCATGGGTGAGAGAGATCTGTTTGGACTGTGGGGTTGGGCATGGGGACAACAGGATAACTTGAGAAATTAACAGCTACAGATGTGGCTGTTCTATGGCCTCCTTGGAGCTCTGCAATGTCAAGAACTAGCCTTTTCTCTCAGCCAATGTCCTAGTCTAACACATTAGGCCTGAAGCTTCTTACTGATTTTCAGAGACAATTCGCCACTCTTCTGTTTGTAGTTTCTATTTTGCTGTATTTATTGTGTGTGTATGTGCACATGTGTATACAAACACACATAGACACACACATGGCCCCATGCTGCTGCTGTTTTACAGTTACAATGCTTCACCTCTCCCTCCTACCAGAGGCAAGCTATTCTTGACATTAGAAAAAGAGTTGTCTATGTGGGTCCCCTGCAGACAGTCAACTTTACAGGTGAGGTTCAATGGGATGGCTGTCTTGTCCTGATCTTGTGTCTGAACTCTCCAAGGTAAGCTGGCTTAGAAGCTCTACTTCAAAATCCCACCAACCCTTGCCAGCATGCCCCCATCAGACTTACTTCAAAAACATTTATAATTCCTTTGTTTAATTTGAATATGCATGTCTTGTCTGTGCATATGCCAGAGTTTAACTGTGGAGGTCAATGGACAGCTGACATGAATCCATTATTGCTTATGAGAATGTTGTCAGACATGGTGGAAGTGTCTTACTCATTGAGTCTTTTTTTCTTTGCAAGTTTACATTTTTTTACAAAATATTTATTTTTTGAGATTATGATAACATCATTCCTCCCTCTAAACCCTGCCATATGTTCTTTCTTGCTCTGTTTAAAATGCATGGCCTCTTTTGTCTTTAATTGTTCTTACATGCATATATATTCATAAATACATAAATACAACCTGCTCAGTTTGTATAAGTTTACTTGTATATTTTGTGTTTGTTCTATGCCCAGTACACTGTCTTTACAGCAGAGAGTCAGAGGACCCTTTCTTGCTCTGCAAGAATGCAGCAAACATAACCAAATTCTAATGTAAGAGCAGCAAAATCCAGTTTGGTGCTACTACCAATTAAATCCTAAGCCCTTTATCTAAGGTGTTTTGTCCTTAGTGAGACCCTGTTCTCGCCCTCTATAAGCCTTGACCTACATACTCTACTATCAGCACTATCAGAACGTCACCCCCATTTACCCTCTATCATAGTTAAGGAGGTTATATTTTCTAAGAACTAACCTATGGCCCTCCTACATCCATAGAAAGTCCAGTGGTATTGCACAACACTAAACACTAGTGTAGTTTACATTGTAAGCCCACAAGACATCTTTTAATTCCACAGGTGCCAGTGAGTTGTATGTCATTGCCCCAATATAGCCAATGGGCAGAAATCCCTGCAAGGCTTCCTGCACAAGATAAGCTTCCATTACACTTTCATCAGATCCCTGATGTGGGGTGGCTGGCCTAAGGTTATGGAGTTCTATGTACTGCCACAGGCTCTGTTATGATAGCCAGACATTGTGAGTCTTAGTCCTCTTAGGGACCCAAACATCCCTCACCACCACAGTATTAGTAGCTAGTAGCAGCTACTGCCTGCCCCAAATTTGCTATGTGACACTGCCAGTCTCAATATCACCCCAACTGCTCCCCTGGCTATAGCCTCTGCTCAAGCCTCTGACATTCCTTTCCAACAGTTCAATTTTGAATAGAAAAAAAAATCAGTTTTCAGACATTTTATTTTATTTTTTATTATTATATTTGTGTTTTAATTTTACACATTAGCGATGGGTTCCCCTGTCCTCCCCCCTCCCGACCCCAATGCCACCTTCCCTCCATCTCCTCCCCTCTATTCCCATCTCCTCCAGGGCCAAGACTTCCCTGGGGATTCATTTAAACCTGGTGGATTCAGTACAGGTAGGTCCAGTCCCCTCCTTCCAGGCTGAGCAAAGTGTCCCTGTGTAAGCCCAAGGTTCCAAACAGCCAGCTCATGAACTAAGGACAGGTCCAGGTCCCACAGCCTGGGTGCCTCCCAAACAGTTCAAGCTATTCAATTATCTCACTTATCCAGAGGGCCTGTTCCAGCTGGGGGCTCCACAGCCTTTGGTTCATAATTCATGTGCTTCCATTCCATTGGCTATTTGTCCCTATGCTTTTTCTAATCTTGGTCTCAACAATTCACGCTCTTACAGTCCCTCCTCTTTCTCAACAATTGGATACCTGGAGCTCCACCTTGGGCCTGGCTGAGGATCTCTGCATCCACTTCCATCAGTTATTGGATGACAGTTACAGCTCGACTGTGAGGGTGTTTGGCTATCTGATCACCAGACTAGGTCAGATCAGGCTTTCTCTTCACCATTGCCAGCAGTCTACAGAGTATGTATCATTGTGGATTTAAGGGGACCTCTCGAGCACTCTGCCTATTCCTGTTCTCATGTGGTCTTCATTTATCATGGTCTGTTCTTGATCCAGCTATGATCTCCTGCTCCCCTAAGCTTTCTTTCCCTCAAATCTTGCCCTTCATTACTCCCACTGTCCTCGAGGTTGTTCATGTAGATCTCATCCATTTCTCTGTCATTTAGTGATCCCTGGGTCTTTCCTAGGGTCCTGTTTTCTAGGTAGCCTCCCTGGAGTTGTGTAGCAGTCTAGTCATCTTTGTTTTACATCTAGTATCCTCCTATGAGTGAGTACATACCATGTTTGTCCTTCTGAGTCTGGGTTACCTCACTCAGGATGATTTTTTCTAGATCCTTCCATTTGCCCGCAAAGATCATGATGTCATTGTTTTTCTCTGCTGAGTAGTACTCCATTGTGTATATGTACCATATTTTCTTTATCCATTCTTCAGTTGGAGGGCATCAAGGTTGTTTCCAGGTTCTGGCTATTACAAACAATGCTGATATGAACATAGCTGAGCAAATGCCCTTGTGGTATGATTGAGCATTCCTTAGGTATATGCCCAAGAGTGCTACAGCTGGGTCTTGGGGGAGATGGATTCCCAATTTTCTAAGGAAGCGCCATTTTGATTTCCAAAGTGGCTGTACAACCTTGCATTCCCACCAGCAGTGGAGGAGAGTTCCCCTTGCTCCACATCCTCTCCAACATAAGCTGTCTTCTGTGTTTTTGATCTTAGCCACTCTGTAAGGTGTAAGGTGGTATCTTAGAGTCGTTTTGATTTGCATTTCCCAGATAATTAGGGATGTTGAGCAATTCCTTAAATGTCTTCCAGCCATTTGAACTTCCTCTGTGGAGAATTCTCTGTTTAGTTCTATAGCCCATTTCTTAATTGGCCTGTTGGGCATTTTGATGTCTAATTTCTTGAGTTCTTTATATATTCTGGATATCAGCCCTCTGTCAGATGTGGGGTTGGTGAAGGCCTATTCCCATTCTGTAGGCTGTCGCTTTGTCTTGTTGACCTTGTCCTTTGCTCTACAAAAGCTTCCCAGTTTCAAGAGGTCCCATTGATTGATTGTTTCTCTCAGTGTCTGTGCTACTGGTGCTATATTTAGAAAGTGATCTCTGGTGCCAATGCATTCAAGAGTACTTCCTACTTTCTCTTCTATCAGGTTCAGAGCAGCTGGATTTATGTTGAGGTCTTTGATCCACTTGGACTTATGTTTTGTGCACGGTGACAGATATGGATCTATTTGCAGCCTTCTAACACATTGACATCCAGTTATGCCAGCACCATTGGTTGAAGATGCTTTCTTTTTTCCATTGTACATTTTTGGCTTCTTTGTCAAAAATTATATGCTCATTGGTGTGTGGTTTAATGTCAGGGTCTTCAATTTGATTCCATTTGTCCACCTGTCGGTTTTTATGCCAGAACCAAGCTGTTTTTATTATGGTAGCTCTAAAGTAGAGCTTGAGGTCGGGGATGTTGATGCCTCCAGATGTTGTTTTATTGTACAGGATTCTTTTGGCTATCCTGAGTTTTTTGTTTTACCATATGAAGTTGAGTATGATTCTTTCCAGATCTGTGAAGAATTGTGTTGGTAATTTGATGGGGATTGCATTGAATCTGTAGATTGCTCTTGGTAAGATCACCATTTTTACTATGTTAATCCTGCCTATCCATGTGCATGGGAGGTCTTTCCATTTTCTGACATCTTCTTCAATTTCTTTTTTCAGATACTTAAAAGTCTTGTCATATAGGTCCTTCCCATGCTTAGTTAGAGTAATGACAAGGTATTTTATATCATTTGTGGCTATTGTAAAGGGTGATGTATCTCTGATTTCCTTCTCAGCCTGTTTGTCTGTGGTAGGTATTGTGTTCCCTGAAATGTTGTGTGTTCCCCGAAATAAACAAATCTGGGGTAGGAGAACAGACAGCCACTAGACCAAAGCCAAAATTGCTGGCTAGAAAATGGGAAGAGTAAGCCATAACAGAAGTTGGGCGGTGGTGGTGCATGCCTTTAATCCCAGCACTTGGGAGGCAGAGCTAGCCGGATCTCTGAGTTCAAAGCCACTTTAGAAACAGCTAAGCATTGTGACCCACGCCTTTAATCCCAGAAACCCAACCTTTAATCTCAGGCAGTGACAGCAGAAAGAGAAAGATATAAGGCGTGAAGATCAGAAACTAGAACAATTGGAGTAAAACATGCAGTTAGTTAAGCATTTGGTTGGTTAAGTGTTCAGGCTTTGGAGCAACACAGTTCAGCTGAGATTCATGTGGAGGAGGACTCAGAAGCTTCCAGCCTGAGGAAACAGGATCACCTGAGGAACTAGCAAGGTGAGATAGCTGTGGCTTGTTCTGCTTCTCTGATCTTCCAGCATTCACCCCAATAACTGGCCTCAGGTTTGATTTTAAGACACTTTAAGATTCATGCTACATTTTTCTATTATATATAGGAGGGCTACTGATTTTTTTGAGTTGATCTTGTATCCTGCTATGTTGCTGAAGGTTTTTATAAACTGTATCAGTTCCTTGGTTGAATTTTTGGGGTCACTCATGTATACCATCATGTCATCTGCAAATAGGGAAAGTTTGACTTCTTCCTTTCCAATTTGTATCCCCTTAATCTCCTTATGTTGTCTTATAGCTCTGGCTAGAACTTCAAGTACTACAATGAATAAGTGGCTGTTTTGTTCTCTGACCTCAGATAAGTTTATTAGGGTGCACAATATATTGGGGAAAAGGAAGGAGAAGAATGTGTTGCATTTACATTATATACCACTAGTTTCACCTTATTCTTAGTATATCTGATGTCTTATCTTAAAGTTGTGACGATGTACTTGAACTTAAAAATTGTATATTCCATATCTAGAAAGGAACTCCCTGCTATTAAAAGAGGAAAGTGAGACTAACATGATTCTTGCATTGCCTTCTCTTTTTCTTAGTTTTTCTCACTTTCTGTTGATGTTTATGATTTGACATTCATAATGATTTTGACCTCTTGTTTATGATTTGAGTAATTTTCCATGTTTAATTTTTTTCCTTGAAATTTCTCAAGGCATTATCTATGCTGTTAGTTGTCTTAGTTACTTTTCTATTTGAGTGGAAAGACCCCATGACCAAGGCAACTTATAGTAGAAAGCATTTAACTGAGGAATTATTTACAGCTTAAGAGGACAACTCAATGGCCATCATTGCTAGGAATATGGAATAAGTCAGGCAGGCATGGGACTGTAACAGTACCTGAGAGTTTACATATTGAAACAGCTATCACAAGACAGAGAGAGAGAAAAAAAAAAGCTAGCTGGGGATGGCAATGGATTTTGAATCCTCAAAGTCTTCCCCATTGACAAACCTCCTTCAACAAGGACATACTTCCTAATGATTCTGAAACAGTTCCATCAACTGTGACCAAATATTCAAATATGTGATCTTATGGGGCCCATTCTGATTCAAACAGCCATAATGTTGAACCATAAAAACCAAAAACAATGTTTTCCATATAGTTATCCAGATAATATTTATATGGAATTAAGTAGCATAGTTAACAAGGGCCTTAATCTTGTGTTCTGCTAAAAAGTGCAAAGAATATATTAAACATTGTAATTTTTTTATTTTCTATTACCTGTGATCCCCATATTAAATGTTGTCAAGGTTTTGGTTTTGTCAAATATTTTCCAGGACAATGTATTCACAAGAGTTTGACTTCTTTGTTATTAAATATCTGAAAATATATTAATTTGATATTTGTGATATATGAATAAGTGTAGATAGAATTCCTATTTAATGTTTTTTTTAATAAATCTAAAATATTGATGTATTTTTTGAACAGGTGATTTAAAAAATCATCTTAAATTATCATATGCAGTATTAGGTTACATTGTGGTGGTATTATGTTCCCCAAAATATTGTGCAGGCTAATAAACTTACCTGGGGTCAGAGAACAGGATGGTCACAATATTAAACATGAGGATAGGCAGTGGTAGCATATGCCTTTAATCCTAGCATTCCAGAGACAGAAATACCTCTGGATCTCTGAGTTCAAGGCCACATTAGAAACAGCCAGGCAGGGTGACACACGCCTTTAATCCCAGGGAGGGGGGCAGAAAGAGAAAGATTATATAAGGCATGAAGACCAGAAACTAGAAGCATTTGGCTGGTTCAGCATTTGGCTGTTTAAGCATTCAGACTTTGGAGCAGCACAGTTCAGCTGAGATCCATTCTGGATAAGGACTCAGAAGCTTCCAGTCTGAGGAAACAAGACCAGCTGAGGAACTGGTGAGGTGAGGTAGCTGTGGCTTGTTCTGTTTCTCTGATCTTCCAGAGGTCACCCCAATACCTGGCCCAGGTTTGATTTTATTAATACGACTCTTTAAGATTCATGCTATATTTCATTATGAAAATTTCAAACAAAATGTGTATATATTCATTCTCTTATCCCATCTTTTTTCCCTCATCCCCTTTTACCCTCCATATTTTCTCATAGCTTCCTTTCTACTTTCATGGCACATGTGTCCTATTGCAAATCATTTCTTAATTTTCTCATAAATATACTTTGATTATATTATTTCCCCTCCCTAACTCCTCCCAGATCCTCTCCATCTCCCTTCCCACACAACTTCATGTTTTTATCTCTCTCACACAACAAACAAACAAACAAAAAAACTAACTAAAAGAAGAGGAACAAGAAAAGAGAGGAAGACTGAAGAAAGAGAGAGGGAGTGAGGGAAAGGGAGAGAGAGAGAGAAGAGGAGGGAAGGGGAGGGGGGAGGGGAGGGGAGAGGAGAGAGGAGAGAGAAGAAGAGAGAAGAGAGAAAGAAAGAGAAAGAGAGAGAGAGAGAAAGAAAGAGAAAGAGAAAAGAGAAAGAGAAAGAGAAAGAGAAAGAGAAAGAGAAAGAGAAAGAGAAAGAGAAAGAGAAAGAGAAAAGAGAGAAGAGAGAAGTTTGGGCATGGGACCTGGAGTGTGGTTGACATTTCTTTAAAGGAAACCAATTTCCCAGAATTTGGTGAGGTGTGGGACTTTGTATCTACCTTCCCTTCCTGTGCAGGTTTTCTGCGTGCTGTCACAGGCCCTGTGAACTCATATGACTATCAGTTCTGGTGTGTGTGCAAGATGCTGTTTCTTTGGAATCATCCACAACCTCTGGCTCTTGGACTTTTTCTGCCTCCTTTTCTGTGTAGATGCCTGAGTCATGTGGAATCCTTCCTGGTTTCAGAGCCTATACTTAAAGTCATCTTGTCTTACATAAAAACATGATCTACATGAGAAAAAATATGCAATTTTTTATCTTTGAGTATGGGTTACTTTCCTTAATATAATACTTTCTGTATCTATCCATTTTGCTGCCTATTTCACAATTTCATTGTTCTTTGTAGCTGAATAAAAGTCCATTTTCAAAATACCACATTTTCATTACTCATTCATCTGTTCATGGATGCCTAAGCTGGTTTCATTTCTTTGCTGTTGTGAATAATAGAGCAATAAATAAAGGTATTCAAGTATCTTTGGATACTCTGGGTCCTATAGAAATAGTGTTTTCTAGGCTGGGCAGTGGTGGCGCACACCTTTAATCCCAGCACTCAGGAGGCAGAGACAGGCAGATCTCTGTGAGTTCGAGGCCAGCCTGGTCTACAGAGTGAGATCCAGGAAAGGTGCAAAGCTACACAGAGAGACCCTGTCTCAAAAAACCAAAAAAAAAAAAAAAAAACAGAAATAGTGTTTTTAAGTATGTGAGAAATATTTTATTGAGAATGTTACCTACTTTCAACTCGTCATCTTTTACTTTTTAATAATTTAACATCCAAAGTAATATAATTTATAATAACATTCTCAGTTATCATTATTAACCAATAACAACCAGTTATTATTATTGTTAATCATACATTCAAGACTGATTACATGCATTATATGTGGTCTTAGTTTATACATTGCCTAGACAATGAAAAGAACCTTTCAATCTGAGATTTTGGTTCATTCTATGGCATAGAGTTGCATTCAACTATTAGTTCTTCCTCCTATTCTGGTGCTTGAATCTGTTCAACATCTTTTAAATTTTCCTTGATTTTTTTTTGTTATTCAGAGATTTTGTGCTTTCATTGTGCATATTTGGGGAGGGGAGAACAATGTGATTATTTAATATATACACATCAACATGTAATAATAAAATCAGAGTACTCAGGATTGTCTTCTTCTTAGACAGTAAGTAATACATTTTTTTTAATTCTCTGTATATCCCCTTTTTACCCTTTGTGTTTCTTCAGAGATCTTTTCACATGTGTTTATCTATCAGTATTATCAAATGAAGTACAATATTATTTGTCATTGAATGCTACAATGGCTTGAGGATACTTTCTCCAGTAAGCCTGTCTCATATGTAAGACTGACCTCTACTTCAGCAAAAGTAAACAGAATGTACCCTGACATACCTACTTACCACTGTGGGAATGTAGTGCAGAAAAGCATGAAAGCCCAAGTCTAATCATCAGATCAAAGATTTTTGCTCTGAAAGTAATAAATATGTATTTAGATAGAGAAGCAGATAGATAGATACATGGATGGATGGATGGATCGATCAATGGAAGGATAGATTGATGGATGGATGGACAGACAAAATCTAATGTATTCTTCTTTGAAATATCTTGAAGATTGTCTCAACTTTAGCATGATTTCCTTCTCAAGTGACAATGATGAATATTACCAACTCTGCATTATAAGGGACGTTTATTCAGAGTAATTTCTTGGGCATCATTCTCGGTGTAGAATTCACTACGTTCAGCTGTTTAGTTTACAAGTTGGAAAACTGGAGACATGAATCTCCCAGATGTTCTCAATAAAGCTCCTTAAGATAATTAACTTGGTGATGGACCAGAAGCTATTTTGGCTGTCATACTTGTTGTTGCTCCATTTGCTTTTCTTCACAACTTCATAAAAAAAATATGCTTGCTTCTGGTGTTAGCTTCATATTTAGCACATTTGAATTTGTCTTCTATTCAAACCATATAGCTTCGTACCTACCAATAATCCTCTCATCTACAACCATGAGATATTTTAATTGACAACATTATTGCAGTTTTGTTAACATATCTACCCACACATAACAATATGCTATCTATTATTTTTGAAAGATAGAGGTGATAGCTATGATTTATAAGTCAAGTTCAATTAGAAATGGATATTACATTTTAAAGTTTCATAATTCTCTTTCAAGATATTCTTAACTTAATCACCTTTTTTACTTCAAAATTTTTGTGCTTTCATTAGGAATCTTTTAAAATATCTTTGAACTAATGCACATAAATTTTCAATAGCTCAGAAGGTAAGAATTACAATATTCAAAATATAAAATTTTTTATGCAAAATCTGATATGACTCTATTTGTAAACAAGCCTTCAGATCTCATTTTCAATATTGTAGTAAATGATTATTTAAATTTCAGTGTTTTTAGGGAAGGTTTTTCATTTTATCTATATTAATTTTGATAATACAATTACTTTTTTCAATAGTTTGATGTGTTTTGTTAACTTAACCTGTTTTTACATTGTTGTTGATTGAAATTAGAGTCTCATGCATAGTAGGCAATTAACCACTGAGCTTTATTACTATCCCCCACTTTTTTAATTTTTCTTCTTTTGTCATACATTATATCCAGACTGTAGTTTTCTCTCCCTCCACTCCTCCCAGTCCCTCCCCCCACTTCCCCTCTTCTCCAGATGAACTCTTCCTTTGTTTTCCTTGTAAAAAAAAGAAAATAAAAGAAGAAAAGTAAAAAAGAGAAGGCTTCCCAGGGATATCCATTGAACATGTCCTAATAAGACACAATAAGACTGGGCACAAACCCTCATATCACAGCTAGACATAGCAACCCAGTAGGAGGTAAAGGGTCCTAAGAATAGACAAAAGGGTCAGACACCACTACTTAACATTGTTAATAGTCCCACAAGAACACCAAGCTACATAACCATAAAGTATATGCAAAGGGCCTAGCTCAGACCCATACAGGGTCTATATTTGTTATTTCAGCCTCTGTGAGCCCTCCTGTGCCCTGATGAATTGATTTTGTGACCAGTGTTCTCAAGGTGCTCTTGAACCCTCTGGCTTCTACTATCCTTCCTCCCCCTCTTTTGTGGGGTTCTCCTGGCTCCACCTAGTATTTGGCTATAGGTCTCTATGTCTACTCCCATTGGTTGCTGGATGATGCCCCTCCCATTTATTCATTCATTTATTTGTTTGTTTGTTTGTGTTTGTTTTAATTTCTAGGCAGGTCTCATTAAATTGTACAAACAGGCCTTAAATTTCCACTTTAGTCCAGGGTGACTCAAACTTATTCTTCCTACCCCAGCCTCCAAAGAAACTGTGATTTACAAGTCTATGTCACAAGGTCTGGTTTTAATTTTGCTTTTATTAATATTTTGATCCTAATACATGCATTTTAAGTTTTGATTTTCTCTGACAATTTTTCTTTCATATGTGTATAATATTATTGGCAAATAATGAAGATTTTCTTTTATTACTTGAACAGAGTTAGATCTGATTCTGTTTCTCCACATTGGTCCATAGTCCGGGATAGTATAGCAAAGCAAGCAGACATTGTATGGGATTCCTGTTCAAAGAACAAAGACTTATTTCAAAAGATTCAACAAATATGTATTTCTCTAAATCACTGTGCAACATTTCAAATATCTGACTGTAGCTTAGAATGTAATGTAACTTTAATTTGATCTGAAAGATTTGAAAGTATATAGTAACAATTCACAGTAGAATTAAATGTATAATTGAAAAATAACATACCAGAGTCAGATACCTTCAGTGACATGGAAGAAAGTAAATCAACATTACATTGAAGCACAACAAAAAGATAGAAAAGGAGGACATATCCCAAATTTTTCTATTTTCTTTTATGCTGTGCTGTGCTGTGCTATGCTATGCTAGGGGGTTTGTCTCTGGAAGTCTTGTTATATAGCCCTGCCTCACCTCTAACTCACTATGTATCCCAAGAAGGACTAAGGCTTGCAGCAATCCTCCTATCTCAACTTTCAAATGCCAAGATTACAGATGTGTGTCACCATGCTTCCTGCAGCATGTTTTATAAGAATGGCATAACCACAACTCCCAAACCTAGCAGGAACTTTATGGAGCTATCATATCACAATATATTACTTTTGTAAACACAGATGCAACAATCTGAAATCAAATGACAGAAAATCAAGAAAAGATAAAAACAAATATACCAAGGCAATTACAATACATTATAAACAAGTAGGTTTAGAAGTAAATTGAGTAAATATTTTTAAATATATAAAATAAATGAAAATAACACATTTCTTGCAGAATTATAACATCATTTTTAATATTAAAATCATCCACCCTTTTAGGTTCATAAAATTAACTTGAAGAAAGTGAGAAAAGTAATATATCAACACTGGAGATGTACTTTATATAATTTCCTGCTTGCTATTTTTTATTTATTTTATAATTTAATTTAATTTTACATATTAGCCAAGGATTCCCCTGTACTCCCTCCTCCTGCAGCCCCCGCCCTGCCCTCCCCCCAGCCCAAACCCCATTCTCATCTCCTCCAGGGCAAGGACTCCCCTGGGGAGTCAGCTCAGCCTTGTAGATTCAGTCCAGGCAGGTCCAGTGGTCTCCTCCCTTTACCCAAGCTGAGCAAAGTGTTCCTGCATAGGCCCCAGGTTCCAAACAGCCAGCTCATACACTAAGGACAGGTCCAGGTCCCACTGCCTGGGTGCCTCCCACACAGTTCAAGCTATTCAATTGTCTCACTTATCCCGAGGGCCTGCTCCAGCTGGGGGCTCCACAGCCTTTGGTTCATAGTTCATGTGTTTCCACTAGTTTGGCTATCTGTCCCTGTGCTTTTCCCAATCATGGTCTCAACAATTCTCGAACATATAATCCTTCCTCTTTCTCGCTGATTGGGGCAAACTTTCAATTTAGAGCAGGAATAAAATTCTGATTCAATAAAGACAATCAAAATTCCCACTATAACTATCATAGTTAATCGTTAAATAGTTTTAGAAAATTTGCCCTCCAAATTAGAAACATGAAAATGATGCAATATGACTATCATTGCTTCTCTTTCAGTTTAAAAAGTGTCCCAGAGAGACAGATATATTTGACAGGGAATTTTTATATATTGTGAGAATACATGAAGTTATTCAAAATTTTCAAGGATGTAGGAACAAAGTCAGTATTGACCAAGCTTCATCTCTATATCCCTATTTATTTCTTCACCTTTTTAATTTTTTGTGGTCCTAGGAAATGAAACAAGGGGCCTCATGCATTCTAGGTAAGCACACTAACTACTGTTTAGTAATATCTCTGGACCTATACTCTCATTTAACTAAATAAAGATATGAGCAATAACATTTAAATAATCAACAAGCAAAATGTTTTAAAATCCAAAATAAGATGAACAGACATGTTCAATGTCTCTACAAAATATTTCTGAGCACAAAGCAATAATTTTTCACTTACTGAGAGAGCTTAATGTTCTAAAGGTGTTTTCTTCAATTGAGCATCAAATTCAGTGCACCCTAGATAGAAACTTCTTCAGTATTTACAATAGAAATTGATAAGCTGACTCTATTATGTATGTAGAAATATGAACGGACAAGACACTTTTAAAGAAGAGTAAAACTTAGCTGCTTCCATTAATGTATCAAAATGTACAACATCTTAATAAGATAGTATTTCCAAAAGAATAAATAGGCGATTAGAAAAGAGTAAAGAATTTTGAAAATAGTAGTTCCCTCTTAGAAACAGTCTAAGATTCCCTGCAGAGACAGAGAATACAGGTAGTATGAACTATGGTTTTGATACACACTTAAATCCACACAATGAATAGTTTCCCATCTTAGCCAAGTACTCAACACATATTTTGGCTGTAACTTTTGCAGTTTTAGGTATGATACCAAAATCAGTATGAATTAATTTTCTTCCTTACAATTTCAGTTAGAATTATGTTCTTACTGTAGATGTTAAAATAGTTCTTTAGCCAATATAATATTCTCTCCTTATGTCAAAAACTATTCACATTTTCACTTAAATAATTAATTGGGCTAATTGCTAGCATCACTACTCTTGGACTTTGAGGTTGTTTTAAGGTCATATAAATGTTACTTGAACAAAAGTGCTTATGTATCATGACATTAATCGCATAAGTGAGCAAGACAGAGCTGGTCAGATTGAGATTTAATAAACTATGCACAATGATGTTAATCCTAAAATGTATCAACAGATTTTTATCTCTACTATTCCATTTAACAACTTTGTGTTATAACATGAACAGTGGGCAACTGAAGCCATCGTTGAGAGTAGAGGGACTACCACAAAACCACCTATATACAGTTACCTAACTTAGAGCTTCTACAGTGCATCAGGGAATCAACTGTCTTCTCTTAAACAGTCTTTATCACTTGGATTTTAAATGGAGAAACATTACACTTGATGTCTGAAAAAATGAATTCCGGATGAATTGATATCACACTGCAAAAGGTGAAGCAAGCATAATTAAATAGAACAATTTCAGAGCCTGGAATAGTATCCTGGTTATCAACCATGGTAAAATAAACAATACATAATATGATAAAATCAGATAAAGTGTGTGAGGGGAGAGAACTCAGTGATTAAGAACATGTACTACTCTTGTAGAGGATCCAAGTTCAGTTCCTGGCACTTGTGTCAGGGAGCTCACAACCACGTGCAACCCCAGCTCCAGAAGAATCAGATGCTTCTGGCCTCTGTAGTAACTGGAACTCAGACATACTTACACACACACATATGTACATACAATTAATGATGGAAAATAAAATGCTAATAAAGTATAAGATTAACACGGACTTGCTATGTAAAATTATTATTCATAGAGTGAAAGAACAAGCAATGAAAGGAAAGATTTATTAAGAGTCATGAAATAGAAAAAAAGCTTCGACACACAAAAAAAGTGAAGAGCATCCAATGGAAAAACAGAAACAACAGTCATGATGAATAAGCACCTCACAGCATAGTCTACAATTTATATGAAGTTAAAAACTAACAATATTTTTAGATCCTTAAGAACATAGGATACAAAGATCACAAGATCAAGGCCAGAAGGATATAGCCAAGCATGGTGACACATGCCTTTAATCCCAGAAAGTAAGCATTTAATCCCAGGGAATGATGGCAGAATGAAGAAAGATATATAAGGCATGAAGACCAGAAACTAGAAGCATTTGGCTGGTTAAACTTTTAGGCTTTTGAGCAGCAGTTCAGCTGAGACCCATTTGGATAAGTACACAGAGGCTTCCAGTCTGAGGAAACAGTATCAGCTGAGGAACTGGCAAGGTGAGGTAGCTGTGGCTTGTTCTCTTTCTCTGATCTTCCAGCATTCACCCCAATAACTGGCCTCAGGTTTGATTTTATTAACAAGACTCTTTAAGATTCCTGCTATAGTAATTATTACTAGACGGATTGTGAAGTGCTCTTAAGTTTTACAAAAGAAAAAGATAATAAGGGCCTACAAGTGGATAGCAAAGAGTTCCTTGGCAGAATACAGGTGGCCCTAGGTTAAACACACACACACACAAATAAAATAGCTGGCTACAAAATCTTTTCATGGTACACTATCTGCTGTGTTTTTGTTTTATATTTGTTTCTTTATGTATGTGTAGAAATGAATGTTATGTGGAGGCCAGAGGTCAATGCCAGGTATCATTCTACAGTTGTTTCTCTACTTTAGATTTTGAGACAGGTTCTCTCACTGATGTAGAGCTTGCTTTGGCAGGTAACCTGGCAGGTCAGTAAATCTCAGGAAATTTCCCATCTCTCCCTTCTCAGCTCTGGAATTATGAATTATATGCCACATCCCAACCTGACTTCTTAAAATATGGCTTAAACTCAGTTATCCATGCTTTCATGACAAACACTTAATCCATGTCTGCTCTTTTTAAAATTTATTTTGGATTTAATTTCTAATACGGATGGTAATTCTATATGTATGTTCAGTTTCTGAAATTAACCACGTTGAGATGTTATTCATGTTTCTGTTTTTTATGTATTTTACAATTGAATCATGTTTATAAGCATCATTAACAAACTAAATTAGCTGAATAATAATCATCCCAAAATCTTTATTGTATGAATAAAAACACAACAACAAATCCAGAGAAAATCCAGTGTGTGGATCACTTTCTTACAGTTTTTAACTGGGAAATTCATTACCATTTTAAAATTTTAAAGGAAGTACTGAAATAATATTAGAAAACATTTGGGAGAGATCACAATTTTTATAATATAAATTCACAAACTGAATCAGATCAAAATATATAATAGGCTTGAATATGAAAAATAAAATTCTGTCTGTAATTGCAACTTGTTCAGGAGGCTGAGGTCATAAATTCAGTGCCTGCTTAGGATCAAGAGTGAGTTCAAGGCCAGCCTAAGCAACTTATTAATAATAGACTAATAGTCATTAAAATAATATCAACATCTGAAAAGTTACTTTTGATAGATTTTTATATAAATATTTGCCCTCTGTGGAGATAGAAGTTACTCATATCATGATGATATGTATTTCTAAACCTAACAAGTAAATTATTAATACATTTTTCTCAGAATTTGTATGGAAGAAAATATCACATAGATCATAAGTATAAACTAGGTATTTATGTATCAAATGAACCATGAAAACCCTAGGGAATGAGCATTTTAGTAGAAGATACAACAAGTCTGAAACATTTTTCTCATGGAACTCTCTGCTGTGCTTTCTTTTTCAGTTATTAACGTCATCATGAAACTCAAATGACATTTAGTGGTTATAAATGACAGTGTTATTTGTCAGTTAACACCTTTTTGTCACTATGTTGATCAAAATACGTAAATGTAAATGACTGGATTTAAATGTGACTATCCTCATTCTCTATTTTGACTCTTCCCATTGCCATAAAGTTACACCAATGTGACTGCCCAAATGTGAACTAAACAGTATAGCACCAATGGATATGCCAAAGCAGACAGAGAAAAATCCCTGTGACATGGGAGTGGGAGATGTGGTCTTCCCAAGGGAATAGCATACCAATAAGCTATCCAGTGTCAAATGATCATCCCTGACAACATACATACAAGCTACATATGGATAGAGCATATTACATTTATAGTTAGAAATATATATATACATATATATGCATGCAAGAACAATTAATTAAAGAAGAGGACATGGATTTGAAGGCGAACAGGACAAGTTATATGGAATAGTTTGGAAAGGGAAGGGGATTATGTTATAATTGCATTCTTATAATCTCAAAAATTAAAAGGTATTTTATGATAAGCAAAGTTGATGAATGAGAGA
The DNA here is from genome assembly GCF_903995425.1 of Onychomys torridus. NCBI lineage: Eukaryota > Metazoa > Chordata > Mammalia > Rodentia > Cricetidae > Onychomys > Onychomys torridus. The sequence continues at coordinate 79,798,176 of NC_050466.1, read as the reverse complement.
TAATCCATACAATTTTGTTTGTAAGTGAACTCTACCTCTAGATACACTGAAGGAATTAAAAAAGTAAAGTTAATATCAGTTAAATATTAGGATATCATAGTCCAATAAATACTCAACCATGAAGACAATACATTTATTACATAGATGATATTATAGTTACATCAAACTATAAAACTTATGAGTCTATAGATTGGCAGATAGCTCTATAGGATATACTGGTACCTTTACTTATGTCTTTCCAACAATTACAAATTCTCTCCCTATGAAAGCTCACCATGAGGCTTATATCGTTATGATTTATGGTTATGAAATAAGTAATACACCAATTATGTCCTCCAGCCCACAAGACAGGAAAGTCTGCTGCACATGTCTCACAGAGCCTGAAACAGCCTGTGCTTCCTGGGTTTCCAGTGCATTCCAGGCCTTAAGACCCCCCAACTTCACCCCCATATCAGCAGGAAGTAACCATGAGAGATTTCTACAGCCCCCTTTGTCACATACCCCTTTTTCTGAACTGAACTCTCCAGCCCAAGGGCTGGACTGCCTTTAAAAAATACTCTGTTATTAATTGTATAAGTTCTGCCCATGATCCTGAATTGTATGTACTATCAGATATTCTTCTCATGTACTTATGACAATTTTTCTGTATGTAAGTCTTGCTATGTATACCCTGACACAGGTTATTACTGTTTTCTCATAGCTAGCGGTTTAATATTGCATTGATTACAAATTTGAACTAGGTAAGCTTCAGCTACAGCCTTGGTCCCACAGGTGCTCATGATTTACTCAGGTAACTCTTTAACTAAGCCTCCTTAAAATACAGGTTAACCAAATTAATACCACTAACTAAAGATGAATAGATATAGTTAATGTTCCAAACTAACCATTTCTTTTTGATAAGTCACAATCATAGTATTCAGACACATTTGATCATATTATGCCGTACTTGCTAAGGATAGATTTTTATGTTGCTCCCCTGCTCTGATTTTGAGACAGAGATATTCTAACTATATACAACTATTTCTATTAGATGGTTAAACTAATCCTCAGCCTGCCATATATATAGACTATTGATTATAAATATATATTATAGGTACAATATTGGTTAAATAGCAATATTAATTAATCATTACTTATCATTTTTCAGAAATCTCCAAATTTATCTAAAGTTTATCCAAGTTTATCTACCTATTCACTGTCCTAGAGAGAATGAAAACATTTTTTAAACTAAACAAAAAAATGGGAGCTGCTGTCAGCCACAGGAATATATCATAAGAACTCAGCTGGTTATGGCAAAGTTACTACCTGGAGGGTGTGCCTTCATAGTTTTCTCTAAGAAGGTCTAACAGTGTGGACTGATCACTCTCTGGACATACACATTCCAGGTATTTGGAGAAAGGCTTTCTCTGGAATCAGATATCTCCCTTAGCCACTTTCATGGACTACAGGAAACACCACCCAGGTGGGCACCCAACTTTCAAGAACTACCAGTCATAGCAGCCCACATCCAAGTCTGCTGACTTAAGGGAAATTCCACAAGGGGACACCACCTAGGTCAGGTAGACATTAAGTAATAACTTTACACAATTTAGCAGGGACCCTCCCTTTTTATACCAAGACTTCCAGGGCACGGGGGAGAAGAGAAAAGAGAATAGAAGAACTAAATGGGTAAGAACTTGAGAGGAACAAGCTGAGATAGGGAAGAACTAGATTGAAGGACTAGAAGAAAGTACTAGAGGAATGAGATGGAAGATGAGAAAGAGCCAGATGGAAAGTACTAGCTGGGTAAGAACAAGCTGAAAAGGCCTAGGTGAGAAAGAATTAAGACAAGAGATTTGAGATAGAACTTAGAAGGAGCAATAGATAAGTATAGAGAGAAATCAGGCAAGAAAGGAGCTAGGCATGAGAACAGAACTGAAGCTGTGTATATAGGATGTTATGCCAGAGGAATTAAAGCAAGTGGACTATGGAGCTTGGTGTACTGATGCTGTGGATATCGCTCTGTGTAAATAAAGCTCTGATTGGCCAGTGGCCAGGCAGGAAGTATAGGCGGGACAAGAGAGAAGAGAATGCTGGGAAGTAGAAGGCTGGAGGGAGACACCACCAGCCGCCACCATGAAAAGCGACATGTAAAGACACTGGTAAGCCACAAGCCATGTGGCAAAGTATAGACAAACAGAAATGGGTTAATTTAAGATAGAAGAAGCAGATAACAAGAAGCCTGCCACAGCCATACAGTTTGTAAGCAATATAAGTCTCTGTGTGCTTTCTTGGTTGGGTCTGAGCGTCTATGGGCCTGGTGGGTGAGAGAGATTTGTCCTGACTCTGGGCCAGGTAGGAAAACTGTAACTACAAATGGCACCCAACGTGTTGGCAAGAATTTCCACCTAAAACCTGAGAAAAAAGATTCTAAGACGGAGCTAAAAACAGCTTCCTAATTGTCTCTCTCAAGTTAGCAGCAGCCTGCCAGTTTGAGCTACTATGGCGGGTTCCTGGCGTGTGCGTCTGACCTGCAGTGTGGCGGGAATGAGGAATCTACAAGCAACACTTTTCTCTGCTGCGTGGTGGATTTAGCCTTTGCTAGTTTAAAAAAAAAAAAAAAAGCTTTCTGGGCTATGCACTGCTTTGATAGAACTGCTTCTGATAGTTGATGGTACACATGGCTCCAGACCCAAAGCTGGCAGTAAACTGTACCGCCGCCATGTTGGGAAGCAGAGGTGGGTGGAGCCAGCAGCCACAACAGCGTTTCAGTTTTACAAAGATGGATATTACACAGAGAATCTGGTTTATGTTGTCTTTGGGATTTTTAACTGCAGAAAAAGTTTTGATTGTAAAAGCTGTTGAGTTAAACAGATATGTAAATTTTAAAGGTACCTTGACTTCAAAATTTGGATATAAGGATATGTTGCTTTGGAAAGGAGTCTCTGCTTTTGTTTCCACAGAAAACCAGAGGCTGTGGATTTGTTCCAGATTAAAATACATCAGGTTTGATCAGCCAAGACCACCTGAAAGGTCTCCAATGACACAATGGCCCAGATGATCCAACATCCAGAATGGTTTCAAGGCAACTGGCTCAGAGGTTCACCCTCAGGGACTACTCCATAATCCTAAAATTTTCTTTGTGTCCCCATAAGATACAGCGCCCCCCCTCCAGCAGGAAGTAGTAAGAGAAACTATGCCCACCTTCCCAAAATTATCAAGCTGGCTTTGGAGATGAAATTGGCTCACTCCTTCTCTAAACCCAGACATATTGCTAAAAAAAAAAGGTTAAGAGATTCTTGTGTCCCAAATCAAAAGAGCCCTCTGGTGTGGGACAGAGAAAAACCAATATTTTTCTTTAAAGTAGATTGATTATAAACACAATCTCTTTCTAAAGAAGAAAAGGGGATATGATATAGATATAATAGGATGAAAAGGTAGATTAAGGAACTTACTTCTAAAGAGCAACAACTTGTTTGAAATGTTTTACATTGGTATAGACTTAAGTCTATTGATTCAAACTTAAAGTTAATTTTGTTATACTGTGTGCATATTTCTACTCATGTTTAAGGTATTATGTTTGTATAGCTCATTTTAAATTGTAATGGATAATTAAAAATAGATTAATAATTAGTCATCTAGGATAATCATACTTGTAGCCATGTTAGTTAAGTCTTCTAGGTATACACAGATATTTCAGATAGACAGGTAATCTTCAAATACATCAAAGGTCTACAGAATATGGCATTTAAAATATTTTTAAAATTTAGACTTTCTGGACAGTGAGACATGTCTTCTCCTGGCAACACCGATTTACTTCAGAGAGGAGAATGGGCATTGAAGACACTTCATATCTTATCTTCACCTTGGCAAAAATAGCCATTTGGGCAAGAAACTGTTCTTGCCTGGACTGCTTGATCAACTGGACATGCAGGACCCATAGAAAGGTGACCACTAAACTTTGTTTGACAAAATGGTCCTTCAGTTTCCTGCTTTGAAGAGGAAACTGCCAGACATTCTACAGGACACTGAGAGAAGTGATCGAGAGACTCTAGCCCTGTGGGCTGAAGACAAATGCCCTAACTTTACAAAGGAACATTAGGTGACTGTCCAGGCTGCCAGCTGTCTCTGTCTACCCTGCAAAATTCCCCAAAAATGCTCACATCCTTCTCCCGGTTCTCAGGTAATATTATATCCTTCTGAGGTCTTTGATGTGGTTGAAGGCTAGATAGTTATTTCCTCAGTTATGATACAAGATAAGTTAGATATAAAACCTTAGACTCACAAATATAAGATAGGATATCTTCTTTAATATTGAAACTGTATTTCTTGCTAGATAATTGTTTTGTTATATGTAATTATACTATGTAAAGTTAAAACCTTCCTTTAAAAAAAAAAAGAAAAGGGGAAGTGCTGTGGATATTGCTCTGTGTAAATAAAGTTCTGATTGGCCAGTGGCCAGGCAGGAAGTATAGGCGGGGCAAGAGAGAAAAGAATGCTGGGAAGTAGAAGGCTGGAGGGAGACACCGCCAGCCGCCACCATGAAAAGCGACATGTAAAGACACTGGTAAGCCACAAGCCATGTGGCAAAGTATAGACTAACAGAAATGGGTTAATTTAAGATAGAAGAAGCAGATAACAAGAAGCCTGCCACAGCCATACAGTTTGTAAGCAATATAAGTCTCTGTGTGCTTTCTTGGTTGGGTCTGAACGTCTATGGGCCTGGTGGGTGAGAGAGATTTGTCCTGACTCTGGGCCAGGTAGGAAAACTCTAACTACATACTGAGAATCTATTTCCCAAAAATAGTCCTCGCCATTAGTAGTTCTCTTTCCTGAGCCCCTGGGATAAATAATATTAAAACTGGTCCCTCTAATATTATACAAGAGGATCCTATTCACCAAACATTTAACATACAGTTTCTATATGCAAGATTCAGCAATTGATATGGCAAAGGATACAAATGTGAGTAATGTACATTTTCATCTAGGACTGCAAATGGTTACATTGAATTGCTTCTCACATGAAGTACCTCTTATAATTAGATTTTCCTTCTGTGTCAGAGGTGGATTACCTTTGACAGATTCACACTCTCAGAACCTTATTTAGAAATGAGAGCCACATCCTCAATAACATTCATATCATTCACTTAATGCATTATTTAAGCAACATCTTTAATTAGCAAGACTATTCTGTATGTACATATTACATCAAATATTTTGTCATTTTCCTATTTTTAATTCTTAATCAGTGAGTTGTTAACTTGTTTCCAAACTACAAGCTGTTAAGGAGTGTAGGTACTTAGAGGATAAAAGGACAGATTAACTATTAATGTAATGTGCTTGCAGTAGTTGACACCCTACTTAGCATGACCATTATGTACTACAGCCTACAAAATTATTCTTCATGCACCCACAGCAGAGCTAGAGTGCCATATGGCCATGCTTGTTTTTCATCAAATAATTTTTACACAAACAGCTGGTGAACTGTTTTTATTGTAACAGTGCACATATTTTTTGAGACATTTTGGAAGGATTGATGTAACTCTATTCAGTGCCTGTTTTTATGTCAATGTTGAGGGGAAATTTGAATTCAAATTTTTAAAATGTAACAAATTACATTCATGATAAGTTCATAAGATGTTTCATTATTTAGTGCAATACTTAGTGTCAGCTTCAGAAATTGGTAACAAGATATGAAATTAATGATAAGTAATCTCCAAGTTACCATGGCATATTCAATGTTTTTATCTTTATATTCTTGTGAATTTTTAGAGGCAGAGCTGATATGTTTGGGATGATTTTGCAGGCAGTTTTAACATTACTATATTTGGTTTTGAAACATAGCTTCAACACATTATGATAAGTGATATCATAACCAGAAGATTTTTAGCAGTTTTGTATGAATCTCTGGTTTAAGTTGATTTGAAGATTACTTGCTCCAAAAACACACTCTTGTCTTCCTTAACAAGAAATGTCATCTGTTAAAGTCATTAGTGGGTTCAAAAGTACAAAAGTAAAGGCATGTTCTTTTGAGTCCTAACGTAATCATGACCCATGCACAGGTCTTTGGTAAAGAGATCATTAGTGCTTAGAATGCTGAATTGTAAATCTTTAAAACTTTAAATCCAATTCTACATTTAGTGTTTCAAAAATCTCCTTTTTACTAGAAGACTGCTGTACTAGAACACTGATGAGGATTTCTGCCTTATTGTATTTCATTGATTCATTTTCTATAGATTATTTGAAGCAGAAATGTTTCATTACAGAAGAGAATAAATGTTTACATTGCAAGTCTGACCCTGAAAAGCTTATTGCCTTTTAAAATTATTATGTGTCTGTTTTAAAAAAATGAAACTTGAATAATCAAGAATGCCTATGTGTTATAAACCATTAATATACATAAAATGTAGTATTAAGGGAGAATTTTCCATACTTAACCACTTTCATTATATTCATATATCTGTCATTTACAAGTTTGATTGAATCCCTTCAGAGGTAATCAAATATATTTTTGTAAAATATCTTATTTTTATCCACAACTTCAGAAAGATGGAATTTTGTTTTGGTTGTAGTTATATTTCTGTTGATGTGATAAAACACCATGACCAAAATCAACTGAAGGAGGAAAGAAAGCATTTGCTTATAGTTCATAGGCCATCTTGAAGGTCAGGAACTCAAGACAGGAACCTGGAGGTAGGATGAAAGTAGAGGCCCTAGAGCTGCTGCTGACTGGTTTGCTTCCCATGGCTTGCTCAGCAGGTTTTCTTCTAGAACCCAGGAATACTTTCCCAGCAGTGGTACCACCTACAGTTTGCTAGACCTTCCCAGAGCAATCATTAATCAACACAAATGCCACTACAGACTTGCCTCTGGATCTTACCCTATTTCTGCGCTCTGTTCCACAATGATCAGTGAGCCTTGGAAGGGGATATGTGATATGTAACATTTCTTTTAATACAGGCATTTTCTCAATTAAGGTTCTCTTCCCATATATTCATAGTATGTGACAATTTGAAAACGAATCCCAATAACACAATTGACCAGTATAATTTCATCCTGTTTAAGTTTTTATTTTGTCTCTTTTAAAAATTATATTAGTTCCTTTGGTATTTCTTATATTTTGATCGTTTTGACCCTCTTCCCCAAACTCTTCCAAGATTCATCCAGTTCCTAACCCACCAAACTTTGTATTTTTTGTTTGTTAAGATCCCCTCAAGATCAATTTGTGCTGCCCAAATTTTCTTAGATATATGTCTTATAACTGAAATGTGGTCCTTTAGCTGTGGACTGAATTCATAGATAAAATGAACTCTCCTTCTACCAGCAGCAAAGCATTGTCAATGGTGCCAGAGGTAGGGGTAGGATTTTGTGCACAGCTACTCTTTTCATGCTTGTATTTGATATCAAAACCATCATGAATTCATGCGTACAGCTTTCCTGCTGTGTCCAGAAGACAGTTTCCTTGCAGCCATCTACCCCATCTGGCTCTTATACTATTTCTGTGCCTCATTCCACAATGATCTGTGACCTTTGGGAGAGGATATGTGATGTATATCATTTCAGTTAGAGATAAGCATTCTGTAGCCTCTTATTTTCAGTGCCTTGGCCAGCTGTGGGTCTCTGTTAATCACTGTCTATTGCAAGTTGAGACATCTCAGATGAGGGTTGAGAGGTTCATTAATCTTTGGATATAATGGTAAGGCACTAGAATTTATTTTAATACCATGTCCATTTAGAATAATGGCAGTAGGTTCTCTCCTATGATCTGTGTAGCCATAGGTTCTTGACTTGATAATGGTGCCAGGTATGGGTTTCATCTTGTAAAGCTGGACTTTAAGTACAATCAGAAAATATTTGGTTATTTCCATGGTGTTTGTGTCAATATTGTACCAATAGACTTGTCTTGTCAGGCTAGTCATTGTTGTATCCTTCAGAATTCACAGGTGGATAAGAGAAATTCATTTGGAAAAGGTTTACAGTTAATGGATGAATTTTTATCAGTAGCTTATTACATGAACATGCAACACTTAATACCAATTTGTCCCTGCATATTTGAATTGATTGCCTATTGTTTACTTTATTCTACACATATTGATTTTACTTGGCTATTAAAAGTTTGATAGTTAGGGGCTGGAGAGATGACTCAGAATAAGAGCCTTGGTTGCTCTTCCCAGAAGTCCCGAGTTCAATTCCCAGCAACCACAGGGTAGCTCACAACCCTCTATAATGGGATCTGATGCCCTCTTTTGGTGTACAGGCATATATACAGGCAGAACATTGTATACATAAAAATAAATATATCGTTTTTAAAAGTTTGCTAATTAATAATTATCATCAATTCAATAATCAATAATATTAATCTTTCCAATTAAATCAATTAATTACCAAAATTTAAGTTTCAATAGGAGAAAATCAACTATACAAATGAATTAAACTAAAATATAGCATGTGGCTAGTATTAGACAATACTCCACAAGCCTCTTGCATTTCTGCATATCTTACAAGTAAGACATCATTTTACCTTTTTAAAAAAGGTCATCTTATTAAGTAACTTTGTAAACACTTGGGATAAAAAAAAGTCATTTCCATGGTATCAAGAAGGCATGTTTATTCGCCATGCTTAAGTCTTAGATTCCTACCCTATGATGTGACTGACCACTTGTTATGAACTCAAGTAGAAATCTCCATGCTGCTCTTTGGAAACAGCAGCTTGGCAAACATTGTAAGAAAATGTTAGCACTCTGGCTATTGTTATTACTATGAACAATAAAGTTATTTGTGTCTTATTCAAGAGTGTCATGTTTTTTGGAGCACTCATGCAACTGAGAGAGGATAATATTCAAGCTTGCTAGAAGGGTAAAGTCAAAGGCTACTTATAGTTCTTGATAACAACTAAAAATCTGTTTTCCCTATTCACCAACAAAAACATTGTCTCTGAAGTGTATGAAAGACCCCCGGAGAGGTCTCCCCTCAGGAGAGACCCCCGGCTCAAGGAGCACGCAGCGACCACGGATCAGATGCAACAGCACGAGGTTTATTTAAACACAGGTACCTGGGGCAACCAAGTCTCTCGGAAAACTTGCGCACTCTGGGTTGGTGAGATGGGTTTTTATAGCAAGAAGCACGGGAAAGCATTAGTCAAAGGGTTCTGATTGGATAATTTAAACAAGGCGCGAATGGTTACAAAGCTCTGATTGGACAATTCAAGTGAGGCACGAATAGTCAAAGGGTTCTAATTGGACAAAGCTCTGATTGGACAATTCAAAGTGAGGCGCAAATAGTCAAAGGGTTCTAATTGGACAAAGCTCTGATTGGACAATTCAAAGTGAGGCACGAATAGTCAAAGGGTTCTAATTGGATAATTTACACAAGGCGCGAATATATGAGCATAAATCAAATGGGGCGTGAATTCAGGCTCAGGGCGGTGTGTGGGTTTTTCCCTTGGTAACCAGATATGTGTGTTGACTCAACCCCTATCTAGAATTCCAGCTGCTCTGGCCCTCCCGCACTGACGCCAGGCAGTCTGCCCCTGACATCCTGCTTATCTCTACGCTTTTGCCTTCTAGCTGAATTCCTTTGTTCCCCTACGTGCCTCACAAGCTGGGGAATTTCTAATGACTCTTAGGGGGTTTGCACAACAGGGCATTGACGATGGTCTGGCTGAGAACAATCAGTATTAATCATAGGGTTGAGCAACATTTCTTATCGGCTATCTGGGCTGCGGTGGGGCCATTCTATTTCCTGGAACTGTCTTTTGTTCCCTTATAAGCCTTGCAAACATAGCATTACTATAGGGGTGCCGGGGGGTCTTTCATGTATAAAAGTAGATAACATTTTTTCTTTCTTACTTTTGTTTTATGATATAATTTAGTATCTGTTTGAACTTATTCAAGTTGAATAACTACCTTGAAACCTACTATTAATATATATGAGCTATAATATTGTGAGGAATGAAAGAAACCAAATAATGTAGTTTTCATATACTTGCTTATTAAAGTGTCATTATAGGCATTTGTATTCTAGTTGCATTGTATTTTAACAAACATCAAACCCATTGAGGTTAAATAGTGATGGTAAAAACAAAGTCAATATTTTTAAATGTTATATTTGATTGCTTATGTTCATTCATATTTTCCATAAATGTCAGGGAAAAATTATCTATGATGTGTTAACATAACATATATGTTTATATTAGTTTTTCATATTGAAAATAGATTCTTCTCTCATACAATACATCCCAACCACTATTTCCCCTCCCTCCACTCTTCCCAGCTGCCTTCCACCTCCCTTCTCCCCTAGATCCACTCCCCTTCCATTTCCCTTTAGAAAGGAGCCTGTCTGCAAGATGCAACAGCCAAACAAGACAAAACAAGATACAATAAGACAAGGCAAAAAAGCTTTCATGACCAGGCTAACTTGGAACCCTCTTGGACTCCTCAATCCCCTCAGACTCTCACAATCTTTCCTTCTACTCTTCTGATCCCAAGGGGAAGGACCTGATGGAGACCTCTAATTTAGACTGTCTCTCTGCATAGTGTCTGGCTGTGGGTGTTTGCATCCACTCCCATCTACTGCCAGAAGAAACCTCTCTGATAACAACTGGACAAGACACTGATCTATGAGTATAGCAGAATATCATTAGAAAATATTTTGGTTTTTTGCCAATCATGTTTGGCTCCCTCACAAGTTAATCCTGACATAGGTATTAGTTTTATAAAAAGGAATTGAGTGATATATGTGAATATTTAAGCCATATCATTCTAAATATATCTATTAACTTATATGTCTGTGACATGATAAAGAAAAGAGGGAAAGTCATTCTAGTAACAATTTGCAGTTATCTTAAATAATTCTGAAAAACGGTTGCATACAACTTTCTTTCAGTATTTCATTCAAAACCCAAATTATATATAATTTTTCTTTCCAAAGCTGAGGACTGAACCCAGGGCCTTGTGCTTTATTGCTGAGCTAAATCCCCAACCCCTTCACCATATATTTTTAATCTTAAATGATATGCTATTGCACACAGGTAGTCTTATGGGGAATGAAAAGAAATATAGTTTTATGTCCTTAGTAATCTTATAAATGTTGCCATTGATTTCTACATAGGCAGCCCACATCATCACTATCTATATCAGTGTAATGCTTGCTAACATGGAGTATTGGGGAATATCATTTGAAGGTGTGTTACTTTTGTTTATGTTGCATTTGTTTAACTCTGTGATGCTGTGTTACTGTGCCTGTCTAAAACACCTGATAGTCTAATGAAGAACTGAACAGCCAATAGCGAGGTAAGAGAAAAGATAGGCAGAGCTGTCAGGCAGAGAGAATATGTAGAAGAAGAAATCTGGGAAAGAAAAAGAAATAAGAGAGAAGAAGGAATCCAGGGGCCAGCCACCCAGCTACACAGCCAGACACAGAGTAAGAGTGAGATTTACAGAAATAAGAGAATGGGAAAATCCCAGAGGCAAAAAGTAGATGGGATAATTTAAAGTTAAGAAAAGCTGGCTAGAAACTAAGCCAAGTTAAGTCCAGGCATTTATAAGTAATAACAAGCCTCCATGTGTGATTTACTGGGGAGGTGGGTGGCAGGCCCCCCAAAACAGCAAAAATAAAAAACAGCAATGGAGGTCATCTCTCTGTATTTCAAAAGTATCATTAAGAGTTACACAAAATATTGAATAGAGTCATATTAATGCACAACATAATAGAGCTGTTTTTAACAAACACAAGGTAGTTTTTCCCAGTACTCCAAAGATAAGAATTAGCTGAAATAAAAATAAATTCCACTTAATCATTTTTATTCAGTTACACTTGGTGTTTTTATGGGGATCTTAGGTTAGAATGTATCTGTGATCCTTGAAGCATGTTTTCCAACCAAGAGTATTGATAATAGCACACATTTGTAGTCCCACCATTTTGGATATGGAGTCAGTAGGACCATTAATTCAAGCTCTACATAGCAAGAATATGCTGACAAGATGAAAGAACAGGAGCAGGAAGAGGAGAAAAAGTCAGAAACTTCAGTTGGATGGTGGCAGTGCACACACCTTTAATCCCAGCACGCAGGCAGCAGAGGCAGGCAGATCTCTGTGAGTTCGAGGCCAGCCTGGACTACAGAGTGAGTTCCAGGAAAGGCACCAAAGCTGCACAGAGAAACCGTGTCTCAAAAAAAAATAAACAAAAATGTCAGAAACTTCATAGTTAAATATTCTATTACTAACTCTGTTTGTGGGTCTAGATATTCATGAAAAAGGCAACAGTAGTATTTGTTTCTCACTTCTAGACAGTATGGTAAAAATAATAAAAATAAAACATTAAAACAGAAATATTGATAGTTGATATATATGTTGCAAGAAAAATATTTATTTCTATTTGAAATTAATCTTACATTGTTAAAACTTAACTTATCCTCAAGTCTAATCATTTGAACTACATATGAAAACCGATCTGTTAAAGTATTACAGCTTAAAGAATGGACCAAAGAGTAAAGATGTGGTAAATATTAGGGATTAAATGTTTTCAGTGGAGTAGGTGACTACAGGATTATTGAAGATATAGAGATTTCATAGGTGCAGATATATAAAAAAGGCAGTAGGATATTTACTTCATGGATTATTTGACAAGATTTATCTTAGATCTTAACAGCAGGTTTGTGATTAAAAAAAAATCAATGTGAATATCAGAATACAATCTAAATGTAGCTCGTAGCCCTCATCAGAGAAGCTTCTATTTGCAGTTAATACAGAATAACAAACAGAGAAAATATAGAGGCTAAATGATGGTGGAGTGTTCAGGCCTAAAGGTAATGTCTATATTATATACCATCACCACCTCCTGTAAGCCTTGAGGAACATTGTGAAAACAGATTGAAAGAGTGTAATTGTCAGTGATTGGGGAAGACTGCTGCAAAACAGTATCTTCTGGACACAATAGAGCCTTTGCGATAATGAACTCACAGCAACTATTGTTCCCTCCATGATATCTGTAAAAGATGTAGTAGGTCAACATTCCAGCATGAAGAATGGAGTGCTCAAGAAGTCAGAACATTAGCTGGGGAGCCATTAGCAGTTGATAGCTGCTGGGAGAGGGAGAAATGTATTTCTTAGGGATGTGTCCTCTGTGTGGTCATCTGTGCTCGACTGGACAGCCCTACACTCACATGCATATGAGCAACACTAATTGGACTCAGTGGTTTATACACCAGGTGTCCAACTGTCTAGAAAGAGGAGGGACTGCAAGAGTGTGAATTGTTGAATCCAAGATTGCAAAAAGCACAGGGACAAATAGCAAATTGAAAGAAAGCACAAGAATTATGAACCAACGGCTGTGGAGCCCCCAGCTAGATCAGGCCCTCTGGATAAGTGAGACAATTGAATAGCTTGATCTGTTTGGGAGGCACCCAGGCAGTGGGACCTTGACCTGTCCTTAGTGCATGAGTTGGCTGTTTGGAACCTGGGGCTTACACAGGGACACTTTGCTCAGCCTGGAAGGAGGGGACTGGACCTGCCTGTACTGAATCCACCAGGTTTAAATGAATCCCCAGGGGAGTCTTGGCCCTGGAGGAGATGGGAATGGAGAGGAGGGGATAGGGGGAAGGTGGGGGTAGGGGCGGGAGGGGGGAGGACAGGGGAACCCATGGCTGATGTATAAAATTAAAACACATAATAATAATAATAATAATAATAATAATAATAATAATAATAATAAAAGAAGGCATAAAGTTGGAAAGGGGACATATTGTGGAAATCAAGGAAGAGTTGGAGGAGAGGAATGGGAGAGGTATATGATCAAGATACTTTGTGCACATTATAAAATTGTCAACAAATAGTTATTAGAGATACAACCTACATGTGAAATGAGCATGTTAATGCATGTTCAAAGCACACTGATTACTTAAGTACCAAAATCAATGAATAGTCCATTCTGAGTACAGTACCTATGAGTTGAACAATAATAAAATAAATCCTTTTACCAATGTCTAGAGTATATACTGATTTTTTTATATATGATAACTTGCTCTTTTCTTTGACACTTATGCCTTGTAACTTCTGTCAATAATTATTTTAGCTCACATAAGCATGCTTACTTGCCTTGAATTAGTTTATTAGTCTCTTTGGTTTGAAATTACTTACTATATCTGATACTTTGATGGTAATTATGCAATAATGAACATCTATTGTGATATATATTGATGTTTATTATCAATAATTACATGGTTAAAGTACCTGGATGATTATTTTATAATAAAAAGGGCTTTAAATATTACTCATCTGGAGTGTATTTAACTTTAATTAAAAAGCACTAGCACCTTGTTATTTTAGACAATGCAAAAAATAAATTATTGTGAGCTTTGAATCTGGTTTATTATGACCAAACATATTAGGAATTGGTTAGATACAAAGAAATAAATTTAGCCTGAACTATCTAAGAGAGAGAAAGATCAGTGAAAGAATATGCATATAACGTAGGAAGTACAAAATTCTTCTCAAATACTTGATGTCTACGAAACAAAATGATTTAGCAATAAAGTTATCAATTAAGAAGTTTGGAATATAGTCATTGTTCTTAAAATATTAATTTCATGTCTATCATTATAACTAATAAATACTATTAGAGTATAAATACAGAGCCCAAATAATCTGCATATACATCATAAGCATGATATTTTTAGTACTTCTGAAACCACACATTCTCTTCTAAAGCACTTTATATCCTTATTTGTTACTTCTCAAAATTAATTTTCACTCACTTCTGTTTTCACACATTCAAAAATATGAAAACATAACATATTGATATATTTTACTTGTAAAATATTCGTATACTACACATGAAAATCTACAATGTTATCTGGGTGTCTTAGCCAGTTGTACTGCTGTGAAGAGACACCATGACCACAGCAATTCTTATAAATGAAAACATTTAATTGGGGTTGGCTTACAGTTTCAGAGCTTTATTACATTATCATCATGATGGGGAGCATGTTAACACAGAAGCACACATGGTAGCTGAGAGTTCTACTTCCTCATAGTAAGGCAGCAACTGAGCATGGCAACTCCAAAGCCCTCCGCCAGTGATACACCTTCTGCACCAAGGCCACATCTACTCCAACAAGGCCACACTGCCTAATCCCTGTCAAGAAGCTCCACTCCCTAATGACCAAGTATTCAATTATATGAGCCTATGGGAGCTATTCCTATCCAAACCACAACACTGGGAAAATAGCCCAAACATAAGGATATTAGACATATGCAATATAAAAATTAGGAATACTTAAAACATACAAAAACTCAAATCTTAGAAATAAAGAGACCTACAGAAATAGCACCCAGAGTGATTAAGGTGGTTCTGGTTTACATGGTAAGAAGCTGTCTCAAAATCAAAGGGAATAAAAGCCACAACAAAACCAAAGCACACATTACCATCAATTTCAATTAATAAAAGCTCATTCCTTCAAAATATTCATCCAATAAGTCATTTCACAATATTATTAATTATTTTAAAAGAAAATAAATTGTATTGGATAAGTAATATACAAATTGGAAAAGTAATCTTTTATAAAATAAAGGAAGAGTTAGAATTTAAGGATTATAAGCAATTATAATAAATATCATTATAGACAAGGGATGATTTCTTTGTACAAGTATATTAGTCAGACAAACTCAGAGGGAAACACAAAATTAGAAAAATTAACTTTATGTAACTCTTAATTAACTAATGAATGAATGTGCTCACATTCAAAACTACCAATATTATTTCAAAGGAACACAGGCATTAGGTTTTCTTCCCAATGGGAATCATTTTTCTGTGGTGGAAATGGTATAAATTGAAAGTGTCAGCTGTGAAATCCTCTTTAAAATCATGAGCGATAGGAAAGGAGAGACAAAACGAGCAGAGGAAGATAATAAGAAGGAGAAAAGGAGGGAGAATAGATGAGGGAGACAGAGAAGAAGAAAGGGCTTCAAGAGGAAAGGGTACAATCTTTGTAGTCAGCAAAATTTCAGACCATGGGAAGCTAGAAAAACATAAAGCCTGTTGATTTTAAACCAAAAGTACTTTCAAGCAAAAAGAACTAATGCATAGTAGGCATGTTGTAGGCAAAAGAACTCTTCCTCGATGGACATAAAAAGCAAAGATAAAAGTTGAACCCAGATTCAAGGAAAATAACATTTACAAATGTGTAAGTCAGTTAGGTAAATGTGAAAAGTAACCTGGCATTGCATTCACTAAAGTCTTCATATTTTGAGGTATGACAAGTGTAATTTGTGATTCTATCTTGTAGAAACAAATATTCAGTGAAGATAATAGCACAATGATAGGATTTGTTTCCCATTAGTCCATTGGTGGAGACTATTTAAATGTACATGGGTTGACTAGACCATGATTTTTGCTGATTCTGAGTGTTAAATATGTTCTCTACTATTGAGTATTTGAGAATTTCCACAAGCTAATCAAATATAAAGCAACTACATTTGAAACCTCAAATTTAAGGAGACCATTAGTTAGAAAAATAAATATGAATGACTACACTGATCAAAACAGAAACTGGAAACTGTTAATGAACAGTAACAAAATAAAACTACAGTTGAAGCTCCAGCCACATTCCTCAAATATTTTGATTCTAAGCAATTACAGGCCAAGTTTGGCAAAGAAGTAGGCAGTACCTTGTGTAAAAGTATACAAAGTCATGAGGCAGGGATTAGAGAGATGGCTCTGCTTTTGCAGAATACCTGACTTTAGTTTTCCAGCACTTATATCTAGTGGCTCACAACCACCTGTAACTTCCAACTTCAAAAAAATTCCATGCTTCTGGACTTTCTGGGCATCTGCACTCACAAGCCCATATACACCAACAGACACACACACACACACACACACACACACACACACACACACACACAAACAAACACACACAAACACACACACACTCACACACACATACATAGCTAAAAAAAGAAACTTTTTTAAGAGTATATAAAGATTGTACAAACAATACACTTTGTGTCCAGGAAAATGCCTTAAATAAAACCACATTAACAGACTAGGTGTTTTTCATTTTTAACACAAAGTCCCATTTTGTTGTTAAGACTGGCTTGGGCATTGATATGAGCCTAAGCTTATCTTTATAATTCTTCTGTTTCAGCCTCCCATGTATTAGTATGAAATGCATTTGCACAGTGCCAAGCTCATACATACTATATTATAAAGGAAGTTGAACATGCATTAATAGCAGAAGATAGTTTTAACACAGGGTGCATCAAAACAGGATGGCAGCTAAGATCACCTGGGGGTCTTTCCCCATGGACAAATCAAGGTGAATAGCTATTCACACATAAAGCTATATTTGCAAGAGCAAAAGAAGACAGTTGAGAGTTCATGGTACTTGGATTTAGTATGAAAAAAATGGAAAGATGCATCGAAGAAGGCAGAAATGAAGTTGTTTATTTCTCTTCTCCCCAACTCAAAGCTGACCATCTAGGAGAGATACTTCCTTCTGAGTATGGAGATCCAGAATTCCATCTGGGCCTTATATTTGAAGTCCCCGTTTCATACTTGTCCCAGTGCAATCCAACGTTGGACACCTCCAACCTCATCTGACAGGATAGTGAACAGGGCAAAAAGCTAGTATAATGCATTGTCTGAGAGCTCAGTTCAAGACTCAATGAAGTGAGCTCCAAACCCCTGTGCGAACTCAATGTCCTTTATATAGGCCAGTGTTTTGTAAAATGTCATGAGACAGGCCTTAGCAGGTTTGAGCCAAGCTACCCCACTGCCGGTGAGGGAGACGCCATGCAGACGTGGTCGGCGGTGGGCTGTGGTATGGTGCAGTGGAAGGTTACTCACACCATGCAGACATGGCATCCAAGTGGAAAGTTTTATTATTAAAGAAGAAAGGAAGAAGGGAAGGAAGGGAGGGAGGAGAGAAGGGGGAGGGCTTTTTTCCTCTTAAAGAGGGCTTTACATAAGATGACATCAGAACGCTGGGCGGGGGCCCATGGGGCGGCTCAGAATGCTAACACAGACCTCTTAGGTGGAGCCTGTACACTGTCTCAGTCATGAGGTTAGACATCTATGTGCTTAACTACATCCTGATCTGCAGGCAGACAGAGACAGAGACACACAGAACAACAGAGTGCTAAATGAAAATGCATAGGCTTCTGAAGCCTTAAAGCACATCCCCAGTGACAAATCCTCCAAGGCCTCACCAACTAATCTTTTCTGAACAGTTCCAACAATTGAAGACCAACTATTCAAATATGTGAGTATAAGTGGGCCATTTGCATTTAAATGACTACACTGGACTGAACCCTCTTCTACTCAGGTTGCTTTTGATCACTGTGTTTGGTCACAGAAACAGAAGGAAAACTAGAACACTCATGCCCTGGGGTTATGACAGGGTAGGAAGCACAAGTCTTGTCCTGAAGCCTAGTGTGTGAACTAAAACCAAACACTGAGTAATTCTGAAATGACCTCATTATTACAGTAGTGTGGAAGGCCCATTAAGGGAAAGTTTCCTTCTAGCAAAAGGAGTAAAATAAATCTTTTAGTGGCAATCTACCTAGTTGGGCAAGTCAATCATCTGGCAAAGGGACCATACCCAAGGAAAGCTGAGTCACTTTAAGCAATGCTAAAGAGACAGGGAGAATAATTATTCCTTTAAGGAGACACTACACTTTCCTTCTAGAGCCCCTATCTTCTGTGCAGTTACTTATAGAGCCTTAGTGACAGAGCTAAGTCTGCCTGCTTTTGTGAATATATTTATTTTAATTATATTTGTGAAGTATCTTTGACCATGTAATTTCTGCTCTAGTTTGCTATTCTATTGTTGTGATAAAACCCCGACCAAAAACAAAATGAGAAGAAAAGAATTTGACACACAGGTCCAGATAGCAATCTGTCATGAAGAGAAGTCATGGCACGAACTCATTGCAAGAACCTAGAGGCAGGAACTGAAGCAGAGGTCATGGAGGAACACTTCTTACTGTCTTTCTCACCATGGACTGCTCAGTTTGCTTTCTTGTATATCCCAGGATCACCTGCCCAATGATGGGCCTACCAACATCAATTATTAATTAGGAAAATGCTCCACAGATCTGCTTATAGATAATGTAATGGAGACATTTTCTCAATCACTGTTTTCTCTTCCCAGATGACTATAGTTTGTGTTAAGAGATAATATTGAGATCTTTGTGGAACAATTATTTAGTTTATGAAAGAGCCACAATGGTAGAGAATATCTCCCTGGCAGTTATGACAAATTGATAAGAAAATGAAGTTTAATTGACCAACTTTCTCTTGATTTTTGTCTTTATCTGTCCTACAGAAAAGAAAATTCTGTCTGTTTTACTGTGCTTAGGGATATTAGTACAAGTACCTCACGTATGTTCATAAGAAATAGCAAGGAATCACAAGGTATAATTTTGACCAAGCATCAAAAAAAATCTGTCTTTTAAGATTGTAGAGGTTATTGGAGAGTTTGGTACATAAAGGTGGAATTGAATGCAGAAGTGTGATTCTTCCCTGCTGAGATTTACATAACAATTATTATTATTATTATTATTATTATTATTATTATTATTATTATTGTGTGTTTCATTTTTATACATCAGCCAAGGGGTCCCGTGTCCTCCCCCCTCCCGCCCCCCCCCCCATCTTCCCCCTATCCTCTCCTCTCCAATCCCATGTCCTCCAGGACCAAGACACCCCTGGGGATTCATTTAAACCTGGTGCATTCAGTACAGGCAGGACCTGTCCCCTCCCTCCAGGCTGAGCATGTGTCCCTGTGTAAGCCCAAGGTTCCAAACAGCCAGCTCATGCACTAAGGACAGGTCCTGCTCCCACAGCCTGGGTGCCTCCCAAACAGATCAAGCTATTCAATTGTCTCACTTATCCAGAGGGCCTGATCTAGCTGGGGGCTCCACAGCCGTTGGATCATAATTCATGTGCTTCCATTCGATTGGCTATTTGTCCCTGTGTTTTTTGCAATCTTGGATTCAACAATTCACACTCTTACACTCCCTCCTCTTTCTTGACAGTTGGACACCTGGAGCTCCACCTGGGGCCTGGTTGAGGATCTCTGCATCCACTTACATCAGTTATTGGATGAAAGTTCCAGCTCGACTGTTAGGGTGTTTGGCCATCTGATCACCAGACTAGGTTAGATCAGGCTTTCTCTTCACCATTGCCAGCAGTCTACAGAGTATGTATCATTGTGGATTTAAGGGGACCTCTCGAGCACTCTGCCTATTCCTGTTCTCATGTGGTCTTCATTTATCATGGTCTGTTATTCCTCGTTCTCCCTTTCTGTTCTTGATCCAGCTGGGATCTCCTGCTCCCCTAAGCTTTCTTTCCCTCAAATCTTGCCCTTTACTACTCCCACTGTCATCCAGGTTGTTCATGTAGATCTCATCCATTTCTCTGTCATTTAGTGATCCCTGGGTCTTTCCTAGGGTCCTGTTTTCTAGGTAGCCTCCCTGGAGTTGTGTAGCAGTCTAGTCATCTTTGTTTTACATCTAGTGTCCTCCTATGAGTGAGTACATACCATGTTTGTCCTTCTGAGTCTGGGTTACCTCACTCAGGATGATTTTTTCTAGATCCATCCATTTGCCTGCAAAGATCATGATGTCATTGTTTTTCTCTGCTGAGTAGTACTCCATTGTATGTATGTACCATATTTTCTTTATCCATTCTTCAGTTGAAGGGCATCTAGGTTGTTTCCAGGTTCTGGCTATTACAAACAATGCTGATATGAACATAGCTGAGCAAATGCCCTTGTGGTATGATTGAGCATTCCTTGGGTATATGCCCAAGAGTGCTACAGCTAGAAGGAAGCGCCATATTGATTTCCGAAGTGGCTGTACAAGCTTGCATTCCCACCAGCCGTGAAGGAGAGTTCCCCTTCCTCCACATCCTCTCCAGCATAAGCTGTCTTCTGTGTTTCGATCTTAGCCACTCTGAAAGGTGTAAGGTGGTATCTCAGAGTTGTTTTGATTTGCATTTCCCCGGATAATTAGGGATGTTGAGCAATTCCTTAAATGTCTTTCAGCCATTTGAACTTCCTCTGTGGAGAATTCTCTGTTTAGTTCTATAGCCCATTTTTTAATTGGCCTGTTGTGCATTTTGATGTCTAATTTCTTGAGTTCTTTATATATTCTGGATATCAGCCCTCTGTCAGATATGGGGTTGGTGAAGACCTTTTCCCATTCTGTAGGCTGTCACTTTGTCTTGTTGACTGTGTCCTTTGCTCTACAAAAGCTTTCCAGTTTCAAGAGGTCCCATTGATTGATTATTTCTCTCAGTGTCTGTGCTACTGGTGTTATATTTAGAAAGTGATCTCTGGTGCCAATGCATTAAAGAGTACTTCCTACTTTCTCTTCTATCCGGTTCAGAGTAACTGGATTTATGTTGAGGTCTTTGATCCACTTGGACTTATGTTTTGTGCACGGTGACAGAGATGGATCTATTTGTAGCCTTCTACACATTGACATCCAGTTATGCCAGCACCATTTGTTGAAGATGCTTTCTTTTTTCCATTGTACATTTTTGGCTTCTTTGTCAAAAATTGTATGTTCATTGGTGTGCAGTTTAATGTCAGGGTCTTCAATTCGATTCCATCGAGTGTTATTCTGATGGGTTTGCCTTTATAAGTCACTTGTCCTTTTTCCTTTGCAGCCCTTATTATTCTTTCTTTATTCTGTACGTTTAGTTGTTTTATTATTATGTGGCGAGGGGACTTTTTTGGGGGGGTCTAGTCTGTATGGTGTTCTATAGGCTTCTTGGTTTTAGTGTTTTCTTTGACTGATGAATCTATTTCTTCTAAAGTATCTTCAACACCAGAGATCCTCTCTTCCATCTCTTGCATTCTGTTGTTTATACTTGCCTCTGAAGTTCCTGTTTGTTTACTCAGATTTTCTATTTCCAGCATTCCTTCTGCTAGTGTCTTCTTCATTTTTTCCAATTCCCTCTTCAGGTCTTGTACTGTCTTCCTTGCTTTTTCATGATTTTATTTGAAGGACTTATTGTTTTCTTCTTCTTTATTTGTCCTTTCCTCTAGTTTTTTATAGTGTTCTTCCCATTTTTTGTTTGTCTGTTCCTTTTTGATTTCTTCTATACAAAGCTCTAGCCTCTTCATGATGTTTCTTATAAGGTTGTTTTCTTCTTCTTCTTCCATTCTGTGATGTTCAGGTCTAGCTGTTGGAGAAGGGCTAGGTACTGGTGATGCTCTATTGCTCTTTATTTTGTTGTATCTACTTCTGCCTTGACGTCTGCCCATCTCCTCTTGGGTTTGTTCTTGGTCTTATCAGTGTACTTGTTCCAGACAGAGCTGACAGATTTAGGGAGCCTCTCTGTGGTCCAGATGGAAGCTCTGGGCCAGATGGGAGCGCTGGTCCAGATGATAGTGCTGGCCGGATAGGAGCTGGGGGGCTAGAATCTGAGTCTTGGGAAGTCCCTGGGTTCTCCTTATTTTGTCCAAATGGGAGCTCCTCTTGTCCAGATGGGAGTTCCCCTGGTGTCTGGTCCAGATGGGATTTCCAGGGCAGGATGGAAGCTTGGGGCTGGTCTCTGATTCTCAGGAAGTGGCTGGGGTCTCCAGCAGATGGGTGTGGGGGCAGGGTGTGGAGCCTTCAGTGTCTGCCTGCAGTCTTGGAAAAGGGGAGCCTTCCTGCAGGGCCCGCTGATTGGCAGGAAACTGGGGCCAAGTTGGGCAGGTCCAGTGGTGGGACCCAGGTGCAGTTGCCTCTCTGGCTATAACCCCAGCCACTCACCTCTGATCCAGATGGGAGTTCAACATTTTTTTCAAAATTGTATGATCCTGTATTTAAAAACATCTGCTTTATCTAGGAACTGCAAAACGTTGTTTAATAGCAAGGGTATTTGATTCTTTCAAAAACTTCTCCAAGAAAAAAAAGTATTTACCACTTTAGTTGGCACTGTGAACCTTGAGACAGTGGAGCCTAAAAATGAGGCAGACTAAAACCTCATGCAATAGCCAACTTTATTCAGAGGAATAGGCTATTTATACTTCGAGGTTTATGAAGAATCACAATCAGTAAGGTGTTCATTCACAAAGACAAGCACAAGTGGCAAAAACATATGAATAACAACAGCTGAAGTAAAATCATTCCTATCTGGGAGGAGTGCAAAAACATATTTCAAGAACAATTCTGTGTTTTGAAGAAACTAAGGTCACAAGACTCTTGTTTTCTCACAAGCACTCAGAGTTCTCCTCACATGACTCCATTCCTGGACTGTGTTCTGTATAAAAAGGACTATTATCATAAAAAATATAAGAATAGCTTTCATAAATTCATTTCAAATGGATCAAAGATCTAAATGTGAAATCTAAAAACACTAAAACAGCTAGAAGAAAACATAGGCAGTACCCTACAAAATATAGGTATAGAAATAGACTTTCCCAATAGGATTCATTTGCTCATGAATTAAGGCCAATAATTGACAAGTAGGACTTCATAAAACCAAAGGCTTATGTATACAGCCAAGGAAATAGCCAAGTGAAGAGAAAACCCATAGTGTAGGACAGGATCTTTTCCATCTAAAGGGATTAATATCCAGAATATATAAAGAATTTAAAAAGTACTCAAGAAAACAAATAACCCAACTTTAAAAAAATGTGCTATGGGTCTAAAAATAATTCTCAAAAGAATAAATAAAAATAGCTAAGAGCTATTAAAAAGAATAGTTTTATGCTTTCTTATAAGATACTAGTTAATTGATGGAAATATAATCTCTTATCAACTTCTGTCTCATTCTTCATCTTTGCTTTATTTGGAGAATATATTACCCATCTACTTACACTTAGGAAAGGACATAGAACACTCCTTGACACTGAAGATAAGAGTAGAACCCTACCTAGGCTTGCCTTCAGACCAAGCTACATGAGAACATTTTGATTTCTGTTCTATTCAGTAGAAAACATGGAATATGGATCTGTTGTAGAATGTTATTTTAAGATGTGTTATATTTGTTTGTACTATGGAACATTTGTTTAATGATGCAAAGATGTATTTTATTCTGTTATGCTGCATTTGTTTAACTCTGTGAAGCTGTGTTACTTTGCCTGTCTAAAAACCCAGGGGTCTAATAAAGAGTTGAATGGCCAACAGCAAGGCAGGAGAAAGAACAGGTACAGCTGGCATCAGGGAGAATAAACAGACAGAGAAATCTGGTAGGAAAGGAAGAAAGAGGAAGAGAACAAGGGCAGGAGGATGCTAGTGACCAGCCACACAGCCACACAGCCAGCCATGGAGTAAGAGTAAAAGTAAGATATACAGACATAAGAAAAGAAAAAAGCCCAGAGGCAAAGGGTAGATTGGATAATTTAAATTTAAGAAAAGTGGCTAGAAACAAGCCATTTAAAATTAAGAATAAGCCTCTGTGTGTGATTTATTTGGGAGCTGATTGGAGGGCATCCCCCTCCCCAAAGAGCAATAACAACCAACGTCATGGAGCCACTTGTTGTAAATAGCCTGGATACTTGGATCACCTGAAATAAAATAACACCCGCCAACATATATCAAACTTCATTTGCATAATAAATGAACATTGAGTGTGTCAAGCCATTCATATTTCAAGGTTTTCCCAGTGCATATTTCATATGGTGTATAACATACAGTTACTCTGGATTGTATTAGTTTTATTTAAATAATTTAGTTAAAGAAGAAAAAAATGGTATAGGTGGGGAGATCACTCGGCTAGTAACATGCTTACCCTGTGGGCTTGAGGAACTGAATTTGATCTGTAGGACTCATGTAAAAAAGCCATGCATGCTCATCTGCACTTATAATCCTACTGCTATAGATTCAGAGACAGATCTATATGTCTGATCAGCCTAATATAATCCCTAACTGGTAAGCTGAAGTTCAAGTGGTGTTCTTTGAGCAAGGGGTTCTGAACAGTATAAATGGAGAAAAGGTACTGAGCAGCATGCTGTAGTGTGTCTCTTCTGGCAACAGATAGAAAGTTCCCAATTATTTCAAACTCTTGTAGCCTCAAAGGTTAAGAGTCACATGGCAGAATGTAGATTAATAGAAACATATTTAAGTTATAAGAACTAGTTTGGAACAAGCCTAAGCTAAACACCAAATTTTCATCATTAATAATAAGTCTCTATGCTATGATTTGGGGGCTGGTGGTCCAAGAAAGTCCAACAACATATCAAAGTAACAGGATAATAAATTAAGATATGAATTCTGAGGAAAGACATCTGAGGTTGTCCTCTGATCTCCAATTGCACCTGTATACACACACACACACACACACACACACACACACACACACACACCTCTGCACATATACACAAACACACACTGTACTGGGTAATTTTTTTGTCAGCATGACAAGCTAGAGCTATCTGGGAAAAGGAACCTCAATTGAAGAAGTGATTCCATCACAGTGGCCTGTACGCAAGTCAGATTGGCCTTGGGGCAGTTTTTGTTTGCTTGTTTGTTTGTTTGTTTGTTTGATGATTGATGTGAGAGGAACAAGTGCATTATGGTCAGTATCACCAATACAGGTTCTCCTGTATTTTATAAGAAAGCACATTGAAGAAACCATGCTGTACAAGCCTAGTAAATAGCATTCTTCCTTGGCCTTTGCTTCACTTCTTGCCTGCAATTTCCTGACTTGAATTCCTGCCCCAATTTTGTTTATTTTATGGTGTGTAACTAGAGAGTTATAAGCTGAAATAAATACTTTGCTTCCCAATTTTTTTAAATGGTACATTGTTATAGCATTAGAAACCTTAAGTAAGACACATTCCCACAAAATAAATGTACTAATAAAGAAATGGATATATAAATAAGACACATATTGTCAAATTTTCTAGAAAAAAAGGTAAATATTTTTCCTCTAAAACTAATTATCTCAAAGTTAACCACATTAACAAATCTTGCATGTATTATTTTACATTTTTTAATCTTTGCATACCAACCCCAGTTCCCCCTCCCTCCCCTTCTCTTTCCTCCTCACCTCCCTCCCACTCTACACCCCTCCACTTCTCAGAGTTGGTAAGGCCTCCCATGGTAGTCAACAAAGTCTGGCATACCAAGTCGAAGGAGAGCCTAGCCCCTCCCCATTGTATCAAGGCTGAGCAAGGCATCCCACCACAGGGAATGGGCTCCAATAAGCCAGTTCATGCACCTGGGATAAGTCCTGGTCCTGCTGCCAGGGACCCCACAAACAGATCAAGCCACACAATTGTCACCTACATTCAGCGGGTCTAGATTGGTCCCATGCAGGTTCCCAGGCAGTCAGTTCACAGTCAGTGGGCTCCAACTAGTACCAATCAGCTGTCTCTGTGGGTTTCCCCATTATGGTCTTGCCCCCCCCCTTTTCTTCTTCTTTCTTGAATGCCAAATGCCGTTTATTGAAGGAGGGAGGAGGTCTTAAATGCAGGCTTACAGCACAACGGGAGAACCCTGGTGGGCAGAAGTTTGCTTCTAATTTTTTTTTTTTGGAGCTGAGGATTGAACCCTGAGCCTTGCACTTGCTAGGCCAGCACTCTACCACTGAGCTAAATCCCCAACCCTGCTTCTGATGTTTTATAATCTTGCATCTAAGTTGTTAACACCCAATATGCTGGATACACAGACAAGGAGCTTCCCTTAAGCATTCAGGAGGGTGGAATCTCACAGGGAATTAGCATAGGGAGGATATCATGGTTAAGGTTAGCAAGCAATGCAACAGTTACCCAAAATGGGAGCCAGGGCCCTACAGGTCCTCTCCTATTACTAAAAAAAT
Organism: Onychomys torridus; assembly: GCF_903995425.1. Classification (NCBI taxonomy): domain Eukaryota; kingdom Metazoa; phylum Chordata; class Mammalia; order Rodentia; family Cricetidae; genus Onychomys; species Onychomys torridus. The sequence continues at coordinate 79,771,437 of NC_050466.1, read as the reverse complement.
GAGCCTCTGACTTAGGTTTCAGGGGACATCAGCAGGTCACCTTACCCGTCATGGAGACAACTGTCCAGGCCACACAGGCACTCTGTCTTAGGTTGGTGAGCACCCCCCAGATATTACCAGTGTCTGAATACTCATTATCATACAGGCTCAATCCTGTGAGAGCTGCAGAGTTAACTGTTGCCAAAGATCTCTAAGTGGCACTGGGCTTGCAATCTGTGTGTTTGACACAGAAAAGACCAACAGAAGTCTTAACCCACCCATAGCTGGTAGGCTAAAGGCAGCTGAACCATTCCCTTCCTTAATGAGCCTTACTGCAAATTGGAGTCCTTGTAAGATAGTATCCCAAGAGCAGATGGAACTTGAGTTTGTAAATTTATAACTTTCAATGCCAATTGAAATGTATATAACTATTGATTTAAATTTGTCATGCACAATAGAATGAAAGATTAATTAACTGTGGTAGCTACTTTTGCTGCCAGGGTCTCCACTGTGCTAGCTGTAGTAACCAATTATGAAATGGCAATCCCAAAAACAGTAGTAGTGGTGGTCGTCACTGTTATAACAGCAACAACAGAAGCAGTGATGTCAAATTCTCTTCTGGAGCATGTGGGTATCCATTGGCATGGACACAACTCCAGGAATGTGAACTGCCAAGGCCCATTATTCTTGATCACAGCATGACTTAAGCTGGCAGCTCTGCAAAAGAATAACTAAGATCCATAAAGGAAAAACAGGCAGCTCACAAGGAGCAGAACTAATGGTTTCATAATGGCTGCCTTCAGACTCACAAATTTTTAATCTTCAAAGGGGGCTAAATGAATTTCAGCATGTCAAAAAAACGTTGCACAGAGCCACTCCTGAGAAGTAGGTACTGCTCCAGCTTGAATAGGATCATGAGAATCAAAATGCTTAGCTGGCATGCTACTGTTAATAAATGGAGGTCAGTGATCTTCAGTGTTATCCTTAATCTCCTAAGTGTCTGGGTGACACGTTCTCAAACATACTTGAAAAAGCAGTTACCATACATTACCTTCTGGAGAATCCAACTGCATGGCTGCAGTTCCTAGGCTTACGTTAATGCTGCCAAAGCTGGGCATATTGGGCTTTCAATCCCCATTGGCATTGGAAGAGGAGAGTTTTTCACGAAGGCCCAATAGGTCTCTGCCATGTTGGGTTTCAGCTGCAGCCACAGGGTACACATTTTGAAAACTTTTTCTTCCATACAAGCAAAGAAATGCATTGACTTTTAAACATACCTTACAAACTGCTATACATAATCTTCTGTTATTGTCTAAAATGAACCTGGTATCTTTGTGTGAAAGTGTGTATAGACTGACCTCTTTTAACATTTTAGGGTTACATACAGAACCATGTTTGACTCAAAGTCAGCTACAGTATCAAAACATCCTCTGAACAACTCATTGGAAGTCATACTACTGAAGAATCCCCAATACGATGGTTAATTGTTTATCTCTGGTACACCAGGGAAAGAAGAGTAGCCTACTGAGGATCTTGTGAAGGTTCCTGTGCTTCCTGGAGCTCATCATCCTACTTTTTACCTACACAAGATAATTTAGTAGGCTCAAACTCATGATGATGATTTTGTACTGTTCTGATGTAAGATGGCAATGGTCATGTACAATCCAAAGGAAACAGCTATATAATACCTTTGTACACCTCTATACCTTTAGAATCATATCTGTACCCTCAACTCTGAGAGACCCTGTATTAAGGTGACACACATTTGCTTTCTAAATCTCTAAGTCCTTAAAGAAGTGAAGAAAGCCGGGCAGTGGTGGCACATGCCTTTAATCCCAGCACTCAGGAGGCAGAGCCAGGTGAATCTCCGTGAGTTCATGGCCAGCCTGGGATACCAAGTGAGTTCCAGGAAAAAGGCACAAAGCTACACAGAGAAACCCTGTCTCGAAAAACCACATACACACACACACACACACACACACACACACACACACACACACACACACAAAAGAAGTGAAGAAATTGGTCTGAACTAGGCTACTGGCACATTAGCAAAGAACAAACTTCCAGGGAAGAATTTCAAGCCCTGTGTTTTATTAAGATAAAGAACCTGAGAAAAGTTTGAGGACACTGCTACAAAAGAAGAAAGAAGGCCAGTAGAATTTCATTCTTTGTTTAAGCCTTGAGGGAACTGGACAGGAATTGCTTGAGGTTTTATACTTTGACATTCTTAGATTAAGTGAAAGTACCAAACCAGATTTGGCATCAAACCAGCAGAAGTCAGAGATCTAAACCTTTCAATTATAAAGATAGAGATCTTATGGAAGATTTATAATTCATACCAGAGAAGAGGTACATAGAAACCCAATTTCTTAGCTACTTTTCTGTTGCTGTGATGAGACCCTGTATTAAAAGAGATTAAAATGTATTAAAATTGAAGGCAATACATAGGAGAAAGATTATTTTGGATCTTATATAGTTTCAGAGGGTGAGTCTATAACCATTATAGCAGGGAGGACAGTAGCAGGCATGTAGGCATGCAAGCATGGCACTGGGGCCATAGCTAAGAACTTACATCTGATACACAACCAGAAGGCAGAGTGGGGTTGGGGGTAGGGGGTGGGGATATGCAGGGAGGGAGGAGAGAGAGCTAACCTGGAATGACATGGGATTTTGAAACCTCAAAGCCTGTCTGTAGTGACACGCCTCTTCCCACAAGGCCATGCCTCCAAATCCTTCCCAAACAGTTCTACAAACAGGGAGTAAGCATTTAAACATTTGCTATTATGGGAAACATTCTCATTCAAAGCACCACATTCCACTTGCTGACCCTCAATAGGCTTGTAGCCATAACATAATGCAAGATATATTTGGTGTAAAATATAAAATATCGCATATTATTTCACAATTTCAATACAGTTTAAAACTCCCAAGTTTTTTCTGAGACTCAAACAAATCTCTTGATTGTAATCTTCTGTGATATCAAACAAAAATAAATTATATATTTCCAACAAACAATTGTACAAAATATATATTACCATTACAAAAGGGAGAAATGGAGAATAGTGAGGAAATATGGGACCAAGTAATACTTAAACAGAGCATGGTAAACTCCAAATCCTATAGTTAGATGTCTGGCGTCAAAGGGCTTAGATGATTCTTCCCTTCCAGTTTTGATGACTAAAACACACTTCTTTCTCTTGATCTGGTTCCACACTCAGCATCCAGCATCAATACACTGGCAGGTATCGATGGCTCTGGCATCTCCAACATCTTTGTGTCTCCAACACAATCCAAGCTTCACTTTTACAGCTTCACACAGTGTCCTCTCTTAGCATCCATGCATAGATTCCCTTGCCACAAACCCAGGCTCAGCAGCTTTTCTTAGCCTGGGGAAAGAGTCCACAAACCCTTTTTTCCTGTATCTGCGTTACTCTAAAGCTAGAAACTTGTGGTGATGCTGCAAAGATAGAATGCCTGCTTGGGATGGAACTTGTACCCCTTCTTGAATTACATTTAAATAAGCTTTGGCTGGTTGCTTTCCTTTGATGGATTAACTTTCCTCTGTTTTAAGAACAGAAGATTCTGAAGGTATTTCCTTTATACAGCTTGGAAGCTTGGATGAGTGTAGTCTTTCCCTGAGGGCACCATTCTCTTTAATTCCATTTAGCATCAAACCTTTTGTTAAACTTCTTGTCTCTTTGAGCCTAAGACATAGCTCTAATATTAAGTCTTTCTGGTGCTATTTATCTCCTCAAACTGCACATTTCTTTGCCATGCTCACTCTTTTTCATTTTAGATCTGCATAACAGTGATCACTAATACCCATATGACAAAGTCAATACTAGATTGTCTTAAAATATCCCATTGCCAAAGAAATTGATTTAAAAATGTTTCAGTTTTGCTTCAGACAGATTCTTAAGACAAGGGCAAAAAGCATCCACATTCTTTGCTAAAATGTCATAACTGTAGCCTAGTTGCTAATGTTATTTCCCTCTGAATCCTCTTGAACTGGGCCTCCATATTTCACATTGCCCCCAGTGCTATTATTCTCAAAGCTCCTCCTAGGATGGCCCATTCAATCCTGCTTAAAGCTTTCAACTGCTTTCCTTGTTCAAACTCCCAGTACAGTCCATATTCCTCCAGAAAATAGCATGGTTAGATCTGTCATAGCAATAGCCCACTACTGGCACCAACTTCAAAGCCCACCTCCATTGACAAACCTCCTCCAACACGACCACAATTCCTAATTCTTCCCAAAAAGTTCTACCAACGGTAGCCCAAGTATTCGAATATAAGTACTAACACAGGCCATTTTCATTGAAATCACCACACCCAACATTGGTTATCAAGCCTGAAAGACCTATTATTTGAGTGCCAGATATAACATACACTGGGCTTTAGCTCTGGCTCTTGGGAAAGTAAAAATGTGTGAAATGTACATTGTTATGTCAGCAAAGAGAAGTCATAGGTCCTGCCAGGAGTTTATGTAAATACTTTCTGTGAGGTATTAAGGTACTGATTACCATAATAAAATAAGGGAAGCCCACAGACTCCTAACCTGCCAGTAGTAGATTAAAGTAGATTCCTAGTATAACACCTCATTTATTATTGTCTGAATTCCCTCTTTGAAAATCCAAAGAGGGGCTGTTGTTCAACCAGGGTGAAAACCATAATTCACAGATGAAAGAACTGTTGGCCCTACTAAAAGTAAAGGTGAGAATGTTGAGACTTGAGAGAACTATCCACCTACCCCAATAAAGAAGGGCTTATGTGGAGTTCTTCCAAAACTGTCAGACCAGGGAGGCCTTAGGTGAGGGGTGGAAGGTGGATGGAATATAGGATTTTTAACATCAGAGTAACTATTTCCAGGCTATAACATAAAATAATGTAAGAATATTTAGTGAAGTTTTACTACCTCTATCCCCAAAGTGAAAAGGCTCCATAGATTCCAGAAAGGCCCAGGGAAAATACCCCCTCGTTAAGTATACCCATGTGTCCTCATGGGAACGGAAGGAGATAAGGGATAGGGACATAATATCAGCCTTAGGTCAATAGAGAGGAGTCCTAGGCCCTCACAGTCATTTTGAAATACAAGCTACTGAGTTCAAACAGAGCAGGAAAAGGTTTGCTTATGATTTAAACCCCAAAGGATAGTGAGGTAGATTTGTGAGAGTAACATCTCTCCCATCTTCCTTTGCAATTTCAGAGATGAAGATCTTTCATTAAGGTTTAAAATCTCAGGTCAATTGAAGTAGGAGGCCATACCAGATGCCAAGGTGGAGAATGGGAGTCTTTGTTACTACAAGATGTAAAGAGCCTTTCAGAGTGCTTCCATTTCTGTCCTCCTTGGGAAAGAAGGCATGCCTTTCTTTCAGGTTCTTCTCCAGGATAGAAATGAGGTAAGGACATTGAAATGAAGGGTTAGCATGAAAATAATGTGTTATACAGTTCCTAGAACCTGTTAGAAATTTAGATGATGTCATTGAATGCAAAAATGATATGTTCTTAACAAAGGTTTTAAACATACTGTCACAAAGCCTAGACCTTCTAAGCCTTTCCTGGCCTCACAAAACCCATGGAAGACAACAATTAGCAGCCTGAGATACATACCAACTCTTGTGGACCTTGTATTGGTTTTTGCTCTCTTGCCTATACCTTTGGTAAACTACCAAGAAAGGTAGATCAGAGGTTAAGGGACTTTTTTTTTTCTTTTTTCTTTTAATAGGAAATGTAATTTTGCTTGCAGAAGAGCCATTTTAAAAGCCAGTGACATCTCTTGAGTAAATGGCAAACTATCTACCTACCCCAATAATGAAGGAGGCAATCGTCACAGTCTTCTCTCCTCCAGACACCAGATCAATTATTTCTTTTACTGCTGTACCAGAACTGAGTTGTTATACCTTGAAGTCAGATGAGTAAATGTCATGCTCAGGAAAAAAAATGCTTTCAGACAGGCAGAAAGATTGAAGTTCTAATGAGTGCACTCACCACTACATAGAGGAATCCAAGTATCCCTCCTCCTTCTCCTCTTTTTGCTTCAAGGGTATTTGCCATGGTTCACTTTCCAAAATATACAAAAAGCTCCAACATTCAACTAGGATCCCATCCATCACTAGTATGTTTGTAGTTATTTTATACACTATATAACTGAAGGTTGAGAAAACAAATTGGAGGACAAGACAATATGCACATAAGACCTTGAAACCACTGAGAACTTCTGCACAAGCCCTATAGATGAATATGTAGTGATGTAGGTACATTAATTACTGTACAAGTATCAAGTGAGTTTATTATGTAAGCAGAAATGCTGAGAAATATAAGCAGAAAAAAAAATTTCCTAAGATCCTAGAGAAAGCCTCAACTACCTGAAGTTGGTCTTTGTCCTTACCTAGAAGGAATTAGATCCAAACAGACACATGTATTATCTTAGCAATCAAGGACTATGCCCAGATGTAAGAGTGGATGATTAGCACTGGCCTCCTGATGACTATCCTGGGTGTAACCATCATTAGTGGCAGATATACCACCAAAGAGCAAATTTGTGAATGGATAAGTATGATGGTGTTGCATAATGGGAACACACATTATATTTTGAGTGCTCCTAGGAAGGTCATCACCAAAGATTTTGTAAAGAAAAAATACATGGGATATCTACAGTGATCTTCTACTATCTAAATTTCTATAGGACCTTAAGTCCCATGCTGAATCTAAGAAGATGAAAGTTCTAGAGTTTTGGGCAAAGAGTGATGACATTGTTCCCACTACATTTGTATCCTGAAATAAGGCAAAAAGAATATGAGGCAGAGTTCAAGCTAGGACTTGCATTGCTGCTATGGTGTATGAATGTTCCAGGGTCATGTTCAGTAGCTCCACCTACTGTAGTAAAATCTGAGGCTGAGTCTTCACTCTGAAGGAAAAATTAAAGCCCAGCTTTAAAGCAGTAGAAGATCAAGGTGGGGATGGAGACTATCCAGAATCCTTATGTCCATGTTTCATTTGGTATTTTTAATATTTTATTTAAGACACTTATTTTAGTAGGTTAGAGGTAGTTTCAAAACTTCAGTTTACAAATGCATTGTTATCTTTTGTATAAGAGATTTAAGATTAAATGATTTATTATTTAGTATGAAAAACTCTCCATCTAACAGTGATTTAGAACATGATACTAGGGTAATAAATTATATATTACCTTGGAAATGTGAAAGTATTCAGTGGCATAATAACTAGAATCATGAAACAGACAAAAAGTCCAGGAAAGAGAGCATACGCCTCTTTGCAGGAGGATCACAAGTATGAGGCCTGACTGCGTTACATAGTGAGTTCCATGCTATCCTGAGATATATAGAGAGGTTTTCCATCTCTCCAAAAGTGAGAAGAGTTAAAAGTTTGTTGTTTTCCTTATTCACCCCTGCCTTTTGGCATTCTTTATTCATTTCTACTCTACTATTCTTTGAATCAAAAGATATGCATTTAGATATTCATAGATATTAAAGATAGGAAAATACATTATAGTAAATTAGGCCTCTGGCCCACTTGATTATTAATTACTGAATTATTTACTGAGCATCTGTTTATTTGGAGCTTGTGTACTAGTACAAGAATATCAGCATGAATAATATTTATTTCTTTTTTGAATTTCAGAGCCTAAGAAAAAATATAAAGAATACGTTGAGAGATACCCTAAGACTTAAAAAGCAAATGAAATAAATATGGAGCATATGGGAAGAGAGGAATTGAGAGGAAAGTTTCTAGTATAATCTTGAAGCAAGTGGCATTTCAAACTTTTGAGCCTTGGGAAACTGCTAGCTCTTTAGTGTAACTCAATTTTAAATTCAAGTGGGTGGTGGATCAGATGAGGCTCTGAGAGTATTGACCAGTGGTCATCTTCCCAGAAGATCTGACCAGAGCTAAAAGATTAAACTTTTAATGGAAAAGCCAGAAAGAAATCTGTAGATAGAAATGGACAGTGTCTTGTGATTCCTGACTCTGAATATAGAGCATCCCATAACAGAGGGACTCAAATTGCCTCGTTTTGCCTGACAGGCTTAGGAATTTTATAGTGATTGGAAGTGGTTTTCTATAAATTTTATACATTTTCCCTTTGAGATTTCAGGGAAGTGAATGCTTGATATCAGATCTGGCAATGTCAGGTCACAAGCTCTTTTCAGAGTTGGTGTCAAGGCAATCTCCAACAGGCAACAGAAGATAATAGTCTCCTCAAAGACTTCTGCTGCTGCTGCTGTTAGTACTATTCAGCTTTGAACAGGAATTATCCCCTAATTTCCCTTGTTAAGCCTAAAGAAAGGAAAGTCATTGCCATAGGTATTGGCCTTATTAACCATAGAAAATGGAGTCCAAATTGTTAACTGAAGTATTAAAAACTAAACAAGGCAGGCACTCTCAGAGGCAAATTCTTATGTTGATACTTCTCTAAATTATCCTCTTGTTTATTTTGGCTATACAACTCAGAAACTCCTGTATTTCAGATAGCATTCATTTGAAAAAGGAAGGGCATTGTAGAGTTCTGTCCCTTAGCTATCAACTACAGAACACCTAGATTGGAGCAAAAGAATATGATTTGCAGAAATTTCCACCTTTAACTTTTGAGAAAAGCTTTTGGCTTTTGTTGTGTGGCACTGCAGTGTCCGAAGTATTCATTAGTCAGGTGAAGCACTGAACTTTGCCTATAAGGTAAGGACATAATGAGATTCCTGAAAGTTATTTTCTGTCCTCTACATGTACATAGTACACCCATAGACACACGTGCATTTGTGCTCACCATACACACACACACACACACACACACACACACACACACACACACACACACTGTAAAGAAAAAAATAAGCATTGATACAGGGAAGAACTCTCCCAGAATTTAAGTGTGCCAAGAGTTTTTCTCACATGGAATTATCTCCCAGCAAATATACCCAACTATCCTAGTTTTTCTCCTCTAGATCAGAATTACCTGTTGGTCTGCCTGATCCCACTGTCTGAAAGCATCATGTCATAAGGTCAGAAGAATAACCTCTGTGCCTGTAAAAAACATCCTTGGGCCCAAGTATGGTCATCATATCTGATGGATTCCAGGCCATTGCATAAAGAGGAAAGTAATAAGTTCACCTTTCTCTTCACTTTTTTCATGTGTTTATAGGACCCAATTGGCTCCAGGGATAACCAGTCATCCCAGAGGTCTTGGGAGGACCCCAAATATTACCAATACTACTAACAGAAGAGATAAACATCAAGTGAATGAAGATTCAATATTCTTGCATGCCCACAAAAAGGTGATTATTTTGGTTCACTGCCTGATATAAAGGTACTTTATGAAGTATCCCATCACAGATGCAGAAATATTGGAACATGTAATCCAAATGTATAATAGCCACTTCCCTATGACCTTGAGAAAATCATTTGACAACCTGGTGCTGATCTTTGATCTTGATTGAAGAAAATTGACTCCTGCAAGCATATTTCCATCAACTTTTGGACCTAGTCTGCTATTTAGAGCTGAATAATGGTGGAAGTATGTCCAACACTGGTCTGATGAGTTTCCTGGTCATGATCATCATGAAGGGCAATAGTGCCAACGAAAAGAACCAAGTTTTACAAAACATGAACATACTGGCATTATACAGAGTAAGATTACACTTCATTTTGGGGGAGCCCACAAAGCTCATAACTCAAGACCTGGTGCATTGAAAGCATATGGAATACTGACAACTGCCCAACAGTAAGCCTCCACATTATGAATTTCTGTGGGATTCCCAAGCCCATGTTGAAACCGGTAAGATGAAATGATTTTTTAGCTAAGATATATGCTAATGTTAATAGTACCTTCCCAGCATAATATGAAGAGGTGCTAAAAGATGAGGAAGAGAAAGTCCAAACCATAGCTGAAAACAAGGATATAATCAGTCGACATTCCAACAGCTGTACTTGTTGCTCCTCACACTTAGTACTATCTGAATAAATTATCATTTTGAAAAGTCTACATTCTAAGTAGTGGAAGGTCAAGATGGGCCTGAGGACAAGATATTTATAATGTATTTCTATTTTGTTCATTGTTCTTCATTGTATTGCAGAAAGTGCTTCTTTTATCAAGTTAAAGCTGGGCGGTGGTGGGACACACGTTTAATCACAGCACTCGGAAGGCAGAGCCAGGTGGGTCTCTGTGAGTTTAAGGCCAGCCTGGTCTACAGAGCGAGATCCAGGACAGGCGCCAAAACTACACCAAGAAACTCTGTCTCAAAAAACAAAACAAAAAAAAAGTACCTTTCAAACTTGAGTTTATGAATGGCATTGTGCAAACTTTTTTTCTCTATGAATGGCATTTAACTGCATTTCATTCTTCTGTAAAACAAATTAGAAATTCTTTTATCACATTTAATGATTTAGAAAAAGATAACACAGCAGGAAATTAGGTAGTGTTTTTGAAATGTTGGAGAATTCAGCACTGTAATAATTATCAAGAAGTGAAAACAAAGATATTAACTATTTATTTCATTCTATTATATATGAGTATGCTTACTTTATTCAAGAACTAAGGAGAAACTATTTCACAAAACTTTGGCTTCTTTCTTGGGATCTGATTTGTTTCTTAAGCAAAACTGGGTCATTCAAGAATCACTACTGCTTATATGAATTTAAAATCTTAGTACTTTAAAGTCTTAGTACAGCCATTATAAAAAGAGGTTGGTGAGTAACTTAGTTCAGCTTGGTATTAACAAGTGATCATAGACTTTTCTTAAGCATCAACTATTTCTCACAGTTCTGGAAGTTGCCAGTTTGAGACCAGACAGACAGAATTCATGGTGAGGCCTTTCATCCTGCCTTACAGTCTGCTCATTGTATTATCACACAGTCAAGAAAATCCCTGGTCTAAACATCCCCTTACCAAAAATTTGTGCCTTACAACTCTGAAGGCTACAGAATTCAAAATCAAAATAAGTATTGACATATTCAGTGTCTAATGATGGTCTACTTCCTACTTTATAATTCAATGTCTTATGAGCAACCACAATTTAAAAAACTGTATATATTATTTTAAAATGTAGTCTGGGTTTTTGCTTACTAGAAAAAAAATGTGCATTTTAACCTACTTGGATAATGTATATATTTTTCTGCCTCTTGACCTCGACCCTTATAAAAAATTATGCAGGGTCTTTTATATGTGTGTTTATATCTGTACAAGTGTGGATTTAACTCACACTTTATAACGTTCTAAGTGAAGTATATGTCATAAATTCATAAATTGATTTCAACACTCCCTTTCTGATGCAAACAGAAGTTGTTTTTTTAATTGTTGTTAGCACTGGTTGAACTGAGATGATATTTATTGAACATGATATTTAATAGGAAACAGAACTTTTAAATTTGAGTTAAATAAAGCCAATGTAACGATTGTAAGTTATTATGAATATTATTGAAATGTATTTAAAGATGCTGTATCTTTTTATTTTCAGCATACTGAATATTGAATACAGGATTTGATGCTTCATGAGCTCTACCACTGCACTGTATCCGCAGCCTTGTTATTTTTTAGTTTTAGTTTGAAACAAGTTTAGTTTGAGATAGTTTGTCTGAAAGTTGCCAGTGCTGTTCTTGAACTAAATCTGTAACCTATGAAGACCTTGAAATTTCAATCCTCCTGCCTTAACCAGATTACAGAATATACTAACAAGTCCAGTCTAATGCTATATCAATTTATATTCTCACATATTAGTGTATATGAACATCATCAGCTAACAGGAATTTTATTTAATCAGTTTTCAATTTGTTCAGGGTTTTGGAATTTTATTTAATCAGTTTTCAATTTGTTCAGGGTTTTGGATGAAATTATATTCTGACTATTATTTCATTATCTATTTCTTCGTTTACTAATTATGCCAATCCAAATTTATTTAAATATTGGAGCTGGAGGATTAACTCAGTCAGCTAAGACTACTTGATCTTCTTTTAGATCACCTAGGTTCAGTTCCAGGAACCCATATGTTAGCTCACAAAAATTTATAACTTCAGTTCCAGGGTATCTGACATGCTTTTCTGACTTTCAAGGGCACATGACATGCATGTGGTGGACATATATACATTTAGATAAAACACATAAATAGATAAAATATATACAAAATAAAAAGATCTTTAAAAATTAAATTTAATGTAATTTGAACTTTCTAATTATAAAAGTAATCATCCATGTATTATGGCTTCATCTATACAAAAAGTACCATTTATATAGTAATGTTTAAAGTACAAAAAAATCTTTGTGACATGCTTTAAAATTCTAATACATGAGTAAGACTTCACTCTTTCCTGTGAGAAACAAGGAGTTTGCAATACTGATTCAGTCCTAGAAAATACACTGGAGATTAAATCTTCAGTTAATGAGGAACATTACTGAAATTAGAGCAGCTTCCAGAGCACATGAGAGAGACTAAAGTCTAAAATAAGTTGGAAGAGACAAAGGTAAAGAGCAGTAAGTGTTTTGAACACAAGGTTAAATATATAGTCACACACACACACACAAAAAAAAAAAAAAAAAAAAAACAGAGAAGAAATGTGAGATCTTGTAGGGTCCTAGCCAATTTAAGAAATATAACATAAGTTAAGATGGTGGCTCACTCCTCTAATCTCAGCACTTGTGAGACAGAAGCAAGATGATCACAAAGAGTTTGAACCAGCAGCACTAAATAGTGAAACCCACAACCAGCCAAAAACAACAATAGCCAAATAAATTAAGACATCTCTGAATCAAACTTTGTAGTCTGAATGTAATGGGGTGATTTGGATGATCAGAATATAACATGAAAGGACCATAGGCCTTGAACTCTCTCCTACTCAGTATTATAGATGTAACTGTCTTGTTAAATAAGAAACACAGAGCCAGTTGCAGAGTTAAAAACCAAGAGGTCAGAGCAATAGCTGAGAGCCTTACCCTTCATTGCTTCTGCTGTCTTTACTCTCCACCAGAGAGCTACTTCTGTGCATCCTGTCTTTTTTATAGACTTTCTGTTCTGTTTTCTCATTGGTTGTAAAGCCAGCCACATGACCTCCTCATCACTGCCTCTCTGTACAGACCTCTAGGTCTTAAAGGCATGTGTCTGCCATGCTGGCTGTGTCCTTGAACACACAGAGATCTACCTAGCTCTGCCTCCCAAGTGCTGGGATTAAAGGCATGCACCACCACCACCACCACCACCACCACCACCACCACCACCATCACCACCACCACCACCCAGCTTCTGCTCTGGCTTGTTCTGACCTCAAGGCAACTTTATTAACATACAAATAAAATCACATTTCAATACAAATAAAATATCACTATATAGTATCAGAGTATAGCTTATTCCCCTATGTCACTCTGTGATATTACTTTTTAATGAAATTTCAGAGATTTCCACACTTTCAGTGCTCTAGTGAGTTGTATATACTTAACAGCTCTAGTGAGCTGCCTTGATGATTGTTGGAGAAAAAATATTTCCCCTCTACAGTACTTTTACAAGATGGAAGCTAGTGTTTTTGTGTGTAGAGTATGGTGATTGATAAAAATTAAAACATAGCTAATGTAATAGAGACTAACCTATAGCTGTAAGCAGTGAAATCCAAGGGAGAGTTAGAGTTATGCACCTCAGTTACTGCAAATAAAAGGTTTACTATTGACTCTGTTCTTTTTTTCTAAGTCTAGATGAACACCACAGACATTATACCTTGGTTCTTTGAAGCATAGTGCAAATCATCCCTAGTCCTGTAGCTCAGTTTGAGGTCTATGTGACTAATAAACACTATCAGTGTGAGGAAGTACCCCAAATACCTTCCCATGATGGGTAGAGAATTACTACAGATAGGACCATTTACTGTTAAAGTGATTGGGATCGTTAGTGATACATAGGGCCAAAATTAAACGTGACTGAAAGAATACAGATTTGTTGAATTAAACAATTTATATCTCCATCAAATATTCCTGACATCTTTAGAAGAACTGCTGTAAATTTTAATTGCTTTTTGCCCAGAGGATTGGGCATTGAACCGGTTTCAGCTATAAGTCAGCCAAGAGAAGACTTGTAGGCCTTTGCAAAACTAAACATGAGGAAACTGCCTGGTAGCACACACCTATAATCACAGCACTTGGGAAAACAAGGCAGGATTGTTGCAATTTCAAGACCAGCCTGGGATAAAATGAAGATTCTGGGCTGGACCAAGATAAGTGCAAAGATCTTTGTCTTAAAAAATAAAAAAAAAAGTGCAAGTGAGAAACCTGAGGAAAAAGGTAGCCAAGACACCCATGTCAGAAAAGAATGCCTTACCCAAAGCCCCAGCCTAATGTTAGCTTTAGGAGCACCAGGCATGGCTGTTAGACGTGGGCATCCCTGTTGTTGCTTATTTTTACTCTTTGTTCTTTTACTTTTTGTTTTTTGCTCTCTTTAGGAGGCCACCATCCAGATCCCAAATAAATCACACATGGGAGGCTTATTCTTTCTTATAAATGCCCAGCCTTAGCTTAGTTTATTTCTATCCAGCTTTTCTTAAATTATCCTATTTACCTTTTGCTCTGGACTTTTACCTTTCTCTTTCTTCTGTATATCTTGCTTTCACTCTTACTCCACAGCTGGCTGTATGGGTGTGTATCTGGTCCCTAGCATCCTCCTCCTTTTAATTCTCCTTGCCTGCCAGCCCAACCTATCCTTTCTCCTGCCTCATTCAGCTCTTTATTAGACTGTCAAGTCTTTTAGATAGGCACAATAACACAACTTCACAGAATTAAATAAATACAATATAAAAGAATACAACACATCTTTGCATCAGTAAACAAATGTTCACCAGCCTAGTCCACATTTTTCCTTTTTGTGTAAACAAAAATGGAAGGTTTCAACTTTAACATAATTAAACTATGTATAATAAAAACAGTTATCAAGTAAGGATTACATTTACAATAGTCACTACATTTGTATTTAGCAAATTCAGAGAAAACACTCCACCAACCATCCCATCTTAGTGACATCAAAGATTTATATCTAATTTACTTTCAATAAAACTTAAGGAAAACTGTAAATCTAACTATGTAGTCTTAACTACTTCAAAGACCCCAGAAGGATAAATTATTACCCAAGTAAAGAAGAAGTGTATTTCAAACAACTTTCAAAACTCTAGTAATGACAAAGATATCTGACTGCCTGGACAGTCACTCAGAGTTCCCCTGCAACTGTTGGGACATCCATCTTCAGCCTACAGGCCTAAAGTTTCTGGCAGATTTTACAGTGAAGCAGGAAATTTGAAGTATTGTCCTGCCTTGTATTGGCATAGTTCATTAGTTGTTTTCCTCTGTGTAGCACAAATCTTAGAAGGTCTTATTAAGAAAAACAAAAAGAAAAAAAAAGCCTGGAGCCAGGTATTGGGGTGAATGCTGAAAGATCAGAGAAGCAGAACAAGCGACAGCCACTTCACCTTGCCAATTCTTCAGCTGATTCTGTTTCCTCAGATTGGATGCCTCTCAGCTGAACTGTGCTGCTCAAAAGTCTGATCTGACTTAGTCTGGTGATCAGATGGCCAAACACCCTAAAGGTCCTGCTGGAACTCTCATCCAATAACTGAAGGAAGTGGATGCAGAGATCCTCGGCCAGGCTCCAGGTGGACCTCCAGGAGTCCAATTGGCGAGAAAGAGGAGGGACTGTAAGAGTGTGAATTGTTGAGACCAAGATTGGAAAAGCACAGGGGCAAAGAGCCAAACAAATGGAAGCACATGAATTATGAACCAAAGGCTGTGGAGCCCCAGGCTGGAGTGGGCCCTCTGGATAAGTGAGACAATTGAATAGCTTGAACTGTTTGGGAGGCACCCAGGCAGTGTGACCCGGACCTGTCCTTAGTGCATGAGCTGGCTGTTTGGAACCTTGGGCTTACACAGGGATGCATTGCTCAGCCTGGAAAGAGGGGATTGGACCTGGCTGTACTGAATCCACCAGGTTTAAATGGGTCCCCAGGGGAGTCTTGGCCCTTTGGGAGATGGGAATGGAGGGGAGGGGCTGGGGGGAAGGTGGGTCAGGGGTAGGGGGGGAGGACAGGGCAACCCATGGCTGATGTGTGGAATTGAAACACAAATATAATAAAGAAAAAAAATCAAATCAAAACAAAACAAAACAAACCAAAAAAACAACCAAAAAATATCTCAAAAGCCTAAAAGCTTAACCAGGTTCTAGTTTTGTGTCCTCAAGCCTTAAATACCTTTCTGCTTTCTGACATCACTTCCTGGGACTAAAGGCTCATGTTGCCATGCCTGGCTGTTTCCAGTATGGCTTTAAACTCACAGAGATCTAGGCAAATCTCTATATCTGGAATGCTAGGATTAAAGGTGTGTGTGTGCCACCATTTTCTGGCCTTTTATCTAGTGGCTGTTCTGTTCTCTGACCCCAGATAAGTTTGTTAGGGTGCACAGTATTTTGGGGAACTTGGGGAATGCAATACCACCACACCTCTGTGTCATGCAAAATGCCTGGCAGACTCTTCCTTGAAGTAGGAACTCTGAAGGATCATCATACCTTGTTTTAACAAAATTCAGAAGTCACTTTCCTGTGGGTCCTGTGCATGTCCATTTTATATAGCACACTGTTGAGCAGTCAAAGAAAAATCAGTTTCTTGCCCAAATAGCTAATCTTGCCACCTTGAAAGCAAATTCCTATGGAGTTTCTTCAATGACCATCATTTTCTCTGAAGTAAATTGGTGCTTCTAGGAGTAGACATGTGTAATTGTTCTGAAAAACCTTATGTTAACAGAATATTTTAAATGCCATATTCTATAGATCTTTGAACTGTTTGAAGACCATGTATCTGTCTAAATATATATCTATATGATCTTGAAAACATACCTAACATATCTACAAATTTGATTGTTATAAATGACTACTAACCTGTGGTTCTTGATTATCCTAAATAGTTTATAATATCTTTCAAAAGCTAGAACATTACCTTACATTTTTAAATGAACTGCATAGGTACAATACCTTAAACAAGATAGTATATATATATATATATATATATATATATATATATATATATATATATATGCAAAAATAACTTTAAATTTGTATCAAGCATCCATAACTCACCCTGACTCTTGAGAATGTGGGTGTCATTTTCTCCAGACTGCTTCCTGTTGTCTGTGGGTAAAGCATCTTTAAGGGACCCTGAGAAAATCTGCTATAATAGACAGGTCCTGAGAAGACCAGCCATAACCTTGCTGATCTATATCACCTGTCACATTTCAGGAGGTCTTTCCTGTTCAAACCAGATCCATATCAATTCTGAAGGAATCCATAGCCTCTTGTTTTCTGTGGAAATAAAAGCAAAAGCCTCTTCCCTGTAGCATTTTTCACATCCATTTTTAAGTTAAGGCATTCCTAATGTATTTTGCCTAGTTTATTTCATCCATCCCTCTTTCAATCCCATGTCTGTTAGCAGCTGTCAGCATTCAAAAAATTCAAAATCAGCACAATGATATACAGGATACAGACTCCCTATATTTCCCATCTCCACATGGCTTATTTTTTTTTTTTTTTTATTTTTTTTATTTTTTTTATTATTTTACTTCTTCCTTTAAGGAATTTATTATTTTTGAACTATTTATTTCTTTCCATGATTGTAAGGTGAAGACTTGGAGTGAAGCTTATCAAGTCAACTCACCACACATTAGAGGATATTGTCTATATTCCCTCTGCTGACTTCAGCTCCAGTAGACTCAGATTGGAATCACTAGATTTAGTAATTTCTGATTCTTCATGCTCCCTTCCTACTAATAACACTTGTTCAGACTTAGCAAGGGAAGGAACCTGAGTGATACAAGAAGTAGCATTCTACATCAGAACTAGGTTCCTGTAGAAACCTGCCCTTGTGGTTGTACCTTAAAGGTTCTTTTTACAAAGAGACCTTTTATTTAGCCAATCACAATGACAGAGACCTGTGGTTTCAGATATTTTTTTGTTTTATTTATTGTTTTTGGTCCTGACTGCAGTTGGTCACCCTCCTTCCCAGTCCTTCTGCCCCTATCCACTCCTCCTACATTTCTCTTCAGAAAAGGCCAGGGCTTCCATGGATATCAATAAAATATGGCATATCAAGTTAGTTGCTTTGAGACTGGGCACATTTTTCCTATTAAGGCTGGGCAAGGCAACCCAGTAGGAGGAAAAGGTCCCCAAAAGCCAGCAAAAGAGTCAGAGACAGCCCCTGCTCTGTTCCTACTGTATCTGAGTCCCACAAGAGCACTAAGCTACACAACTGTAACATACATGCAGAGTGCCTAAATTAATCCCATGCAGGCTCCCTGGTCTTCGGATCAGTCTCTGTGAGTTCCTAAGAGCCCAAGTTAATCAATTCTGTGGGTTTTCTTATGGTATCCTTGACCCAACTGGCTTCTACAATCCTTCCTCCCTCTCTTTTGCAGGATTCCCCTAGCTCCACCTAATATTGGCTAAGGGTCTCTGCATCTATTTCTATCAGTTGTTGGGAGAAGTTTTTCCTATGACAATGGGCTAGATTCTAATCTATGAGTATAATAGAATAACATTAGGAACAATTTCATTGACTTTTCCCTCCATTCATGTTTGGTTCTATCCTAGGTGTCTGTGATGTCCAGCCTCTGGGTCCTAGCTGTGTCAGATGTGGGTCCTTGTTGCTAGAGATTTCTCCAGTCCTGCCTGGCCCATGGTCAGGACAAATCTCTCTCACCTGCCAGTCCCACAGCTGCTCAGACCCAACCAAGTAAACACACAGAGACTAATATTACTTACAAACTATGGCTGTGGCAAGCTTCTTGCTAACTGTTCTTATATCCTAAATCAACCCATTTCTATTAATCTGTAAGTTGTCACGTGGCTCATGGCTTGCCGGCATTTTAACATCTTCTCATGGTGGTGGCTGGCAGCGTTTCTCTGTCTCAGCCTTCCACTTCCAAGAATTCATCTTTCTCCTTGTCCTACCTATACTTCTTGCCTGGCTACTGGCCAATCAGTGTTTTATTTATTAACCAATCAGATTAAAAAGCAACACATTTAACATGCAGAACACCCCACAGCAGGACCCTCTCTCATGCTATGGGTCTCAGATATGTCTGAGATGGAAGTAGAGGGAGCTGGTAAAACCAGGCAATAAAGACTAGTTTGGTAAATAGCAAGACTGCATCTTAATAAAAACCATTTATTTGAAAATGAATTAAAATAAAATAGTTTTGAAATTACAGAAAATCTCCAAAGATAGTACAAAAGGTTACTTTTTCTCTTGCTTTAAAAGTTCAGTATTTCTATAAATTGATTGATTAATTTAAGTGTATGTGTGTGGGCACTAACACTGAGGTATGGGTGTGGAGGTTAGAGAAAAAAAATTAAGAGTTAGTTTTCTCCCTTTACCTTCTGGATCCATCCAGGAGATGAAATACAGCTCCTTAGGATTCCTGGCAAGCATATTTATTGGCTGAGCCATCTCACTGTCCTACACTCTTTTTTCTTAGTATTTAATTTCTACTATTGCCAATCAATACCTTAAACAAACATATTTGTCATAAACTAACCAACATGTATTACAACACTATGATTAACTGAAATCCTCACCTCATTCAAAAATTTTCAACTTCCCATGCACTTTCCTTTTGTTCTTTTTTTTTGTGTACTCTTCTGTTTCTGTTTTGGTGATGCAGTGGGGCTTCTTCTATACTTCAGCTGACCAGAGCTCAAGATTCTCTGGTGTCAGCCTCTAGAAAGCCGCAACTACAGGTGCTGCCATTACATCAAGCTTCTAAGTCCTTTCTCTGTCTCAGCATTCTGTTGCATATTCACCAGGAGTTATTTTTAGTTTTTTCTATTTGGTATAGGCTGGTAAATAGTCGTTAAAATTTGGATTTTTTCCAATGTCAATTTATGTTGCATATCTATTCATATGTTAATTCCCCATCATATGTCTTCTTTTGTTTGTACAATTTTGCTCATTTTTAAAAACAGGCTTGCAAGTTTGTTTCCTGTAACAAACTGGGTCCTTTACCAAAAGAAATTTGTTTTCTCACAGAAATGGAGGTCAGAAGTCTGAAATCAAGGTATCATGTGGATTGGTTCATTTTAGAGGTTTCAAAGCAGTGGCTATCCCAGGCCTTTCACCTGTCTTCTTATGGCTACTCAGTAATTAATTGTGGTGATACTATATTTGCAAAATGTGATTTTATTTGTATATTAATAAAGTTGCCTTGGGGTCAGAGCAAGCCATAGCAAAAGCTGGGCGGTGGGGGTGCATGCCTTTAATCCCAGAACTTGGGAGACAGAGGTAGGCAGATCTCTGTGTGTTCAAGGACACAGCCAGCATGGCAACACACACCTTTAATCTCAATACCAACCATAGAAGACCTGGAGGTCTGTACAGACAGGCAGTGATGAGGAGGTCATGTGGCTGGCTTTACAACCAATGAGAAAACAGAACATAAAGTCTATATAAAAGACAGGACACACAGAAGTAGGTCTCTTGCAGAGAGGAAAGACAGCAGAAGCAGTGAAGGGTAAGGCTCTCAGCTATTGCTCTGACCTCTTGGTTTTTAACTCTGCAACTGGCTCTGTGTTTCTTATTTAACAAGATGGTTACATCTACATTTGGTGCCCAACGTGGCAAGAATTCATTAAAAAACTGCTTGCCTTGGCAGTAGGTCCGGCTTCCCGCCTGGGCGGGCCTGGCTCCCTAGCTGGTTAGGAATCAACATGTATTTGATGTTTGTGGTAGCTCTAAGTGCTCACACCTTTCAATTCTGTTGGTATCTTTGATTTTGTTTCCTTTCTTTGCTTTAGTATCTCCTTGTATTAGTTTTGAGAGCACCTTTGTTTTTCAGATTTATTAACTGTAAGTTCAGATTTATAGTAGGGGCCTTTGGCTATGATGTTATGATGTGGGCTTGGAAAAGGGGCCCTAGAATTTTATAAAATTAGATTTTAGTGTTTTTGTGGGTCTGATCCTTTGTAATGCTATGATCACTTGCCTACATAATTTCCAATCAATGTATTTGGAACCCTATATTATGTTGACTATGTTATTTATTTTTCCTTAGTTGAGATGGTAAAGATGAATATCTCTGGAGCTGAAAGGAAAATAATTCCTCTTGGTAACATAAAGTCTCCATGTTACCCTGGGGAATAAGCCTCTGTTATTGAGAAAGAATATTCTCCTTCCTCTTGTCAGAACCACTAGGGGACTTTTCTCAGATTCCCATTATAAGAACCTGGTGACCTCTATAGACCAAAAGTCTGCAAAACTCTAACGTCCCCTCTGTGATTGCCACTCCCAGGAGTTTTGCAGTTTCAAACTAGTCTGCATTCATTCTACAGTAATTTGTCAATATTACTAGTGAAGTAATTGGTTCTGCCTGTGTGGTTTCCTGTAGTTTCTGCTCCAGGGAAGCAAATCATTGTATCTTTCTGAATGTGCCTGTTTCTCTTCACTTCAGGGTGGCAGTTGAACCTGTGACCTTGTTAACCTAAGTCCTCTGCTCAGTTTTAGAAAAGTAATTGACTTTCAATTTTACCACTATTTCTTGAAAATATAGAAATAATGGCTTCTATGTTTTTCAGATATTGGAGCTTATATCAGAAGTCTTTTAACCCTTTATTTTAAAATCACTTTAGATTCATAGAAATTATAAGTGGTAGAGAGAGTTTCCCAGCTTTTTTTGGGGGGGGGCAGCTTCTAACGATATTAAATTTAAGGGCTGAGCAGATGGTTGAAATTAAGAATACATGCTGCTCCCACAGAAGACTGGAGTTTGGTTCCAAGCATTCCTGTCAGCAGGTCTCACATCCCTGCAACTCCAGCTTGAGGGGATCCAATGCACTCTTGTGGCTTCCAGGACTGACTACACTCATATTACCACCCCATGCCCTCACACACATAATTAAAATATAAATAAAGCTACGAAGTAAGGTTAGTTCTCACCCCTCATCAGAGAAATGTCTTTTTGAAGCAGCAGTTGTAGACAGTTACAAAGAACCACAACTTGTCAAGATGTAGATAACTGACTGAGAAGTTTCCAGAATAAAATGATATATCTACAACACAACCCTAACACCTAAGGCTCAGGTAACACCCTGGAAAAAAGGGGGGCAGAAAGGTTATAAGAGTCAGAGGACCAGGAAGTCTATTGCAAGATTGTGTCTTTTATATATGGCAGGCAAGCAGCACCCATGAAATCTCAACAATAGAGTTGAATAAACAAGATTTTAATAATGATGACACCATGACACACCAGCATTGAAGGAGGAAATATAATGAGGCTTCACTCTTAGGTGAGGAACTACAGGCAGCTAACAACTGCTGAGAGAGGGGAAACTATTCTTTCCTAGGGATGACCACTTTAATTGGTTGTCTAATACTAAGTGGATCCATACAAAGAGCACTAAATAGACTAAGCAGGTTGTACTTATATATATTTGTGCATACACACACACACATATATGTGTGTGTGTGTGTGTGTGTGTGTGTGTGTGTGTGTGTGTAAAAAACAATAATAATCAAAGGACAAAAAGACTGTTAACTTAGAAGGGGGAAGTAGGATTCCAGGGAGGGTAGCTGGGATGGGGTGGAGGAAAGAAAGGGAGGGGGAAAGTGATGCAATTCTCTTTGAGTAAAAAGATAAAATTATAAAACCACAGGCTAATCTGTATTTACTCAATTTTAATGTTGAGTCACTTATTGTTTTTATTTGTTTTATGGTGTAAGTTCTGGTATTTAGCTCTATTGAAAAAATGTGTATTTTTTTTCTTTTACCTAGAATTGCAATTAGAGTACAGCTTGCTCGAATTACTTCCCAAAAGGCCTATTTTTACACTCCTTGTACTTATACTTCCCTTTAACTAGCTCAAGAAGCCCCCGAGTTTTCTTTATTTATAGTATAATTTTAAGAATTTCAAATCAATGAAATTAAAAGTAAGCTTTAGAGATTGTTATTTTCCACCCAATGAAATACACTTTTAGATCTGGTTCAATTTATTGTTTGTACTTATTGTTACTTTCTGTGTCAGGAGTTCATTTTATGTGTGCACTATGATTTGTTTAACTATCTGGCAAAGTCGACTTGGGTTGTTTCTAGTTTGTGCTCATTACCAGCAAAGGGTTTCACTTCTTAGGCTAAATACTCAAAAGGCAACTACTAGAATGTATGATTAAATATACATTTAATTTGATAATTAACTTCTAGGTTGCTTTACAGAGATATTAGTGAATTTTATATTTGAATTAATTTGTATTACCTATAGTATAAAGATGTTGAACATCTTTTACTTGCCCATGCATGTATCCTTTTTGAATATATGAGTATATTCAGATTATATATAGTTTTGCTTTGCAAAAAGTGGCTCTTTTGTCTTGGTGTTGAGTTTAACTAATTTTTCAAGTTGTAAATCCTTCACTGGTTATGTGATTCGCATGTAATTTTTCCTTTCATTTTTCTGTGTCTTTCATAGTCAAGCATTATTAAATTTAATAGAGTTAAATTTATCCATAATTCCTTTTATGCTTCATAATTTGGGGTTAAGGTTTAAAAATTCTTCATTATCCTCTAGGTCACCACCAAGATCTTCTGCATTATACCTTTTTTATTTTCATACTGGGGGTTAAACCTAGGACCTCTTGCATGCTAGGCAAGGGTTCAACCATTGAGCTATATGCCCAGTACTTCTAGGGTTTTTTTCTAAAAGTTTTATGATTTTATGTTTTATATTTAGAACTAAATCAATGTGGAGAATCTATTATAAGATATATTTAGGACAAAGCTCTCTTCAGAAAAAAAATCCTGTAGAAGTCAAATTGTTTTCACACCATTTGTTAGAAAGACTACACTTTCTCTACTGAATTGCTTTGACAATGTTGCCAAAAGTCTGTTAGCTATATAATATATTTCTGGTTCTTTTTGTTTCTTTATGTGTTTACTCCTGTCAATTACATGTTGACTTGATTAATGTTGGCGTGTAATCTTGGGTAATGTAATTCCTCTAATTTATTCCTTTCCAAAATTGTTTTAACTGTTCTAGTTGATTTAATTTTCTCTATCATCATTTAATCCATCCTGTGTGTATCTACAAAGCATGCAACTGATATTATGATAGAAACTTTGTATACAGTAAATATGAGCAAAATGGTATCTTGTTGATTCTTTTAATCATAGCTTTGGTATTTTGCTCTACTTATCTCTTTTATTTTATCCATTATATTACAGTTTCTGAATTACTGCAATTGTCATATTTTAAAATAATATTTTATTAATTATTTGAAAATTTCATAAAATGCATTAAAGTATATTCACACCTCTCCCAAAGCCTTCCGTATACATCACCAATTCCCTACTCTACCCACCCAACTTCATATTATCTAATCCTCTCTCTCTCTCATTGCTATTTATTTATGTAATTATTTACTTACTTACTTATTTAATTCTTTTTGCCCAGTTTGTGTTGGCTGACTACTCCTGTGAATGAGGCCTGCCCTGAAGTGTGTTCAATATACCAGTGATCATTGTCTTAAAGAAAACTGATTCTCCCTCCCCTAGAAGCTATCAAATATTAATAGCCTCTCAGCTAGAGTAGGACTTTGTCGCCAACTCCCTTTTCCAATCTGAGATTGTGCTGGCTTGAGCTTGCACAGGTCTTGTGCCTGTTGTCACATCACCATTGAGTTAATAGTACAACTGCCCCATCATGTCCAGAATCACTGGTTCCTTGAAGTTACCTTTGGAGTTTATAATCATCCTGCCCCACCTTATCAAGATTATCTCTGAGCCTTGATAGGAGGGATGTGCTATAGATGTCCTATAATTCTTTATGTTTAACTTTGATAATTATAGAACTTGGTAGTCTTTATAATTCTTTGTGAATTGTCAAATATAGGTGGATAGTATGGTTTATAATATTTATATTTCTAATTATTTTAATATTTTGGATCTTTGATTATCTTTTTCTTTTTGCTAGTGTGCATTTTTGTACTCTGTGTCTCTTTGTCAGCAATGCAAGAAATATATCAATTTGTTATGTCTCAGAAGATTTTAAGTTTATAATTTTTCTGCTTCCAACATTACTAATTTTTAACCTTGTTTTTAGGTATTTCCTTCCATATGCCTGGTTTTATATTTTCCCAAGAAAATCTTTTCTTAGTTAAGATTTCTATTGCTGTGAAGAGACACCATGACTATGGCAACTTTTATAAAAGAAAACATTTCGTTGGGGATGGCTTACAGTTCAGAAGTTTAGTCCATTATTATGGAGGGACATGGCATCGTGCTAGAGAAGGAGCTGAGAGTTCCACACCTTGCAGGCAACATGAAGTGAATAGTTTCACTGGGTGTGGACTCAGCATATATGAAATCTTAAAGCCTGCCTTCACAGTGACACACTTCCTCCAACAAGGACACACCATCTAACAATGCCACTCCCTTTGGGGCTATTTTCTTTCAAACCATAACAAAATTACAAATTATTTGAAAAATATTTTATTTTATTTTTATTTTTTTACTAGTATGAACATTTATGCTGTGTGGTTTCCTGAAACTAATTTTAATTGCCTTTCAAAGACAAAGAGCTTTCTTTTTACTTTTTAAATTTAATATATGTATAAATTTCTTTTGTTATGAATAAAAGAGAGGTTCAATTTCAATCAAAATTTTCTTTAACCTACTTAGCTTTTATAATTATGTTGTTTATTTATAATTTTATTTTTTCTTGTTTTGTATTGTTTGAGAATTTCATATATGCATATAATGTGTTCCACTCTTATTCCTTCCCTCACAGTGTGGGGAGGCCCTAAAACAGCTTGACCACACAACTGCCATACACAGTTTCTGGCAGGCAACCCCAGGACCCAGAAAGAGCCCCTAAGAGAAGATACCTGAGATTCCAAACATTGCCTATACTCCTAGACTAATGTCAGCCAATCAGGGTCCTGAACCCTGGAATTCCCCTCACCCCAACCTCTGGTATGATAAAAACCCCACCCTGCCTGGGCTCTCTGCTCTCAGTGCTGAATCAGACAAACAGTCCAAGCTCTGACTTTGAAAATTAATGCTCTCTACTTTTACATAAGGGATTTGGTCTCTGTGGTGGTCTTTTGGAGGACCCTGCAATTTGGGCATAACAACAATTCTTCTCCTACCCCAGCCACTACTACGCTATGGTGGGTTCCTGGCATGCGGGCTTGACCTGCAGCATGGCGGGAATGAGGCATTTGCAAGCTGCACATTACACTGTGTGGTGGATTTAGCCCTTGCTAGTATAGACCAAAAAGAAAAAAAAAAGGTTTTTGGGCTATATGCTACTTTGATAGAAGCATAGACCCACTGCTTCTGAGAGTTGATAGTATACATGGCTCCCAGATCTAGAGGTGGTGGTAAATTTACCACCACCATGTTGGGAAGCTTAGGTGGGCAGAAAATGCTACAGTTTAAAGCAATAGATTCATAATAAGAGAGATTCAGATGGGATAAACCTCTAAATGGTTACAATGTGTGTAAAAATGTACATAGACTTGGAAGAGAGAAAAAAAAGTAATGTATGCAGTTATATAAAGAAATAGTTTTAAAAAACAAAGTCTTAGCCAGGCGGTGGTGGCATACACCTTTAGTCCTAGCACTTGGGAGGCAGAGGCAGAGGCAGGCAGAACTTTGTGAGTTTGAGGCCGGCCTGGGCTACAGAGAGAAATCCAGGAAAGGTGCAAAGCTACACAGAGAAACCCTGTCTAGAAAAACCAAAAAAAAAAAAAAACCAAAACAAAAAACAAACAAACAAAAAACAAAGTCTTTAAAGAGAAAAATAAGCCATGTGAAGATGGATATCACACAGAGAATCTGGATTGTGTTGTCTTTGGAATTTTTAACTGCAGAAAGACAATTGATTGTAAAGGCTGCTCAATTAAAACAATTTGTATATTTTAAAAGTAGCTTGACTTCAAAATTTGGATCTAAGGGTATTTGGTTTTGGAAAGGAGGCTCTGCTTTTGTTTCCACAGAAAGCAAGAGGCTACGGATTTGTTCCAGATTAAGATCCATCAGGTTTGACCAGCCAAGACCCCCTCAAAGGTCTCCAGTGACACCATGGCCCAGATGACCCAACATCCAGAATGGTTTCAAGGCAACTGACTCAGACAATATAGCCTCATGGACTACCCCATAATCATAAAATTTTCTTTATGTCCCCATAAGAATACAGCAATAAACAGCCTAGAAGACTAAGCCCACATTCCCAAAAATTAGATTATGAATGTTTGTCTTTGTTTAGATTGTTGGTTATAAATTATTATTGGTCATAGTCAATATCTTTCTAAAAGAAGAAAGGGGAATATGATATACAAATGTAGGATATAGATATGACAGGATAAAAGAGTAGATTATTGAACCTACATTTAAAGAGCAACTTGTTTAAAATGTTTTATATTGCTATGGATTTTAGCTTGTTGATACAAGTTTAAACTTAATTTTGCTATACTGTATATATATATATATATTTCTACTCTCATTTGAGGTATTATGTTTATGTAACTCATTTAGATTGTAATAGATAATTAAAAATACAGATTACTAATTAGTCTTCTATGATAGTCAAACTTATAGTTACATTAACTTTTCTAGGTATATATAGGTATAATTCAATTAGGTAGGTAATCTTCAAACACTTCAAAGACCTACAGAATATGGCATTTAAAATGTTTTAAAAATTTAGGCTTTCTGGACAGTGAGACATGTCTGCTCTTGGCAGCACCAATTCACTTCAGAGAGGAGGATGGGCATTGAAGACACTCTATATGGAGTTTATCTTCTTCTTGGCAAAAATAGCCATTGCGGCAAGAAACTGTTCTTGCCTGGACTGCTTGATGAACTGGAAATGAAGGATCCATAGGAAGGTGACCACTGAACTTTGCTTGGCAAAATGGTCTTTCAGGTTCTTGCTTCACAGAGAAAAGTGCCAGACATTCTATAGGACACAGAGAGAAGTGACTGAGAGACTCTAGTCCTGTGAGCTGAAGACAAATTCCCCAACTTTATAGAGGAATTTTGGATGACTGTTCAGGCTGTCAGCTGTCTCTGTCTACTCTTGCAAGACTCTCCGAAAGTTGCTTGTGTCCTTCTCTTGTTTCTCAGGTAATTTTATATATATTGATGTATTTGAAGACTAGATAGTTATGATAAAAGTTAGACATGAAACCTTACACTCACAAATATAGGATAGATAGGATATATTCTTTAATTTTGTCAAATACAAATAGACTAGATATTGTAACTGTAATTCTTGCTTGATAATTGTACTGTTATATGTAATTTTACTATGTTAAAGTTAAAACCTTCCTTTTTGAAAAAAAAAAAAGAAAAAGAAAAGGGGAAGTGCTGTGGATATTGTTCTGTATAAATAAAATGCTGATTGTCCAGTAGCCAGGCAAGAAGTATAGGTGGGACAAGCTGAGAAGAGAATTCTGGGATCAGGAAGGCTGAGTCACGAGATGCAATCCTGACGTTCAGAGAGCAATATGTAAAGGCATCAGGTAAAGCCACGGAACATGTGTCAACATATAAATTAACAGAAATCAGCTGAGTTTAAATGTAAGAGCTAGTCTGAGTGATTATTTTATAAGCAGTTTTGGGGTCCGTGGTAACTCCAGCTATAATCCCCTCCCAATTTCATGTGTTTTAAAAATCAGTTAGAGATTTTCTTGTTTTTTTTTTTCCGGTCTTTTTGTCTAGTAATAATCCATTAGAATCAGTAAACATTAATTTGCATTGTTTTAACTAAACTATTTTGCTTTTCAAGACTTATTTTGTGACACAGCTCATGGTTCATGGCTGTTCTTGGTAGAGATTCCCTGTCTGCAAAGAATGTATTTTACTGTAAGTTGTTTTTTTTTTTTTTTTTAATGCATTGGTGATTGACCTGCATGTCTTTGTGACTGGGTTGGATCCACAAGAACTATAATTACAGACAGGTGTGAGCTGCCATGTTGGTGCTGAGAATTGAACCCAGGTCCTCTGGAAGAGCAGCCTGTGCTCTTAATCACTGAACCATCACTTTAGCCCCCAGGGCAAGTGTTTTATAAGTATTATTCTGTTTTCCAATATTCTCTTTCTCTCTTTCGTTCTTTCGTCCTTTCGTTCTTTCTTTCTCTCTTTCTTTCTTTCTTTCTTTCTTTCTTTCTTTCTTTCTTTCTCTCTCTCTCTCTTTCTCTCTTTCTTTCATTCATTCTTTCTTTCTCTCTCTCTTTCTTTCTTCCATTCCTTTCTTTTCTGTCTGTCTTTCTTTCCTTATTTTGCATCCTAACCACAGTTTCTCCTCCCCCTCTCCGTTATACTTGTAGTCCCTCCCCACAATCGCCCTGTCTCCCACCTCCACCCACTCCTCTGTTTCTATTCTCCCATGGATATCAACCAAACATGGCATATCAAGTTGCAGTAAGACTGAGCAACTCCCCTAGTATCAAGACTCAGCAAGGCAACCTAAAAGCCAGCAAAAGGGTCAGAGACAGCCCCTACTACCACTGTTAGGAGTCCCACAAGAAGACCAAGGTACATAAACATAACATGTTTAATGAGGGCCTGGGTCAGTTCCATGCAGGCTCCCTGGTTGTCAGTTCAGTCTCTGGGAGTCTCTATGAGCCAAGGTTAATTGATTCTGTGGATTTTCTTGTGATGTCCTTCATACTTCTAGCTCCTTTCTTATATACTTGATGATTGTTTTTCCCACTGATTCTGGTTTCTTTTGAGATTTACTTCATTTTTCAATTTTTCCTTACTTGCATCGGTGTATGTGTATGCCACATGTGTGGTATGTGCAACTGCCATGAAGGACAGGAGAGGATGTTGGAATCCCTGGAGCTGAAGTTACAGGTAGTTGTGGGTCACGTGACATGGTGCTGAGAACCAAGTTCTCTTACCTATGGAGCCATCTCTCTCATCCCTCTAGTCCTCTATTATTTTTATTTTTTGCCTCCTCAATAAAGGATATTAGAGATTCTGTGTATAAATGTGGAATTGTTTATTTCTCTTTTTAGTTATATCCATTTCTATTTTTGGATATTTTTGAAACTCTGTTATTAATAGCACACTAGATTTTTTTTGTGTTTGGTGAATTCAGTGTACTATCATTATTCAGTTTTATAATTATTGTATGTCCACTTTCCCACTGATAATTTCCGTTCTGAAACCTCCATTTCCATAATAAGAGAGCCATCTCATCTAGTTTTCTTTTGTTCATTTTATTTTCTGATGCTGAGAGTCAAATACAGGGCTTCTTCTTGCATCAGTTTTGCTTGATTATGGTCTGAGTGCTCTATAGTTTTTCATCCTTTTATCTAGGTATTGTAAAATTTAAGTGAGATATTGTAGAGAACATGCTGTTAGGACTTGTATTTACCCTGTTTTTTATAATTTGTGAGTTTTCAACATTTATTTAATGGAATTATTAATCATCTATGATTTTATTTTAAGAATTTATTGTTATTTTAAATTATGTGTTTATGTCAGTATTTGGCTCTTTGGTGCTATATTGTGTACCCTAATAAACTTGCCTGAGGATCAGAGGACAGAGCCAGCCACTAGATTAGACATAGAAGCCAGGCAGTGGTAACACACACCCTTAATCCTATCACTCAGGAGGCAGAGATCCGTCTGGATCTCTATGAGTTCAAGACTACACTGGAAATAGAGTGAGGCAGTGGTGGCACATACCTTTAATCTGAGTACTTGGAAACACATGCGCCTTTAATCCCAGGAAGTGACCACAGGGTGCAGTAAAGTATATAAGCCGTGAGGAAACAGTAACTAAAGCAGTTCAGCTGAAACTCTTCTGGGTGAGGACTTGGAGGCTTTCAGTCTGAGGATTAATGGAAACAGGACTGGCTGAGGAGTTGGTAAGGTGAGGTTGGCTGTGGCTTGCTCTGTCTCTGATCTTTTGGCTTTCGCCCCAATATCTTGCTCTGGGCTTTTTATTATAAGACCATTAGAAATTTGAACAACATGGATATGTACGTGCATCTGAATGCAGGTGCCCTTGGAGTACAGAGGAAGGCACTGGATCTTCTGGAACTGGACTTATAGGGAGTTGTAAGCCACCTGATTGATGTACATATAGAACTAAGGTCTTTTGCAAGATCAATACACAGTTTTAACCACTGACCAATCTCTTTAGTCCCTCTTTGTGTTGTTTTTAAAAAGTATAATTAATTAATTAGTTAATTGGTGTGTGTTTATGTGATTATATGTGTGTGTGTGATACAGGTATGCAGAGGTCACAATTGTGCGTAGGGTATCCTCCACAATCACTTTCTTTCTTTTTTTTGAAGCAGAGGTCTCTCCCTGAACTTTGAGTTTGCATCTTTTCATCTAGGCTGGAGAGCAGCAGGCTCCAGCAATGCTGCTGTTTGGTCGCTCCTCAGAGCTAAGGAATAGATATTTATGGGGAAGTCTGCCTTGTTGAGTAGGTGCTGGCTATGAGCTCAAGCCTTCAGCATTGCAGTGCCAGCACTTCTAACTGTTAAGCTGGCTCTCTAACCCTAGTCTGTGGTTGCATTGTTGCTTTTCTGTTTATCTCTTTTATTGTATTTATTATTATGTTTCCCCTTCTTTTGTTTTGTGAGTTAAACTTCATAGTTACAATAGCTTTCATATAAACATTAAAATTAATTCAAACAAATAGTATTACTATCATAAAATTTTAATGGGTAACTGAGAGATTATAGCATTTATATGTAATTTGTCT
Organism: Onychomys torridus; assembly: GCF_903995425.1. Classification (NCBI taxonomy): domain Eukaryota; kingdom Metazoa; phylum Chordata; class Mammalia; order Rodentia; family Cricetidae; genus Onychomys; species Onychomys torridus. The sequence goes on along the minus strand of NC_050466.1, from coordinate 79,739,725 downwards.
TGTTCTGCTAGTATAAATCATTAAAGGCTTCATTCTTAATGTAGACACTTAAGTGTCTTACTCGGTTCTTAGACATTCCTACCATATAAGACTGTTGTCTTAAACATTATTGTAAATGGATGAATCTCTCCTGCCTGCCCATTCCCAAATAACTAGTCAGAGGCTTAATATTATTTACAAAGTGTTTGGTCTATGGCTCAGGCTTCTTGTTAGCTAGCTCTTTCATTTTAAATTAACCCATTTCTATTAATCTATGTATTGCCACATGGCTGCGGCATTACTGGTCTGTTGGCATGTTGTGATTTGGGTGGTGGACTGGGCCACCTGCCCTTCTTCTGTCTGTATCTTTCCTTGGATTTCCAGCCTGGCATTATATAACCAGCTTTGCCATAGGCGAGATCATCTTCTTTATTAACCAATGATAATAACACATATTCACAGCTTACAGAGAGACCATCTCACAGCACATTACCACTTCATACATTGAAAATTTCACCAGACCATTTTATAATTTGATACCATTGATTTCACTATTTAATCAAGATAAAATACACACAATATGTAGGTAATCTTTCAAAAATGTAATTTAGTATATTCACAATGTTGCACAACTACTAACTTCTTCACTAGAAAAAAAGCCTCATATTTATTAAAAGAATTTATTAAATTACCCAAACAGTACTTCCTCATCATTCATATGAGCTAAAATGTTATTTTCCATTTTGTAGGTTTTCCTTTTATATTCACTTTTATTAACTTATTCTTTAAAAATTGTATACATGCTTATAATCCATTCTTGTCACACTCAGCACTCCACCTTTTCATCTCCCTCTTACACCTACAATGTTATCTTATGAATGAAATTGTTTTCATGATGTTTATGAAGTCTAGTTGATGCAGTTTTCTATAATTGCTCGTGCGTTAGTGTCAAATCTGAGTTTCTACATAAAACACTAGTCAACTCTCCTTAAACCGTTCTAGAAAAAGTCAAATTTGTAGGCCTGTTTCACAAAGTGGTTCTAGAAAAAAGCAATTGCTTTCTTATGTAAACTGTTTTAAGTTATATTACAAGATAAATTATTGAACTAATTTCAACAGTTACATTTATATTGGTACAAAGACCAAATAATGCTTCCTCAAGAGAAGATGTCATGTGAGCTGGAGAGATGGCTCAGAGGTTAACAGCAATGGACTGCTCTTGCAGAGGCCCTGGATTTGTTTTCTAGCACCCATATCAGTTGGCCAACAACTGCCTATAACTCCAGGGATCCTATTCTCTATGGCCTCTGAGGGTAAATGCATAAATGTGGTGCCCGTAAATACATGTAGACACATACATTTGTGTATAAAAATAAATAAATCCTAAAAAATAAAGATTTTTGAGCCAAGCTCATTTATGTAGAGACATACATCATAAATAAATTTGCATCCTTCAGTGAAGTAGTTAATAAGTAGACAGTAAAATGCAAAGATATAACATAAAGAACTGGTTAGAATTTCCTTACATTGATAAGTTAGAGGATAAAAGATATTTGGCTATTTATACATATGCCTAAGAAAAACTTTGGTAAAATATTAAACAACTATTTAGGATAAAAACTCTCAGCAAAATTGTATTAGAAGGTAATTCTCTCTTTAAAGCCACTTTTCCCTGTTATTAAACATAGATTCTTTTTTTTCCCATACAATATATCCTGTTACAATTTCCCCTTCCTCTACTTTTCCAAGTTCCCCCCCACTTCCCTTCACATCTGGATGCACTCCTTTTTTGTCTCTCATTAGAAAAGAACATGCTCATTAGAAGAGAAGTGTCATTTCATAACATCTACAATAAGCTTGACTAAATTTGAAATGTTAGAAACATCCACATTAAAGTCAAGGACAAGATGGAGATGTGTAATACCGTCTATTGTTTAAACATGAAATCCATAACAACAGTAGTGAAGCACTGAACTATGTAAGGGGCAAGAATATCAAGAATGAAATAATAAATGGTATCAGTCTCTAATTGGAAAATTCCAACAGAATCATTTTATAAAATACTGAAATTGCCAGGCGGTGGTGGCACACACTTTTAATCCCAGCACTCGGGAGGCAGAGCCAGGTGGATCTTTGTGAGTTCAAGTCCAGCCTAGTCTTCAAAGCGAGTTACAGGAAAGGCGCTAAACTACACAGAGAACAGAGAAACCCTGTCTCCAAAAACCAAAACCAAAAAAACAAACAAAACAAACAAACAAACAAACAAAAAATCCCTCAAATTAATCAGAAACCAGAAATCTGGTAAATACATTGCTAAAATCCAAAAACTTTGTCACATGAAACAAACAAATATAAGCATAATAGTAAATAACAGAGACTTATCCATAAATGAACACAACAACAATGTATAAAATCTTTTTGTAAGCAAATACAAAAAAAATTAGGGAAATGTAGTAAATAAATAAATCAGTACATTTGTTCAAAGGGAAATACCTAATGTGAAGATGTCATTTCGAAAATTGTTTACATATTTACTGTCTAATGGACAAAAAAATTGTGTCCCGACTTTATATATTGAAATTCCAACCTTAAACCACAGCCGAGAAAATTCTGCCATATATAGGTCTTTAGGCAAGTCTGTAAGGCACTTTTTTGATAAGTACTGTAGATTAAACAATCCTTATGCTCTCAGGCAAAATACAAATTTAAGATCTTAGAAAATTCCAGAAGATAAATTACCAATGACTCAAATGTGAGAAAATCATCAAATATGTTTGCCTTATTTATTACTAAACAGACATGCTAAGTGATTTAGTTTCAAGTACATTTATGAACTGCAGGTTTGGTTCCAAAATATAAAATTTGAAAATAGCTATGACATTTTGTTCTCAATTCTTGAGAAAGAGTAAGTATGGACTGAATAAGTACTTACATTTGGGCAAGTGGTCATATTCCCTGAGATAAAGACAGGTCTGTATAGCCTGTAACTGAAGAAGACAATAGAGTCAGTTGGAAGAAAATGTTAAGATTTCACTCTAAGCCTTTTCCTTGTGTGACAATGAATCTGTTCTGCTTCACTGAAGGATCTGGGTCAATGCCTTGGATTCTGTCAGTAAGATAGAGGTCATACTGAGGCAGTGCAAAGGTTTGAATTGAGGCAGTATGATTCTAGAAGCGTATAACATCTTTATTTTACTAATAGTTATTTCTTGCTGGGAAATGGCCTTTAAAATAGTAGTATATCAAATGGTAGCAGGCTAGGTACATGATGTATAAAAATAGTAAGATATCAAGTATAAGAAATTGAATGTTTCATATATAAGGAGGGTAAGTAATCTTTCATGAAAAATAATGCATAGACACACATATTTCTTAGGGGGTATAAATATATATGTTAATATAAATGGAGACAAAAATGTACAGCTCAGGTTCTTCCAATTAAAAGAGTAGACAGAAGCTTCAAAAATCTAATATCAACTGGCAAACAGAACCAATTTCATAGAGTCTTTTTCTCTTATAACCCCAAAATCTATTCTGGGATCCTGGCAGCTTCTTCATCTGTATCCAGTGTCTGAATCTGATCCAAGACTTGCAACTGGGAAACATCTCAGAACATTCTTGGAGTTGATATTTTCAAGGAACCTTTAAAGAAGTAGTCAAGATGAACATTTCCACCCTCCACCCCCTTACATGCCGTGAATGCCCAATGCCATGCAACGGTGACAACCGGCTCAAAAATCAAGAGCCCATTCCATGCTTTCATCACTGGGAAACCTCAGGTACTGTTGGCAATGCAAGATAGTCCTGGCTTCTACCTCTTTGATTAGTGATTTCTTCAGAGGAGAAAAGTGACAGATTAAAGACAACGGCATTTAGAACTTTGCCCCTGTGCTCTTTGTTACATGCGAACAGAACCCCCGCACTGTTCCTTCCCTGAACCCAACAATTAGAGACTTCCGGTATTGCAGGTGTTCCCAACTTGAGCTTATGTCTTCCTTGAAGTAATAAGGAGCAAATGAAGACTTTGATCTCAGGTTAGTGGACTCGGGTCAGCAAAGGAAAACGTTTTCTGAGGTTTACAAGAAATAAAGGATAAGATTTTGAATGAGAACTGAAGGGGCTCTCAACATAGCAACCGAGGGTAGACACAGATCTTTGCCCTTGTTATCTTCCCTTGGAGACCTTTGGGTTGTGCTACTGGGGAGTCAGGTTTCAGGGAGGTAGGACCTTGTTCTATGGTTTATGGTTTCAACTGAAGACTAATGTCTGTTTAGCCTTTATTGGCAGCTCTGGAAACCCCAGAAAGGATAGCTGGCTAGGGCCCTACTTCATTTTTCTTTTAATGGCTATTGATACAGCTTCAGAGAGCAGTAAATGGGAAATTCTGATTGCATAATGAGCTTCAATGTAAATTCAAATGGGGCATGATGATTTTAAAGGCAAATTCAGTGATCATTTCCTACTTCATGGAACCTAGACCTGCTAGCACCTGCTCTTAGCTCTAGCCTGCCCTAGGCAGGGCTACCAGGCGTCAATTGACCTCATATTTACTCTCCAATTTCCTTTAATGGGTTCTCAGGAGGGCAAACTAGCTGAGGCAAGGGCACTGTAGATTCTTAATACATTGCCGTTACAGAAGTTTATAGATGCAAGCTTAGTTTAAACAGTAAGGTGGTCTCACCATTCTTCAGATGCACACACCATCTCATCCTCTCATCCCTAGGAGCCTGCATTACTTGTTGTTTGGTTTTTACTCCGTGACCAGACTCACCATGCCTCGTGGTCATAAAAGTAAGCTCCGGGCCCGTGAGAGACGCCATCAGGCCAGAAGTGAAAGCTGGTCTATTCAAGAAGTTCAGGCCACTAAAGCAGAAGAGAGAGGGACCCCTTCCTCCCCTTCTCCCCTTTGTAGTAGTGATGTCCAGAGCATCTCTGCTGCCAAGTCACTTGGCAAATCTAAGAAGTCTTGGAGGCCCACCACTGCTTCTTTAAGTGCTCCATGCATCAAGTTGGATGAAGGTGCCAAGAAAAAAGATAAGAAGAGATCAAGCACTTCCCGGGTACTGCCCTCAACTAGTTATTCATCTTCAACCCAGAGAGATGATCTTGCAGTTTCACTGGTACTGTTCATGCTTCAAAAGTATAACAAGAGAGAGCTAATAACAAAGGAAGACATACTAAAGCAGGTCATCCCACAGAGCAAGGAGGAATTCCCTGATGTTCTTAAGAAAGCCTCTGAGCTCATGGTGCTGGCCTTTGGTATTGATATTAAGGAAATTGACCCAACCAGACACTGCTATGGCCTTGTCAGCATATTAAGTCCCATTGGTGATGAAATTATGCATGGTGAGGCAATAATGCCCAAGAGTGGCCTCTTGATGACAATCCTGTGTGTGATCTTCATGAATGGCAACTGTGTTAATGAGGAATATGTCTGGAAAGTGCTTAGTGAGATGGGGGTACATGCTGAAGTCAATCACTTCATCTATGGAAATGTCAAGCAGCTCATCACTAAAGACTTTGTGAGTGAGGGATACCTGGAGTATAGGCAGGTACGCTACAGAGGTTCTTCATATTATCAATTTTTGTGGGGTCCCCGGGCCCACTATGAAACCAGCAAAATGAGAGTCCTTGAGTTTCTGGCCAAGGTCCATAACACTGTTCCCAGTGCCTTCCCATCCTTGTATCAGGAGGCTGTGAGAGATGAGCAAGAGAAAACCCGAGCCAGATTTGCATCTATGATTCTTGTTGGTATCATAGCTAGTGCACAGTCCAATGACAATTCCAGCCATTCTTCCAACCAGCACTGAAGTCTAAAAATATTGCTTTCCATCACTTTTAAAGAGAACATTGAACCAACTAGTGGGAGCCTGAGGTGATGTTGGAGAGAAAACAGCACATCTCATATTTATAGCCTTACTCTACATGAATAATTTTCAGTTTAGCATTTCAAAGTTTTCAAAATTTACTTCTTTTAGAAACATTGAGTTAGCATCACCATCTAAGTATGTGACTGATATATGTTATACAGTCAACATCATTTATGATGCTTAATAGTTAAGAGTTTCAGTGTTGAAAGCAAATTAAGAACAATTCATCTTACTTAACTGAAATAAGAAAATGTGGCATTGAAATACACATTTTCTTAGGATAGAAAAAATTTCAATAAAATTCTTTACAACAAGAAAATGTAAAAAACGTAGTGGATGACACACTCTTGGCTTTTCTGATTCCTGCTCTCCATTCTACAAAATAAAATGAAATTAAGTTTATGTATTTTGATGTGTTTCATTCATTCAACAATGTAGGAACATAAATTATAATACAGTTAACTTCTTAATCACTGACATTTTTATTCCCCAAACAAATACTTACCAAACGTCTGTTTCTTGTAAATAGGAATGATTTTTAGGGAGGAAGAAGACGGAGGAAGAGGAGGAGGAGGAGGAGGAGGAGGAGGAGGAGGAGGAGGAGGAGGAGAAAACAATGTCAAGATGAGGAATGAGTCACTGTTTTCAAACTTTTAGAGACTAGGGGCAACTATTAAATAAGATGACACTCTATTCTCTAACACATAAACGACAAGTGCAAGGGAGGGTATGGAGTGGGTGGAGAATTGGAGTCCTTATAAAAGGAGTCACACACAAAACAAGAAAATTTGGGGCTTAAGAAAACCTCAAACCTTTCCTAAGTGGAAGACAGAGCTCATCTAAGCTGAGTATTGGATCAAAAGAAGGTGTGGAAGTGGGGATCAGGGCCTGGCCCCAAGTATGGTATGTCACAGAGGAAAAAGAGAAAAACTGTAATAGAACACTACTATTAGTAGTTTAGCTTGAAATCTTGTATCACAAGTGAGATAGAAAGGGCCCCCAACTCCCAGAGTAGATGAACACAGTAAACAGAACATGCATTATAAATGTAATATATATTGATATTATATATAATATATACTAGTATATATAATAATAATAATATCACATTATTGTATAATCACATATATTGTATGTTATATATTATGTCACATACATATACAATAGTTAATATTACATATAACATGTATTTTAATATACAACATATTATACAATACACATGCATATTTAGATATATTTAGTGATATTATGCAATATATATTATGATATATATTATACATGATATGTGTATATACATTATACATGATATATGTATATCTCATTCTGTCTGGTGCCTGTGGAGTCTGGAACAGGGTATCAGAACTGCTGGTTTCTCTGCTATGGATTTGGTGACTGGCTCCACCCCCTCCTAAGGTCTGTGAGAACAGAGCATTAAGCTGGCAGGGCTAGTCTGGAGGTGCTTTTTACCAGAAACTGAATTCAACCACCCCAGCTCTAGGAAGTCCATGTCTACCCTGTGGCCAGCATTTTTACATAGCATTTTGTTCCTATGTTGTACTGGTATGGTAGAGCCCCTTATAGTAATTGTATCCTTCCCTCTCCCCCATCCTCAGCTTTCTCAAGCCCTACACAGAAATACAGGACATTGAACACCAAATGCACCAGGCTTTTCCTTTTTAGGCCACCAACCAGCTCCCAAATCATGACACATTATTATTAGTTTTGAATGCTTAGCCTAGCCTAGGCTTGTTCCTGGTTAACTCTTTTAACTTAAATTATCCCGTTTCTCTTTATCTACCTTTTGCCTGTGGGCTTATTATCTTTCTTTTTCTATGCCCTACTTTGTGTCTGCTGGCTGGCAGCTATCTGGCGTCTGGCACTGGGCATGTCTCTCTCTTTCTCCCTCATTCTCTCCTCCACCTTCTCTTCTCTTCTCTTCTCTTCTCTTCTCTTCTCTTCTCTTCTCTTCTCTTCTCTTCTCTTCTCTTCTCTTCTCTCCTCTCCTCTCCTCTCCTCTCCTCTCCTCTCCTCTCCTTTTTTCTCTCTCCTCTTATTTATCCTCTCTGCCCACCAGCCTTCCCTACCCTTCTTCTGCCTAGCCATTTTCCATTAGGTTCTTTATTAGACCAATCAGGTGCCTTAGGCAGACAACATATCTTTTCATAATTAAACAAATGCAGCATAAACAAAAATAACACATCTTTACACCATTAAACACCATTAAACAAATGCAGCAGAGTCACATGTAGCATACCTTCACATAGTTAAAGTAATATTCTGCATCATCAACAAATGTAACACATCTTTACTTAGTTAAAGTAATATTCCACAACATATACTGGTAGTCAATGGTAGTACTAAGACAAGACTTCTGCAATAAATTACTCCATAGTCACACTTTGTCTCTCATGCCAGCCTAGTGAAGATCTTCTCTTAATTCATTTTTATTCTCATCACTCCACATTTCTATTAGGAAATGAAATCAAATAATTAAAGAAAAGATCTTGGTGTCAAGGTACTAACTGCAGGTTTAAAGAAGGTCAGGTGTGAGTGATATTCAAACTGTCTGTAGAGATTTTTTGCTTGAGGATCTTTTACCCATAGCCCTAAGGATCTTTGAACAGTGATTCTACCCTGGACTCTGTCTCCAGTCTTAGCTGTTCACTGCATTACAGTGTCTCTCTCTCCTGGATCTTCATTATTGTGCCCCACTGTGTATGCTGCAATTGTCCTGTAGGTTACTTTTTCTTGCCCTTCTTTTCTGGAGGCTGCATTGCTCCTCTCTTGCTAGAGGAACAGCCCAGAGTCTCTTGCTTCTCCCTGATACTGAGGCCTCTATGTCCCTCCAAGTCCTGTCACTGTGGCCCCTTTATCACATATGAGCCTCTTCCATATAAGTGTTCACTTTAGACAGAGAAGTTTACAGTCTCTTTGATCCTCTAGGTGATTTCAGATCCAGTGGTGAGTGGAACCTGACTTGGGACAGAATCTCCTGATTTTCAGCTTGTTATCCTAAAGTCAAAGAAGTTTTGTAAACTACCTGACATTTGAGGTCACATTTAATGATATTTGCTAATAAAGGATGTAATGACAATATCTGAAATGACAGAGCCAGTCAAAATTTACGCCATGAATGGTCTTCCCCAGGGAGAAGCACATCATTTGCTTATCTAATACAAAATGGACAGCCCAGAAAATATACATACAATTAACATAATACTGTATGTATGCAATAGCAATTAATGGATAAAAAGAAGTCACAAATTTAAAAGGGAGCAAGGAGGGGTATGTAGGAGTGTTTGTAGGGAGGAAAGGCAAAGGGAGAAATGTTGCATGGGAACCACTGTGTAAGCAAAATCATCTACTGAGGTTGGGTCCTGAAAGCCCGAGAGTCTTTCTAAGAGATAACATTTCTTTGGAAAAGGAAGGCTGGCTAGCTGGAGAGACAGAACATCAGCTGAGCATAAATGCTTCTTGCAGAGGACCAGAGTTCAGTTCCCACAACCCATGTAAGGACCTACTTGCAAATCTAGCTCCAGGGGATCCATGAAGTTTCTGGACTTCATGAGGACACACACACACACACACACACACACACACACACACACACACACACATATATCACCTCAGATACACACATGTACATACAATTAAGAATTACAAATCTTTAAAATGGTTCTATAGCAGATATACTATCTATGGTAGGAAAAGGAATAATTCAGTAATATTTCAGTGCTCTTTGTCTTTCTGTAAACTCCTGAAGATAACTTTGCTTTTATGTAATAGAATATATATTCTTATTGCCCCAAATTTGAATACTGGATAAAATAATAATTCATCTTTTACCACATTTCTTCTGAACTCATTTATGTTTTTCCTCATTAATCACAATTAATTATTTATCTTAAAATTTTATTTCAGAATCTTGTCATAAATGTACCATAATGGACCACTGTAAATTTTTGGTTTGTTGCTTTTGTTTTCCTATAACCCAACCTGGTCTGAAATTCATTGTGTATGTCAGATGCCCTTAAACTCAGTGCACATACTATTCTTTCTCTTCCTGTTATCAATGAGTAAATAGAATGCACAGACTGGAGTGTGTGTGTGTGTGTGTGTGTGCATGTGTGTGTGTGTGTGTGTGTGTGTTTATGTGTGTGTGTATGTTTTTAATTTAACCAACCTTCTCTCAATGGTAATATACATTGTTTCAATATTTTGTTATGTTTTCTAGAACTTATATCAAAATCTTTGAACATGAAAGCCTTTGCAAATATTACTTTTATAAGAAAGGGATAACTAGATGAAAATTCTTTTAAAAGAGAATATAACGATTATATTTATTAATATATCTGAAAAAATCCAATAAAGTGGTATTAATTAAGCTGTGTGAATTCAAATTTTTATATCTTGTTTTCTGTGAATAATCTATATACGTACAGGCATTTTTGTTTTATCAATGTTTTAAATTTTGGCCAAATTTTTGGGTACAAATTTATTGTCTTGCTGTTATTTTAATTTCTCTATTTTGAAGTAGTCTAAGAATAACATTAACTTATTCCTTCATCCATAAAACATGGAATGTCTGTAAGGCTCTCTTGAGTACCACAACTTTTATGGACATGCTTTAAGACAATGGGTATTTTTTTATTCAAGGAAAAATGGAGTTGATTCTTATAGTCTAGGTCTCCTTGGCTACTTTGGAATATCAAGAGGTCCTGTGGTCAGAGATATTTGATGAATCTATGAGAAAATAGCAACAAGCTCAGAGAACAGAAGTATTAAAGCCAGTATGAAGTCATTTGTTTACAAAATATCAATTATCCACTGTAGAAGTCTAAGATGACTTTTTCTTATCAGTAATAACAGTATTTCTGCATCCTTTCTTCTTTTCCTTTCTACAGTAACATTTTCTGTTATCCTATCCATTCTCCTTTATTTCTAACTATGTATGTCATTAATTTTTTGGAGTCAATGTTTCACTATAGCTCATGATGAGATGGGACTTACTCTGTAGCTCAGGCTGTCCTTCAACAAGTGATAATCATACTTCATCTACTTGATGGTTGGGATAGCAAGCATGGGCTACCATGCCTGGCTATTTTATTAAATATTTGTGAAGTGATTTCCAAAATGCCTGCAAACAGTTTTTAAGATTTACTTATTTTATGAGTATGTATGTTTGGCCCAACTGTATATATGTGTACCACATACATTCATGATATCTGAAGAAGTCAGAAGAGGGCTTTGAATCTCTTTGAAATGGAGTTATGAATAAATGTGAACTACCATGTGGGGCTGGACATCGAACCCAGGTCCTCTGCAAGAGGAGAACATGTGTTCTTAATTGCTAAACCATCTCTCCAGCCCCATGCAACATTTTTGTATTAATACAATGTATCATTATTTTACTTGCTTCATATTAATAGTGTTTTTAGGTCATCAGTAATTTTAAGTTTAGTTGTTCTCTTCAGTATGTATCATGTACAGACTAACATATACATTTTAAAAATGTTTCTAAACTGCATTGAGTAACAGCTAGCAATTTTATTTTTCGAAAGTGGGTTTCTCTGTATAGCTTTGGAGCCTGTCCTGGAACTTTCTCTGTAGACAACACCAGCTTCAAACTCAGAGAGATCCACCTGCCTCTGACTTTCAAGTTCTGGGATTAAAGGCATGTTCCACCACTGGCTGGCAATAGCTACTGCTTAATATATCATAGCTATATTGAAGAAACCAGCTATGCAATACAATAATGATTTAATGTGATTTTTTTCAAATTATTATTGTGTTTTTAAACTGAAAACTCCCTAATATGCTTAAATAATTTCTGAGGGGCTCTTAGACCATTTCTTTATTTGTGAAGTTTCCACTCAAAATTTTTGACACTTTTATCTGCAGCACTGTGAAACAAAACAAAGCTAAGCAAACAAACAAAACAGGAGCCTTAATATGCAATGGTCAGGTGAGTACCCCCAAATGAGACATTTGAGAAAATAATGCTAATTCAAAGCATGGTGTGGTAAACCTTAGACACTAGCTGTTCTTCCTTGCTCTTCAAAACATTGACCACTAAATTGGTGATTGTCGGATAGCAGTATCATATTCTATTATCCCTTTAACCAGACATTTGTCATCATCAGCTGAGTTTTTTTTCATTCACATTCACTAACAGTTCTTAAGGGCAAACTTTTTAAAATCGTATTACTCAGGTGTTCCATAGGATAATATGAAGTCATTATTATACTTAGTAGTCATTTTCCTAAATACAGATAGACAATATGCTCAACATAGCTGTTAATCATTGAATCCAGGACAGACTATATACATTAGCCAGACAAAATGGTGCAAACTCCTTTCCCAGGTACTCAGATGGCCTAAGCAGGAGCACCATCATGGAAGTTTGAGGAGAGACTGGCCAATCCACTGAAACTTGGTATCCAAATATTGCCTTCAGAAAATCCTAAAAAATTTCAAAATCAGCTTTCAAGTACAGCTGGAGTTTTCCCTGTTAATTGCAAGCTAATATTATTTTCCAAGAGACAAATAGGTTTTTAAATATGTATGTTTGGATAACGTTTTGCTGATATTTTTAGTTATTATTTCAGTCACACATACTGATAGATGTTCTAGTAGGTAACCTTTCAAGATAAACCAAGGAATGGTTGTAAATCTGTTATAGTTTACATCAAATTTTAAACACAAATTCATGTTTTTGTAATAGTATAGGTGTCATAATAAATGTGCTTTTTCTAACTAGATTCTTACTACAAACCCTAGGGATGTTTCACTTATATTTCCAGCATGAACTGATAATAGAATAGCCCATTTACAAATAACAGGAACAAAAAGCCCATGACATCAGATAATTGAAATCAAAGCAAAAATAAACAGGAGTATCTCATCAAGAATTTATAAAAGCAAAACAAACAAACAAACAAAAAAAAAAACCAAAGACTTCCCAGATGGCTCAACATGTGAAGGTGCCTGCTAACAAGTCTTATGACCTGAGTTCCACCCCAGAAAAAATCCATATGGTAGAAGGGAACCAACTATGGCAAATTGTTTTCTGATTTCTCTTATGTGCTATGCTACATACAATCACACACACTGGGTAAAAAAAGGTAAAACAACAAAAACCACAACCCGAATAACCAACCACAAACAAAAGAAACTTGATGCTGGTTGTTCAGAGGGAATCCAACAGGAAGTAATACTTATTTCACTCTAATCATAGAGATTCCATCTTAATTTTACTTCTATGTATTCCTGTTTTCATGAGACATCTATTGTCATTAGCTGATGTTTTCATTCACTTTCACAGAATGAGATATCTTAAGGTAAAATTTGATTTTTATTTTATCATTCAGGTGTTAGTTAGGATGAACTCGCTATTACAGTCTTCAGATAAACGTTTAGCAAATCCTGTTTTCATGTTTGGCAACAGAGTAGTTGACAATTCTCTTAACATGACATGAGTTGACCAGCATGCTGATGTCATCCCTCCAAGTAATATATGTGCGAGGTCACCCATGTGCTGGCACTTTCCCTTTATATTCTTACATTATTGAGATTATGTATTCCAGATATAATCCCTTTGTCAAACATATTTGTCATTTACATCTTTGTGAAGTCTCTCTTTTTTTTTTTTTGCTGTTGATTAAACCTAAGGCCTCTCACATGCTCAGCAAGTATTCTACAACAGAGTAGTATTTCAAACTCTGTCTATCTATCTATCTATCTATCTATCTATCTATCTATCTATCTGTTTGTTTATTTACATATTTTGTGAGGCAGAGTCTCATGAACGTGCCCAAACAAGGTTTGATCCTATGATTCTCAAGCCTCAGATTCCACAGTAGGTAACTGGAATTACAGGCCCACACTAACAGGACAGAATTTAATTTTTAAAATATATGTTTTGTTAAGAGTATTTTGTTCAGAGGATTGCTTAATTGTGCTGAATAATCTTTACTATAATTAATGACTATTTATTGAAAATACATCTTTCCCCACTTACAATATCCTAATTATAGTTTCCTCTCCTTTGGCTCCTCCTAGTTCCTCCCCACCTCCTCTCCCATCTGGATATACCTCTTTTCTGTCTCTCATTAGAAAACAAACAAGCTTCTTAGAGATAATAATAAAATATAAGAAAAATAATAACTAACATTAGAACTGGACAAAACAATCAAACAGAAGGAAAAGAGCCCAAGAAAAGGCACTAGAAAAAGAGATGCAGAGACCCACTCTTCGATGCACTCAGGAATCTCATTAACAAAGCTAAACCAGAAGCCATAACATATACACAAAAGACTGGTAAAAGATAGAATACAAATATATAGAAGTTTAAAAATAAAATAAAATAATAAGGTAGAATTCTTTAAAAGGGAAAAGACAACATGAGACAGTAACCTGCAAAGATACCACTGAGTTTATTCTCTGTTGGCAATCTACTGCTGGCATATGCCCTGCCCTTAGCGAGTAGTTTGCTTCCCCAATGAAACTCTTTGTTGGAATAAACTAAATTTTACCTTACTAGTGGCTATCAATTGGAAATAGGCTATAGGTTAGGATATTTTCCAACATGTGTTCACTGGTGCTTTCAGCTGTAGCACTTCATCTGATTCAGACCCATGCAGGCCCAGTGCTTGCTAACTCAGTATTTCTGAATACATATGTGCCTCCTTGTTTCCTTGATGACTTCCATTCTTTCTGGCTCTTTTACTATTTCTGTCTCCTCTTCTGAGGGGTTTCCTGAGCCCTGAGGTGAGAGATTTGGTGGAGATACCCCATTTTGAGATGAGTATTCCAAGGTCTCTTACTCTCTGCATAAAGACAGGCTCTGGGTCTCTGTATTTGTTCCCATCTTCTGCAAGAGGAAGATTCTCTGATGGTACCTGAGCAAGGCACTGATTTATAAGTATAGCAAAATGTCATTAGAAGTCATTTTATTTTATTTTTTAGAACAATAGTATATGGTTTTATCCTAGGACTCTAGGCATTCTAGACTCAGACTTCTGGTCAACCAAGCAGTGTCAGGTATGAGTTCAATCCTATGGAGTGGACCTTAAGTCAAATAAGATATTGGTTGGTTGCTCCTACAAGATTTGTGCCACCATTGCCCTCCATATCTTGCAGGCAGCATTGTAGATCAAAGGTTTTATGGCTTGATGGGTGTTTATGTTTCTCTTTTGGTAATTTGCAGAATACCTTCTTGAAACAAAGATGCTAGCATGTAGAGGAGAGGTTCAGTGTAGGCACCAGTTCAAACCAATCCTAGTATTGGAAGCTTTATTTGGTAACAAGAGATGGCCAGTTGGGGATCTTTCTAATTATTTGGCAATTTCAATTAGCTCTCCTTAATATATGTATAAATTTTGAACATTCTACTGTATTATATTTCCATACTACCCCTCAAATGACCCTTAAGTTAATCTGCCTCTCCACATATTACCTCCCTCATGCCCCTGGGAAGATAAATTTGACCCTCTGTAGCAACTTACTTTATTCCTAATCTCTGTATAGTTTGGCTATCATTGACTTAACAGCTAATATCCACATATAAACGAATGCATACCATATTTGACTTTCAGGGTCTGTATTACCTCACTCAGTATTTTATGTGAGGTAATCTTTTGAACTGTGAATATCATGATTTTATTTTTTAATGGCTGAATGAATGCTCCATTGTGTAAATATACCACATTTTCTATATCCATTCATTTCTTAACTTTTTTTTTGTTGTTGTTTGCTTTTTTTTTTTTTTACTAATTTCTGCCTATTATGAACAGAGCAACAATGAACATGGTTGATCAAGTGTCTCTGTGGATATATGTCCAAGAATGGTGTAGCAGGATCCTGAGGCATATCTATTTCCAACTTTCCCAAGGAACTACTACACTGATTTCCATAGTGGCTATACAAGTTTGCATTCCATTCAGAAATTCTCTTTACTCTACATCCTTGCCAATATGAACTGTCATTTGTTTTATTGGTAACAAGCATTCTGATGAGTATAAAATGGAATCTCAAAGTAGTTTTAATTCACATTCCTTCGTGGCTAAAAATATTGAACATTTCTTTGTCTCTCAGCCATTTGAATTTCCTCTTTTGGGAATTCTATCTTTATATCTCTACCCCATTTTAATTGGGTTATTTGTTGGCTTGATATCTAGTTTTTGGTTTTTTTGTTTTGTTTTGTTTTTTCGAGACAGGGTTTCTCTGTGTAGCTTTGCACCTTTCCTGGAATTCACTTGGTATCCCAGGCTGGCCTCAAACTCACAGAGATCCACCTGGTTCTGCCTTCCGAGTGTTGGGATTAAAGGTGTGCGCCACCACCGCCCAGATGTTTTTGTTTTGTTTTTTTAATTTTTTTTTATTTTAGTTCTTTATGTATTTTAGATGATTAGCCCTCTAACATATGGGTAATTGGTAAAAAAAAAAAAAAAAAACAAACTTTGTCTATACTGTAGGCTCCTGATCTGTCTGAATTATGATGTTCTTTACCATGCAGAAGCTTCTCAGTTTCATGAGTACCATTTATTGTTTATCTGGTGCCTGTGCTGTGTTCTATTCAGAAAGTCTTTTCCAGTGTCAATGAGTTAAAGGCTATTTCCCATTTTCTCTTCTCTCTGGTTCAGTTTATAGGGCTTTAGGTTGAGGTCTTTGATCAATTTGGACTTCAGTTTTGTGAAGAGTGTTAAGTATGGATCTATTTGGATTATTCTACATGCAGTCCAGTTTGAGTACCATCATTTGTTGAAGATGCTATCATTTTTTCGTGTTTATTTTAGGCTACTTAATAAAAAATCATGTGTCTATAGGTGTATGGATTTATGTCTGTTATTCAAGTTGATTCCACTGATCAATGTGTCTGGTTCTTAGCCAATATCATGCTGTTTTTTATTACTATAATTATCTAATACAATTTGAAATTAGGCATGATAATACCTCAATCAATTCTTTTATTATTCAGGACTATTTTAACTGTCTTTATTTTTTGTGTGTGCTTACATATGAAACAAAAATTTTCCTTTCAAGATCTGTGAAGAATTGTGTTGGAATTTTGATGGGGATTGCATTAAATCTGTAGATTGCTTATGGTAGAATGGCTGTTTTTACTATGTTAATACTACTGATCCGTGAGCATGGTAGATCTAACTTCTGATATCTTATTTTATTTCTTTCTTCAATGACTCGAAGTTAATGTCATAAAAATATTTCACCTGCTTGCTTAGAGTTACCCCAAGATATTTATATAACTTAAGACTATTGTGAAAGGTGTTGTTTCCCTGATTTCTACCTCAGACCATTTGTCATGTGTGTATAGGAAGGCTATTGAATTTTGTGAGTTAATTTTGCATCCAGGTACTTTACTGAAAGTACCTGCTGGCAGAATTTCCAAGTGGAGTTTTCAGAATTACCTGTGGATACTACAATTATCATCTGTAAATAATGATACTTCTTCCTTTCTAGTTTGTATACCCTTGATCTCCTTCAATTGTCTCATTGCCCCAGCTCAGACTTCAAGTTTTATACTGGATTGTTTCTGATTTTAGTGGAATTTTTTTGAGTGTCTCTCCTTTTAAGTTGATGTTGGTGATGGGTTTACAGTAAATTGTGTTTTTATCTTTAGGTATATCCCTTCTGTCATTAATCTCTCCAGGACTTTTTATCATGAAGGGGTGTTAGGTTTTGTCACAAGTCTTTTCTGAATGTAATGAGATGATCATGAGGATTTTTCATCTTTCAGATTTTTTATATGGTTATTTTTCAATTTACATATGTTGACATTATTTACATTTATTTATTTGCATATGTTTAACCATCCCTGGATGTCTTGGATGAAGCCTACTTCATCATGGTGGATGTTCCTTTTGCTGTGTTCTTGGATTCAATTTGCAAGTATTTTACTGAGCATTTTTGAATATATGTTCACAAGTGAAATTGGTCTACAATTCTTTCTTTGCTGGGTCTTTATGTAGTTTGGGTATCTGGATAACTATGACTTCATAAAAAGAATTGGGCTATGTTCCTTCTATTTTTCTTTTATGGAATAATCTGAGAAGTGTTGGAGTTAGTTCTTCTTTGAAAGTCTGGAAGAATTATGTAGCAAATCCATCTGGCCCTGGGCTTTCTTTGGTTGGTAAACTTTTAATAACTGGTACTATTTCACTAGGTTTTATAGGTCTATTTATATTGTTTATCTGATCTTAACATAACTTTGATAAGTGGTACCTATGGAGAAAATTATATATTCCTTTTAGGTTTTCCAATTTGGTGGAATACAGATTTTTAAACTATGTCCTTTATGTTTTTCTGGATTTCCTCAGTGTCTCTTGTCATATCTCTTCTTTTGTTTCTGATTTTGTCAATTTGGATATTCTCTTTTTCTTTTTTGCTTAGTATTGATAAATGTTTATCTTGTTGATTTTCTCAAAGAGCCAACTCTTAGTTTCTTGAATTCTTTGTATTCTTTTTGTTTCTACTTTATTGATTTCAGCCCTCAGTTTAATTATTTCTTGCTGTCCTCTTGGGTATGCTTACTTCTGTTTTTCTAAAGCTTTCAGGTGTGCTGTTAATTTGCTAGTATGAGATTTCTCTATTTTTTTTTAATATAGACACTTAGTACTATGACCTTTCCTCTTAGCACTGCTTTCATTGTGTCCCAAAGTTTGGGTATGCTGTGTGTTCATTTTTACTGAATTGTAGAAAGTCTAATTTCTTTCTTTACTCCTCTCTTGATCCATTTTTCATTCACTAAAGAGTTGTTCTGTAGCATGGATCCTAACTGGTATTAATAATAAAAACCAGGAGTCAGATATTGGGGTAAATGCTGAAAGATCAGAGAAGCAAAGCAACCAGCCACTAGAGAATGAATTATCATCCTGAAAGGAAGTTGAGCTCCTGTCTCCTCCTGTCTTATATTCCCCCCTCCATCCAGTCATAATTATATCCTGTTTCTACCTTCCTAGTGCTGGGATTAAAGGCTTAAGACACCAAATGCTGGGAACAAAGGTATGTGCCACTACTGCCTGGTTCTGATTCTCTTTTAGACTGGATCAATCTTGTGTAGCCCAAGGTGGTTTTGAACTCCTGATGTTCTTGCTTCCTCCTCCCAAGTACTAGGATTAAAGGTGTGTTTCACCATTGCCTGGCCCTTATGGTTATCTAGTGGCTAGCTCTGCACTCTGATCTCCGGGAAAGCTTTATTTGTGAGAGCACAAACAAAATATCACCACAATTTGTTCAGTTTCTATGATTTTGTAGGCTTCCTTCTGTTTCTATTGCTGTTGATACTCAGTTTTAATCTGTGGTGGTCTCATGGCATGCATGGAGTTATTTCATCTGTCTTGTATCTATTGAGAGTTGTTTTCTGTCTTAGTATGTTGTCAGTCTTGGAGAAAGTACCATGAATTGCTGAGAAAGTATAATCTTTTGTGTTTGGGTGAAATGTTCTGTAAATATCTGTTAGGACCATTTGGTTTATAACATCTGTTAGCTCCAGTATTTCACTGTTATGTTTTGTCTGGATGACCTGTCCATGGGTATATTGATGTCTTCCACACTCAGTGTGTGAGGGTCAATATGTGATCTAAGCTGTAGTAGTGGGTCTTTTACAAATTTGGATGCCCTTGATTTCTATGCAAAGATACTAAGAACTGCAATTTTTCTTGATGAATTTTTCCTTTGGTGAGTATGTAGTGTTCTTCCCAATCTCTTCTGATTAGTTTTGGTTTGAAGTCTATTTTGTCAAATATTAAAATGACTATGATGTAAGACAAATTACTAAATGGTCTAATTAATAAAAAAAAAACCCAGAGCCAAATAGTGGGGTGAAAACTGAGAGATCAGAGGAATAAGACAAGCCACAGCCAACCTCAACTTACCAACTCCTTAGCCTCCAGAGAGAGCTACTTTGTGTATACTCATGTCTATATACAATTTCTGTGCCCTACCATCTTACTTCCTTTCTCCTCCCAGTTACATCACTTCGTCTTTGTGCCCAGCTCTATCACTTTGTCTTTCCACCTAGCTATACCACTTCCTGTCGGTATGTACAGACCTCCAGACCTCTATGGTTAACTAATGCTGGGATTAAAGGCATATGCCACCATGCCTGGCTCTGTTCCCAGTGTGGCCTTGAACTCACAGAAATCCGGATGAATCTATGACTCCCAAATGCAAAGATTAAAGGTGTGTGCTACCACTGGCTAACCTCTATGTTAAATATAGTGGCTGGCTTTTTCCTCTGTTTCCCTGATAAGCTTTATTGGGATGCACAAATAAAATATCACCACATATCCCTTTTTTGTCTGAAATTAAAAAAGTTATAAGAAAAACTATACATAATAAGTATAATAAATATATACAATATATATATATATATATATATATATATATATATATATATATATATATATATTCAGTAAATACATCAACAATGTCTAGTCCATTTGCATTTGGCAAATTCAGAAAAAAATTCCATTATCTATCCTAGCTTTGTGAATCCAAAGGATTGTATCTAATTTACCTTCTATCCTAATTTGCATTACAAAACTATCTTTTGATGTTTTTCAAAGTTATACACTTTACACCTCTTTAGTGAGTTTATTTTCTGAATTTATTAACAAGAAAAATTATAACTATAACTTAATCTTCAACTCCCTCAGAGATCCAAGAAGGAAATAATATTTCCTAGTTAAACAGGAAGTGCAAACAAGTGACTTCCAAAAAAATGTGAGTTATGAAAAACAGATATTAAAATGCCTACACCAGCTTACTACTTAGGTCCACTTGTTTGGAATATATTTTTTTGTCCTTTCACCCTAAGGTAATGGCTATCCTTGATTTTGAGGTGTGTTTCTTGTGTGCAATAGAAGGATGGATCCTGTTTTTGCAACACATCCTGTTAATATTTAGTATTTTAATTTGAAAATTGGGAACACTGATATTGAGAGATATCAATGAGCAGTATTTGTTCATTTGTCCATTCATATTGTTTAGTGGTTGTTTTTGTTGTTGTGCTGGTGGTAGAGTGTGTGTGTGTGTGTGTGTGTGTGTGTGTGTGTGTGTGTCCCTTCTTTAAATTTGCTGGTCTGAGATCATTTAGTTATTGAGTATTCCTGGGTGTGGTTAACCTCTGTAGATTGGAGTTTTCCTTCTAGGGCAGAACTTGTAGAAATATTTTGCAATAATTTTTTTTTTTTTATCATGGAATGTCTTATTTTCTCCATATATTGTGATTGAATTTTTTGCTGAGTATCCTGACAGGTGAGCCACTGAAGGTCCATTTAAAATCTGTTTCTAGATATTTGGAGCTTACCCTTAGGAATGAGGATGGACTGGGTGTGAGATGTTGAGAAGTCATGGAAGTGAGGAAAAGCAGGTGTCTCACCAGGATCTTTGTCTCCTGAGAATTGAGGCAATTAGTGGGTAGAGGTCACTCCAGGTAGCAGGTGAGGAGGCACTACAACAGGTACTACATCACTAGAGATGAGTTTGGGGACTTAAAGGAGAGGAGGGATAGGTGCAGATCAGCAGTTAGCCTGCCTGCTTCTCTGACTGCAGTGCTTTGCAGGTTCTTAGAGAATTCCTGCTGAAGTTGGGGAATGGGATAAATTGATGAATGTGGGCAAGGAAGTGTAGAAGGCAAGCTCTATCTGCTCCTCTAGAGATGGGGTCAGAGAGAAGGAGATGATGCAGCAGGTGGTAAGCTACAGAGCTGGGCATGAAATGGGGGACTGGATTTGTAGGTGCAGTGAGAGTTGAAGATCTGCAGTTAGCCTACCTGCTTTCCCTTGGCCAAAAATGTAATTGAAGACTTTTAAGAAATCCTTGAGTGCACTCAGTTCATGAAGATATTCTGATATGCTTTACTCTTTGACCTTGAAGTCTAACTATTTGTTTAATGTCTGTGGCTGCATATAAATTAATTTTTCAGTCTGAGTTAGGTACAGATCAAGGTGCAAGTTCACTGAGTTGTACCAACACCAGGCATTGATGGGTTTGAATTTTTCACTTTGTTTACTTGGTACTGACATAAAAATCAAAGGTATAAATTTCATTATTTTGAATTTATTATTTTCACTAATAATAACCAACCTTTAGGACAATCACTGACTTAATTATATTTTTATTATAAATATGGATCAAATAATGAAAGTGTCTTAGCTTTATTTCTCTTTTTAAATTCTCATTGGGTATTATATTTCATTTGAATTTCTATAAAACTAAAATGACCTTGTTGAATTCTATGCAGAATTTTAGATAATAATTATTTTAAATCTATGGCATACATTCTTTTCATAGTGTCATTTTCTCTACTGCTATTACTTAATTATTCTTTCAACATTTTTTGTATTTTCCTTTAAGTCTTTGAAGTGATTTGAAAGGGATGTCTTCATGTTAGTGGATTTTGATATTTTCATATATTGTACTTAATTCCAACTTCTTTAAAAAGACATAGAAATAGTGCTGTGACTCCCATAGGGCACCATATCAGGGGATAGTGGTCCTAAGATGACAATGACTTTGATGACATGATAAGTGACATCCCTGCTATTTATTTCTACTGTATCTATGGATCACCATTGTAGTATCTGGCTAATGATGAGCTCATTTTTATTCCTTATTACTATATTTATGAGTTGTAATTCCACCCTAAATAAGAGTTGCCACTACTTATACTTCTTTGTTAGTTTTATTAATATTACTATAAAGCATTGAGTATTTATTTTATATTTTGTGGCTCTTATCTAGAAATTTAAGTATTTTGTTACTTAAAGCTTTGCCTTTAGTATCTCTTTCAGGTTAACTTGGAGCATTTCAACAATCTCCACTTATATTTTTGAAAGCATTAATTTGACTGATTCCACAAAATCTTTGCTATTTACATATTTTTTTGTAGAGGAGTGGGGCTAAGAAAGCAAGACCCAGGCATTAAGTATGATAATTATTACCAAGGAGTCATCTGTAGGACTTCTCAGTGTGCAGGGATAAAACATACTGATATTTCTGCTTGTGCATACACTCACCTATTTTTTATGTATGTGTCAGCATAGACATATCATGAATGTTCAATGATACCTCAGATTTAAATTTAATATCAGGGAGTTCAGTTTTGTCTTCATTTTCCCTTTATGTGTAACTTCTTTCTCCAACAGTAGGAAAACAGATATTATCTATAACACATTTGCAAATGTTCAAATATAACATACACAAGCTAAGTTACAGAATGTATTACCAACAATTCCAAGTCTACGAAAATTGCTTTTACAGACTGTATATACATACTATTTGTTCATAATTTATTTCATATTTATATTTACAGTGTCTAGTTATCTGTTTCCCCAAGATATTTAGATTACTTTTTCTATTATCTTTAATATTATATATTCTATTTTACTAAACATTATTTCATTTGTTAATGTTTGCGTATTATGTTAGATTTGTTAGAAATTTTGATCATTGTTAACTGTCATTTGTGAATTTCTATATTAAATAATCAAATTAATTTATTTATTAATTTCTAAACAGGCATCAACAAATATACAGTGATAACCTTATAGGAATCATAATGTGTTGTCAAAATATGTATCCTAATAATTAAATCAGAGAAACTCTATGTCTTTCTTTTAGTCAAAATTTGCTCACTTGTACATGTGTGTGTGTGGGGGGGGTGGTGGGTAAGGTGGGTGGGTGTGAGGGGGTGTAATCTGAGTGCATCATATTTATTCTTATTGTCTACAGAGTCATATGCAGAGTTCAGTGTTTAAAATTTGTGTGTATGCAGAAGCGCATGGGTGCCATTGTGTATGTGGAGTTCAGAGGACAACTTGTGTGGGTCAATTTTTCTCCTTTTAACACATGGATTCTAAGGACTGAACTCAGGTCATCAGGCTTGGCAGCAAGTGCCTTTACCAAATAAACTGTCTAGTGTTCTGCATTAGAATGTTTCATATTATTACTTTTGCCAATGTTTGTCCTGATGTTATTAACTTGATATAGTTCTTTACAGAACAGAATTTAATGCCTCTAAATGGCCATTAAAATCAGCAAACACCACTATTTGTTGTGATATTAATGATAGGCCCTTTATTACTTCTGGGATTTTTATTATTGTTGTTGTTATTATTGCTCTAAGTAACTGAGAAACTCATATAGCATTGCTGAGGATAAGACTGTTTCCTATTAAGGAGAAAATGTTGACCACCTGCTGTGTGAACAGTAGAGAAACTACCCTAATCATTCTCAACACAAAAACATCATAACTAGGGGTGCATCTTTACAAAAAAATATTCTTTGAAATGTGTCTGTAAAATATTCTGTTTCTGTTCACTGACATGAAATGTTTAACGCTTTGAGGGAAACATATGCTAACTGACAAGAAAAATGGACTTAAAATTAAAAAAATATACAATACATATCTTTACCAAATAGTTGATACCTAAAGGTTCTGCATTAGGACAAATGAAAAAAGTTATTATTGTAACAGGACTTCTTGCTCTACTTAATCTCAGCAAAGGAAGCCTCTACTAACTCTTTCATAGAGAAAAGTAAAGAGTCTTAAGTCAGATCAAAGGCAAGTTTTGATGATTGAGAAAAGGATAAAGTTACATGCTATTTTTTAGCTATCTATACTCTCAAAATATAATGTCCTATTTGAATTTTTTGATTCATGAATATCAAAAAATATTGGATAGCAAAACAGAATTATTAGCTTAAGTATATGAAAATATCCTTTAAGGATGTAGATATGTGGACCCAGAGATACTGTCTCTTTCAAAGCATGTCTTCTTTGCATTCTGTGGTAATTCTTGGCAGAATAAAAGCAATGACTTAAATTCTCATCTAATCATTTATATGAATGAAAACTCATTTCAATATAATTCAAAAATGTGAAAGTTATGATTTTATATTTATCTTCTTGACTTGGGTGTTACAAATAATGAGACACAGTCTTGTTCTATTCATTTAGGGTAAATCTTATACATGTAAATTTGTAGATTAACAAGCAACAAGTATTATAGGAATTTTTAAATTATTATTTTTCATATGTATGAGTGTTTGCCTGCATATTTGTATGTGTGCCATATGCATGCCAAGGAGGACAGGAGAGGGAGTGGGCTACTTCTGGAACTGGAGTTACATACAGTTGTGAGCTGCTATGTGGGCACTGGCAGCTTTACTCACGTTCTCTGGGTGAAGAGCCAGTGCTCTTAACTGCTGAGCCATTCTCCTTCCCTAAATATTGTAGGGATTTATGGTGTATACTAAAAGTAATGAGTTCCTATTTTCTTTAAATTTTATTTTAATTGTGTGTTTGTGTGTGTGTGTGTGTGTGTGTGTGTGTGTGTGTGTACATGTGAGTGCAAATGATGCTAGAGTCCAGAAGAGGACACTGGGTCACCTGGACCAAAAGTTACAGGCAGCTGTGAGCTGCCTAACATAGGTGCCTAATATAGGTCCCCTACAAGAAGAATACGAATTATTTTTCTTGTAAGTCATATTTATTTATTTATTATTGAAAATTCATGTAATAAGTCTGATCACGTTTTACCCTCCCCCATTTCCTCCCAGAACCTCCCCGCTTTCCTAACGATATAACTCCATGCTTTCCCTCTCTTTCTTTAGAAAACAAACAGACAAATAACAAAAGCAAATGAACTAATATTAAAACAGTAATAAAGCCCAAGAAGTGCATAAACACACACAAAGAAAACCTCATAAATTCAGAAACCCTAATATACAAACCTAAGATTAAAAAATGCACAAATAAAACAACATGATACAAAAAATAATCTACAAAAATACCATGAGTTCATTTTGTGTTGGCCATCTACTTCTGGGCATGGGGCCTGCCTTTAAGTGTTGTTTATATACTTAGTGAGACTACATTACAGTAGAGTAAAATGATTTACTTTTCAAGTGGTTGTTAATCAAAGATAGCTTCATGATTAGGGATGGGAGCATGTATTCTCTTTCCTTTCTCACCACTTGGACCCTCTGTAGCTGGAACCTGTACAGGCCCTTGCATGCTGCTACAGTCTCTTTGGGTTCATGTGTGCATCAGTCATGTTGAATCTGGAAGATACTGTTTCCTTGGAGCCATCTATCCCCTCTGGCTCTTAGAATCTTTCTGCCTCTTCTTCTTCATAGCTCTTTAAGCCCTGAAGGAAAGAGTTTGAGGAAAACATTCCATTTAGTACATTTAGTACTGAGTGTTCCAAAGTCTCTCACTTTCTCCACAATGTCCAGTTACAAGTATCTGTATTTGTTCCTATTTACTGCAGGAGGAATCTTCTCTGATGATGGCTGAGCAAGATGATGATCTACGTGTATAGTAGAATGTCATTAGGAGTTGCTTTATTGCTATGCTTCTTTAGCAGAGCAGTAGTATTTTGATTAATTTTCCCTTCAGTCCCTGGACTACCTAGTCTCAGGTTCTTGGCCACACACTAGGCATGGGGTCTATCTTATGGAGTGGGCTTTAAATCCAATCAAATAGGGTTGGTTACTACCACAAATTTTGTGCCACTATTGTACCAGCATATCAGGTCACCATTGTAGATCACAAGGTTTATAGCTAGGTTGGTGGTTACCTTTCTTTTCTGGTAGCATGCAGAGTGCTTTCTAGGACCATGAACACAAGTCAGTATGAGTGAAGGCTCTATTCAGGCACAAGCTAGACTTCTACATGTTTAATAAGATATGTAGGTGTTGTCTTCAGCAATAGGGTCTTGCTGTCAGTTTGTGGAGAGCAACCAATGGACTTGGCAATAGCCTGAGTTGTTTCTGGGTTTCCATGGATCCCTTTAGCCAACAACTCAATTAATTATATGTAACCCATTTCCAATACTGGATGTTTCATTTGGTGGTGAAAGTTGTCTGGCTGGGATACTGTTCATCCCATTTAATGTCTCCATTTAGATTTTTTACATATATATATATACACATACACATATATTAACATTCTACAGTAGTAGCTATCAGTATAATTCCTCAAATGGCATTTAGTGCTAGTTGTCCCTCCCTGTATTCATCCCTCTTACCCTGTTTTCTCTTTCTCCCCATTTAGTCCTACTTTTCTTGTCTACCCTGTGTCTCTCCATACCTATTTTGTTTCCCCTTCCTTAAGAGATCCTCTCCACTTCCCATTTACTTTATGCCTAACCTCTGTGGCTAAATGGATTGTAACATACCAATTCAAGGCTTAAAGCTAAAATGTACATATAAGAGAATACATATCATATGGTCTTTTTAGGTCTGGGTTACCTCATTCAGGATGATTTTTTAGCTCCACCAATTTACCTGCCTTTTAAATACTCTTTCTTACCTCTTTTTAAATAGCTGAATAATATTCTGCTGTGTAAATGTACCACATTTTCTTTATCCATTCATCTCTTGATGGACATCTAGACTGTTCCTAATTTCTGCCTATTGTGAGTACAGCAGCAATGAACATGAATGAGCAAGAATCTCCATAGAAAGATGTGGAGTCCTTTGGGTATATGCCTATGAGAGGGTCTTGAAGTACATTTTTTCTACCTTCCGGAAGAACTGCAACATTGAATTCCATAATGATTGTATAAGTTTGCACTCTTCACCAGCAATAGATGAGTGCTCCCTTACTCCAGAATCCTTGCCAGCATGAGCTGTCATCTGTTTCATTGATCTTGGCCATTCTGACACGTGTGAGATAAAATCTCAAAGTAGTTTTGTTTGCATTTCCCTGATGGATGACTAGGGATGTTGAACATTTAAGTGTTTCCCAGCCATTAGATCTGTACCCCATTTTTAAATTGAATTATTTTTCCTTGATGTCCAGATTATTTTAGTTTTTTGTATATTTTACATATGAACCTCCTGGATGTATAATTGGTAGAGACCTTTGCCCTTTTGTAGCTTTGTCTGAATTAATGTGGCCTTTGTCATAAAGCATTTCAGTTACATGAGTTTTCACTTAGTAATTGTTGTTCTTAATGCTTTCCTATGCATGAATTCTTGCCCACAGAGCCTAGAAAATTCTCCCAAACTTGAATATTTCTATATTTAAATATAAGTATAATTTTTATTCTTGAGACATATTTCTTATGTGTTTTCAGTATTAACTTTCTGTCAGATGTATAATTCGTGGCTATTTACTCATTCTATATGTTGTATCTTTTTACAGGTGCTTGGTTTCTTTGCTGTGTATGGAATTAATAATGTATTGAATCTCTTTTGTCTGATTTTATTAATTTTCTAACTATACTTTGGGGTCATTTACAAAAAGTCTTTTCCAAGAATGATGCTGATAATCGTTACTCTTATATTTTATTTCTTTAGATTCATAGCATATCTTATATTTAAATGTTCAATATATTTTGAATTGATTTTTACATACTAGATAATGATGTGTGGGCCAAATTTCATTCTTCTTCATGTGAAATATCTGGGTTCTCTAGCATAATGTATCAGTGAGGGCGTTATCTCTCCATTCTGTGTTCTTAGCACATGTGCTGAAGATTAATTCATTGAAAAACACAAATTCATTTCTAGTCTTTATACTTTGCTATGCCTATATGTTTGATTTTGTACCAGGAATATGGTGTTTTTTATTATTGTAATTGTATTTTAGTTTTTGAGATCAGATAGTGTGATATCTTCAGCTTTACTCCACTTAAGATTACTTTGACTATTCAGGGCATTTGGGGGCATGTATTCATTTATTTATTTGCTCATTTATTTATTTTATTTTATTTTTTTGTTTGTGTGTGTACACATGCACACACACATGAGCACTATGGTTCATCTATAATGTTTTTACCCACTGTAATATCTGTAGCAATGTCTTTTAAAGCCTGAGTAACACACGGGGAAAGGTCCTGTAATGATATTTATCATAAGAAAACATGAATGCATAGCAAGTTCATGAAAACATTTCTCAACATTAGCATTTGTCAGGAAAATATAAATGGAAACCACAATGAGATATTGCTTAAAGCACACAGGTTTGTATCAAAGAAAAGAAATATCAAGAATTGGTTGATGATGTACAGATAAAGGAATCTTTAAACAGTATGGGTATCAATATGAAGTTATATAGCCATCATGGACAGTACTGAAAGAAAATTAAAAATGGAACACACTGTGATCCATCAGATATACTGAAAATATACTCAAAGAACCTGGGATAAGTATGCTGACAAGATACATACATGTATCAACAACTGATCAAAATGCAAAGAACAACTGACAGTGAAATACCCAGCCCCAACTGATGTATCTATGACTCAAACCCTCCATCTAAGGTTCAGAAAATATCACACAATTTGCAGCAAGAGTGTAAGAGCCAGAGGATGAAAAGGCCTCTTGTGAGATTTTGTCTTCTATATATGACAAGGAAGCTGTTCCCATGAAATCTCAACAATATGGCTTACTAAACAAGCCCTAAACAATGATGATATAATTTAACATACTGATGACTACCTTTAGATGAAGAGCTATGGGATGGCCCCTTAAATGAATATTGAACACCAAGTGGTCAGCCCTCAAAACAAATACATATGAGCAACACTAAACAAGATTAACACCAACAGCTTATATTTATTGCTTATATGCATATATATATAATAATAAGAACTAAAGAAAAAGAGGCCATGAATTTGAAAGAACCTAAGGCTGGAGGACATAGTATTTGGAGGACGGAGAAGTAGGCTGAGAATGATTCAAATATAATATTTATTTATGAAATTATCAAAAATATAATAACATTTAAAAATAACATTCATAACAGCAAAGTTATGAAATAAATCTAAATATCCATCAACAAATGAGTAGATAATAATAAAAATGTGTTATATACACACAATGGAAGACAATTCCCCATTAAAATAAAATCTTGCTACCTGTTTAATGAATGAATTTGAAGAACGTTACAGTCAGTGAAGTAAGCCAAATATAGAAAGACAAATGCTATGTAATTTGCTTACGTGTTCAATCTCAAAAAGAAAGTAAATTTTAGAAGCTATGAATAAAATTGTAGTTACTAGATACTGAATGGACCAGGGAGGAATCTTGAGGAGCTGAGAGGTTCGTCAAAAGATCACCTTGTGAAAAGAAATATCTACAACCCCATCTACTCATAAAGCTGAGAAAGGAATATTTGAAGTCAAAGCCTACCTGGGAACTTACTGAGGGACTGCCTCAGAATAAAAGGCAAAAGAAGAGGACTATGGGTACACTCCAATAGTAAAGTGCATGTCTAAACATGCAAAAGGCTCTAGGTCCAATCTCTAGTATATATAACCAGTATATAACTTCCACTTCCATGTATATCAGTGTACTCTACTTCTAAACAAACATTTATTGGCATAAAAACCTTATCAAATTATCTGATATTTTACACATGTCAGTTTTAACTTTTGGACAAGCTAATAACACATATGTGGTTTTCATTTTGTTAATTTGATATTGATATCTGCATTCATGTGTAGTTTTCTGATCAGGAACTTGTGCAAATATGTAACACAGTAGCTCCAAATATATCCCAATAATTTTTCATAGACATGATAATTTTAAATTAATTCTCCTCTCTCAGGCTGTTTTCATACACACTCCTCAGCAGCCTATATACAAGATAAATATCTTTGAAAAATTTTCACGTCAACTGAGCTAAAATAAAACAAATTAAACATTGATACCTGTAACAAAAACTATTTCAGTTCAGAGACCCTAGAACGACTAAACTTATTGTCATCTGAGCTAATATTTCATTTCTCTAAGCCAATGACTCAGACTAAGCACTTAAAGATACATTCGCCAGCACTGTTAGACACTTAAAACGTTGTAAATAATGTATATTAGCAGTGTGGGTCTTATTTTAAAATTATGCTTTGTTATTGAATAAATACTAAGCTTTTGCAGGGATTCATATCACTCAGTCTGAGAATCTGGTAGGGGTTATGCAAATTTTGTTTGTATTCAAGTGCTATACATTTTTTTTTCTCCATGAAAGAGAGTTAGTACCTTTTGTCATATAAAATAAAAAGTGATTTATTGATTGTTGTAGTTAGCTTAGCTGTCCACCTGACATAGCTCAGAATCCCCTGGGAAGAGGGATCTTCAATTGAGAAGTAGCGTAGATTAGATTGGCCCATGGACATGTCTGTAGGGGATTTCTTAATTACCTTTGGATTCTGAAAGGCCCAACCTATTGTGAGTGATGCATTCCCTAGACAGGTGGGCCTGCTGCATGAGAAAAATAGCCAAGAAAGGCACTGGGAAAAAAGCCAGTAAGCAGCATTCCTCTGTGGTTTCTGTTTCAAGCTCCTGCTCAGATTTCCCACAAATGATGTATAAAGTGTAAAATGAAGTAAATCCTTTGCTCCCTTTAGTTGCTTTTGTCATGGTATAATTCATAGCAACAGGAAGTAAAGTAGAACAGAAACTGATACCGGAAATGCTAGGTATTTCTGTGGTAGACTTGATCATGTAGGGGGAGGGAGGTAGTGGGAGAGCAATGATATCTTTATAGAGAAAGCCATTATGGAGTAAGGAAGAAATTTGAAGCTAGGGAAATTCCCAGGGGCGGGGGTCAAGATCATGACAGGGAAACCCATAGAGACAGATACATTGGACATTTAAATTTTTGACAAATCAGTATTTATACTAACTTGGGTGATAAAATTATGTTTTACATGTTGTTTTATGGTTATAGCAAAGGTCTATGTACATCTCATTTTATTATGACTCAAAGGAAATATTGATTAGAAATAAATGTTTCCTAAGTCTTTTGTAGACAATTCTTGTTTGTTTTCCATATAATAAGATATATAGCAAGTCCCATATTTTCAAGGCAGGTTAAATAATTCTTTGCTTAAAATGGGGGGAGGCAGGGAGAAACACAGCAGTTTATAGGTGTTTTATCTAGAACATATGCCTTGGCTTTGAAATACTTATGTAAAATCAATTTTAATGATGTATAAAGTTCTATAAGCTTTCTCACATGAGGCTTCTAATTTGGATTGTGTTCACCAGATTGGCAAGTTATGTTTTTTCAATGGACAGTTTATCCTCTATTTCTTTCCTTTTTCACATGCATTTCATTCCCTTTTCAATTTTGTATTACACAAGGTGTTAAAGAATATTTGAAGATGTGTTACATTTGTTTCTTTGTGGAACATTTGTTTAATGATGCAAAGATGTGTTGCATTCTTTTATGCTACATTTGTTTGACTCTGTGAAAATTTGTTACTGTGGTTGTATAAAACACATGATGGTCTAATAAAGCAGGAGAAAGGCTAGGTAGGGTGGCAGAAAAAATAAATAGAAGGAGAAATCTGGGATCAAGGGGCATGAAAAGAATGGGCCAGCTACCTAGCAACACAGTCAGAAACAGAGTAAGAGTGAAACTAATATTTCAGAAGTAAGAAAAGGAAAAAGCCCAGAGTCAAAAGGTAGATGGGATAATTTAAGAAAAGCTGGCTAGAAACAAGCAAAGGTAAGGCCGGGCATTTATAATTAAGAATAATTCTCCATGTATAACTTATTTGAAAGCTGGATGTTGGGCCCCCCAGAGAGCCAAAAGAATAAAAGAGTAAAAACAACCAACAACACAGAGGAAAATGGTTTTTCATAGAATCTTGGCCAGTTGGCTTCAACTATCATTGACAAGTGTGTGTGTGTGTGTGTGTGTGTGTGTGTGTGTGTGTGTGTGTGTGTGTGCATATCTAGCAGAAGCAAGGACACTTCTCACCATCTCTTCCTGCCAATGGAGTTGTTCCACTGTAGCTGCTTTCCCTCTGTAGCTCCATATCCTCCAGGAAATTAATTACTATCCCTTGTTCCAGGAGATGCTGTTTTCTGGGAACCAGTAACTCTAGATCCTCTCTTTATGCCTTCATCAAAGTTACTGAAACTGTTTTGAGATGGAAAATTTGCCTTCTTATTTTCTGTATAGTATTTAAGCAATTCAACTACATATGTAATTAAACCATAGTAAGAAATTTCTCCACTGCAATAATTTTCTGAAGAGGTTCTGTTTTCAAATTTATGCACAAATGATAAATAATTACATATAATATTACTTCTTTTTTATTTGCAATTAACTATGTATTGTCAGTTTGCTGCACCATACTCACACACTTGAAATTGCTCTGGCAATGCTTTTAGTAGGGTGAAAACTACCAAATGCAATGGACATATTTTAGTTCACCAGACACTTCTACTTCCTTTGATAATAATCTTTTTTTCCATGAAACTATTTATTTATTGTCATTTTAGTGGGATGAAATTATCTTTATCCTTTATCTTGATAAAGCTTTTTATGCCAAGTTTTAAAAACAATATTATTTTCTTTCATTTCGTGTTTATGTTCTAATCAGTTGAATTTACTCTTAAGGTTTTAAAGTACCATCTAAATGCTGATGATAGCTCCTCAATGTATTTCTTCATTACTCAGTGCAACTGTATGATCTTAAAACACACAACCATGTATTTTTCAAGTAAAGGTAGTTATCTTCTTCCTTGCCATTTCTTCTCCTTTTCTTGTGGCAGAAGTGCCATGGCAGATCACAGCCTTTTCCTTCTGTTTGAATCAGTATGAATACACTCAAGAAACCCTATGGATACCTTCATCAACAAGGGCATTACTCATTGTTGCAGGCAGCGAGGAACTAAGGCCTCCTTCTAATAGCCCTGTAATGAGTTATCTCACTCAACATGTCAGGCCAGTTGTCACACAATACTAACTAACATCAATCTGATTGTGAAATCATCAGAACATCCAAGCCTGAAGCATCATCCATGTAAGCTGACTTAGCTTACCCACAGAAACTGTGTGAAGATACAAATGTTGATTATTGTTTCTAGTTGCTGCACTTGGGGCTTATGTACTATTACACCCATTTTATTACTCAGTCTCTATTACTTATCACTGCTTGATAAATTCTCTAAATGGTATTGCCCAATGTCTCTGGAATCTATCCTCTGATCTTCAAATACCATTATTCTATTCAACTTCTCACCAGTTATGGCTTGGATTACTGGGAAAAGTTGTGGTGAGGAAGGTAAATATATTTAAAACACATTATATGAAATTCTCAAATAACTATGGAAAGTAATCTCATCTTCTAGCATGGGGTTTTCAAATACATTTCTACACCTTGCTCTTAAAGTGATTTTCTTCTTTTTTTGTTGTTATTTTATTTTCTGGAGCTGAGGACCAAACCCAGGGCCTTGTGCTTGCTAGGCAAGTGCTCTACCACTGAACTAAATCCCCAAACCCCTTAAAGCGATTTTTATGCAACTCAAATAACCTACACTTTGCATGCTTTATTAAAAACCTCAAAGTATTCATAGTAAGATGAAAATAAAATACTTGCATTTCCTTCATGTAAAGTCTTGGGTAAGTTATAAGATTGATTATCATTTTTCTCTTTAGCTTTATTTCTTTACACCTCTTAAAACTCACTTTGTGAAACTAAAATATTGGACTACTTTTTTTTTTTACCTTGACAGTTAACAATATATATGTCTATACCATTCCTCTCAGTTTTCTTTCCTTAGAAAACATTTGGTTTTTCTTTTCCTCACTACTGAGTTATTAGATTTTGAGGTCCAGTTTAAGAACCATTTTCTCCAGATAGAGTTCCAAAACTCCTGGGATTAGACTAATAGTGTGTTGTGCTGGCTAGGCTTATGTCAACTTGACACAAACTAGAGTCATCTGAAAGGAGAGAACCTTGATTGAGAAAATGCCTCCTTAAGATTGGGCTGTAAGGCATTTTTTTAATTAGTGTTTGATTGGGGGTCACCCCATTGTTGGTGGTGCCATCCCTGGGCTGGTGGTCCTGGGTTCTATAAAAAAGTAGACTGAGCAAGTCATGGGAGGCAAGCCAGAAAGCAACACCCTTCACTGCCCTCAGCGTCAGTTCCCGCCTGAGGATCCCTGCTCTGCTTGAGTATCTGTCCTGACTTCCTTTGATAATGAACAGCCATAGGAAACAAAAAGCAAAAACTCTTTCCTCCCCAACTTAATTATTGTCCATGATTTTTTGTTGCTGCCATAGAAACTCTAAGACATACTCTTTTTGTTAGCCCATTTGAATGTTTGCAACCCTGTATCATAGTGCTTGCTTTATAGTAAAATTCCTTAAAGGTTTATTTTTTCCTACTCTTAGATACTGAAAAATAAAGTTTCATATGTTCTTCAAAAACATGTATTGACTTCATTTGTATTTTGCAAGTCTGAAAATAAAATAGACAGACCTGGATACAAATGCTTTTTTTGGTTTGTTTGTTTTATTTGATTTTTGTTTTATTTTCTGTTGCTATTTTTATTAAGAAATTTTTTATTCATTTTACAGACCAATCACAGACCACCTTCCTCCCTCCTCCCACTCCTCCACCCTTCCCCCACCCCCCTCCTCTCATTCCCTCCTACAAGAAGGTAAGGCCTCCATGGGGAGTCAGGAGTGGGGAGAAGAGAGATGAAAAGAGGGAGTATCAATGAGAATTGATAGACTTAGAGACAGAGATGTCAGAAGATCATATTAATATAAGACCACTATGTTAGTTTAGTTGTGAAGTATATCATAAGTAAATTAATTATATTTCTTATAATAAACATGATTTGCAAGGTTAAATAGATAAGCTATCATACTTATAAATCATGTGAATTTCTGCTATAATACCAAATACAGGGAGATTCTTATGACTAAGACAAACTTTATATATGGTTAGATGTTAAATTATTTTATTTTGTATGGCCTTTATAAAATTTTTATTGCACACACTTACTCTGTATGACATGATGCTTTCATATGTATGTTTATTACTATAGATTTCCAAAGAAATATATCCCTGTTACTCATTGATTTTGTGACAACAGCACCTAAGATCTACTTTTTCAGCAAATATCTTGAGTGGAATACAGTATTAATAACTAACCATGTTGTGAATTATATATCCAGACTTGATTATCCTAGTTGTCCTTTGACAGATATCTTCCCAATGTCTTACTTTACCACCACCTCTAACAATCATTATTTTATTTTATTCCCTATCTCTTTTTTTGTTCTTTTATAATAATAATAATAATAATAATAATAATTATTATTATTATTATTATTATTATTATTATTATGTGTTTTAATTTTATACATCAGCCATGGGTTCCCCTGTCCTCCCCCTCCTGCCCCCATCCCCACCTTCATGCCCTCCCCTCCATTCCCATCTCCTCCAGGGCAAAGACTCCCCTGGGGATTCAGCTCAACCTGGAAGATTCAGTCCAGGCAGGTCCAGTCCCTTCCTTCCAGGCTGAGCAAAGTGTCCCTGTGTAAGCCCAAGGTTCCAAACAGCCAGTTCATGCACCAAAGACAGGTCCTGGTCCCACAGCCTGGGCACCTCCCAAACAGATCAAGCTATTCAATTGTCTCACTTATCCAGAGGGCCTGATCCAGTTGGGGGCTCCACAGCCATTGGTTCATAATTCATGTGCTTCCATTTGATTGGCTATTTGTCCCTATCTCTGTACATTCAAAATTCCTTTTTTTTTTTTCTTGTTGCACTGGAGAATGGACGAGGATATCTCACATCAGACAATCACTCCACCATTAGTGACATATCCAGCTCTGTTTCCCTTTCTAATTTTGAGACAGGACTTCACTCAGTAACACAGCTACATCACAAGCCTACAATCTTTCTGCCTCAGTCTCTCAGGGAGTTGTTTTTACAATTCTATGCAACAGGCTTTGCTGACTTCATCATTTTATTTCTATAAATTACTCTCAGATAATCAGAATATATTATCAAAAATGTTCTTATATTTAATTTTATAAGTAATAGCAATTATAGATATTTATGTCTAACAAAAAATATAACTATAATTTCCCATTTCTTTATAAGTTTAAAATAAAAGTTATAATATTTGATGTCCAAAATAGTACCTATCTGAATGTCAAGTATTATATGAGTTATTTCTATATATTGGGTGTGTAGAAAACTGTCTTTTATATGTTATATACTCCAAAAACACTGTTGGATGGGCCAGCAAGATGGCTCGGGGGATAGAGATGCATACCACTGAGACTGATGACGATTTTGATGCAGAAAGCCCATGTTCTGGAAGGAGAGAACCAACTCCCACAAGATGTCCTCCTATCTCCACAGTCAGAGTTGGCTCTTCCATTCTCACATTTACATACATATACACAATAAATAAATGTAAAGTTTAAAAATTGTTTGACTATTTTGAACTGGGTCAAAAAAGACAATGCTGTGTTACTAATTCATTAACACATGGTTTATTTCTTTCATGGTTCAATAATTGAAAATTTTCCATTAAAGAACAAAAGTAACATTTTGTTTTTGAGACAGGGTTTCTTTGTGTAGCCTTAGTTGTTCTAGAACTAGCTCTATAGACCAGACTAGCCTTGAACTCACGGAGATCTGCTTACCTCTGCCTCCCAAGTGCTGGGATTAAAGGAGTGCCACACCACCATGTGACATAAAATAACATTTAATAAATAGCATTTTACATCTTACTTAGGTCACCAACAAATATAAATGATATTTACTATGGTTGAACACATAATAGGAAATTAATCTATAATAGATGAGAGTAATAAATAGTCATAGTCTGTCCCTGCTTCTACAATAAAATACAAAAGACTTAATAATTTGGTAAGTACAGACATTTATTTCTCTCAGTTATGAAAGCCAGAAATTCAACAAGATTCAGTGTATAGCAAGAGCTCTTCTTCTTCCTTATAGGAGATACTTCGTTTCCACAGTGTAAGAGATAAAAAAAGCAGGGAGCACCACAAATTTTATTTGAGAAGAGTATTAACTTATATATCAGCTTCATCCTCATCACTTAATCTTATGATGCCACCACTTTCTAATACTGACACATTGGTGATTGGTTTCACATATGATTTAGGAGACATAGTTAACTGGTAGCATTAACTAAATATGACACACTTTCTCGAGAAAAAATAAAATAATGTACAGGTACAATTAGATCATTTATTCAGAACTAATTCCAAAGTAAGAAGTATGATGTTGGTTAATTTCATTTTTGTAAATTCTCAGCTTTTTCTATAATAAGGGGAATAATATGTATGAATAGATGAAATAAAGAAAAAAAATGAACCTTGGCCCAGGAAGATTGTCATAACTGGCAATAATGGAGAAACAAGTGATGTTAATAACTACATAAAATTATTATTGTTAGAGTTCAGAAAATAGAGTAATAGTTGAAATAGGAATATAAAGGACTTTAACAAATTTCTAGCTAACACATATATCTAATAGTGTTTAGTCAGCTACTAATAAAAAGTAACTTAATATTAGTGCATGTTGTTTTAAAAAACTAAAAATCAAGGAAATGTACTAGATAAAATATATTTCTGGAAAAAAATTAAAGACATAATTAGAAGTAAATTTATCAAATATGTTTATTTCTAGTTTATAAAATGCACTATGACAAATATAAAATAGGTAAAAAATTAAAACAAAAATAGAGTAACAGTGTGCTTTTAAGAGTAAAGTTTAAATTTGTAAACATGATAATATAAAAAATAGTACTGAACAATTGAAAGTTAATAAGTGAAAACACATGTAATTAATCTTCATCATCAGCAGCAGGACTTGGCTGTGTTTTGATGTTTCCAGGGAGGTTTTCTGTTGTTGTTGGACTTTTTTGTTGTTATCTTTTATTTATTTATTTATTTGTTTGTTTGTTTGTTTGTTTGTTTATTTATTTATTTATTTGAACAGGGTTTCCCTGTGTAACCCTGGTTGTCCCAGAACTTGCTCTATAGGCCAGGATGGCCTTGAACACACAGAGATCCAAATGCCTCTGCCTCCTGAGTTCTGGGATTAAGGGCCTGTGACTCCACCACCTAACAGTTTCCAGGGAGGTTTAACTGAGGAAATTAGTTCCTTCCTGAATACAGGAGGCCCCATCCCATGGGTTGGTGTTCTAAACTGAATACAAATGAGAACAAAAAGGAGAAATTCTGATGTACATCAACATCCTACTTCTTTTCTTCCTGATTTAACAAGATATGTAGAATCCCAATGATACAATGCAACCACCATGAACTCTGCTGATCCTTTACTATGGTGGATTATACCTCAAACACAGAGTAAAAAAAAAACTTGCCTTTCTTTGCTTGTCAGGTATTTGATCACAGAAATAAGAAAATAACTAATATATTACCATTTTCACACTTGCTTTATAAATATTTAAAAATATAGAAATTATGTATTATAATTCTATGGGTATATAAAAATTATGTGATGGGTTTATACTAATGGTAATATAAGGTCTATTTCTGAAGTTAGAAACTAAGTTAAAGCTGAGCATATATAATACATATATACAACCAAAATAACCATAGTAAATTACCTGATATTTATTATCATAAATCTCTGAAAAGCACTATTATATTCATTTTAAAAGCCTTAATTTATTTTAGCTGTATAAAAAGTTCCTTATGAGTTAAATATAGTAGTGTTCTTTCAAAGATGAAGAATTAATGTATAAACATGATAAAAATGTCTTGCTCAAGGAAACTATTTCAAGAATGTGGGCCTCTAATCCTGGAACATGCCTCTGATCCCAGTGTTGAGGAGGAAGAGGCAGGTGTATCACAAAGAGTTTGAGGCCACCCTGATCTACATAGTGAGTTCCAAGACACCCAGGGCTACATAGTGAAGCACTGTCAAATAACAAACAAACAAAAAGAATTTGTGGAGGCAGGATGTGAAAGCAGGTGGTATCTGTCTTTGGATCCTGAAATCTTAATAACTAGTTATATTGACTCCTTTAGGGGGTAAAGAAATGTATTAACTTACTTTTATGAAACAAGCATAACATTTAAAAGTAAACATGATAATAATGGGAAAGTTACAGGTCAATATCACATAAATATTGATATGTCTATCACTGCCTGGGGTGGGGGGTGGGCAATCTCCAGCAAATTAGGGCTTGATGGGAATCCACAGAGTTGGTGCATACTAGGACTTTTTTTTTTTTTTTAAATCTGAGGTGGTTAGGGAAATGACATGCACACATGTAGCTGGAAGTTTGCCTGTGTCCTGGCTGGACAGGGGTCGGGACAAATCTCTCCCATTTGTGTCCCCCAAGTAAATACACAGAGAGACTTAAATTAATTATAACTGTTCTGCTATTAGCTCAAGCTTATTACTGACCAGCTCTTACACTTTAGTTAACCCATAATTCTTATCTATGTTTAGCCACCTGGCTTGATACCTTTTCTCAGTTCTGCCTTGACATCTTGCTTCCTCTGTGTCTGGCTGGTGACTCCTGACTCATCCTTCCTCTTCCCAGAATTCTCCTTGTCTGCACACTCTGCCTATACTTCCTACCTGGATACTGGCCAATCAGTGTTTTATTTATCAACCAACCAGAGCAACATATATCCACAGCATTCAGAATGACAACCCACAGCACTCTCTTGATGGTTTCCTTTAGTCCTTTTCTTTCTTCTTCTTTTGCACTCTCTATTCTTTATTTTCCTGGTTATTTTTCTTCTCTCATTCTTGATGTTTTCCTTGTAACTCTATCCTTATTCTTGATGTTTTTCTTCTCTCTCAATCTTGATGTTTTCCTTCTAACTCATTTTAATGCTATTTATATTCTTTCCCTTACAGCTTTTATACCCCAGAAAAAAATCTTTCAGGAAATTATAAAATTACAATGTGGTTATATTCTGTTTTTCAAGTGAATCATTACAATGAATACAGGTTAAACAGCGTGTTTTCTATATCCCTTACATGATTAAACTTTTTACAGATTACAGGTGAAAAACAAATTATCCAAGAACCCACATATATTCATACCCAAGCAACTTGTTATAGATGAACAGTATAGGCAAGCAAGCTGGAAGTCTGAATTTTCTGATCACAAAGAAAAGAACAATTACTTTATTATATTAAAAGGTAATCTTATAAGAAATCTTAAAATAATCACAAATCTAAACTTTATATATGAAAAATAATCAGTCAGCTCTACTTTAAATCTTTAGGGTGCATAGCCACTCAATAGTTTCTTATATCAGGAGACTGAGGGCAGAAATGGGTGTAATGAATTAATCATCACCTTTGGTCTCCAACTGATCCTAGCAAGAAAGGCACATCAGCTAATTATAATTTATCTCCTTTGTTCTTGTTCCCTGACCTTAAAGAGTTCCACATTCAACTATATTCCTTTCTAAAACTTTAGATTATCTTCTTGGGTTTTTCACCTCAAAACTATTCAACAAAGAAATCTTAGTCTAA
Organism: Onychomys torridus; assembly: GCF_903995425.1. Taxonomy (NCBI): domain Eukaryota; kingdom Metazoa; phylum Chordata; class Mammalia; order Rodentia; family Cricetidae; genus Onychomys; species Onychomys torridus. Next base: position 79,698,578 of record NC_050466.1, on the reverse strand, counting down.
CTTTAAGTTATTTTCAGAACTTTATTTCAGATATGATGCACTCTGAAACCTGTGAACACATCTCCCAACATTAAGGTTAAAAGAATTTAAACTAGGTGGGCTAATGGGACTCAAATGTTTTTCTTAATCATTAACCTAAGCCACAGTCTTTTTAAGGCTCCTCAATAGAAACTCATGTGTCACTGAGTGAAACTTCCTTGTTTATATTCTTAATAATTAAAACTCTGTTTAAACTAACATTATTATTATTATCAATTAGATAGAGCAGCTCAGGAAGAAATCATCTTCATCATAATCCACAGGTAAAAATGCCCAGTGCAACAGGATATTTCTATGACATAAACACACTACATTACAGGCAGTGTGGAATCTCCTGATATCCAATCACACCATGCCAGATACCAGAGAAAGATGGCACCAGCAAACATGTAAAGGCAGAACAGAAACAAAAGACATTCTGGGGTCCGTGGTCTGAAATTTACCCATGAAATTTTTCTCCTGGTAGGCTGACACCCGATCATCAATTGCCACCTGCTCCTCCTCTGACATGGCTACTGGCAAATATCTGAAGATATTAATAAGATTTTAATACTTTCTAGATTTTAGGTATTCTGCAAAAGCATTGTAATTTTCTAAATTTATGATAAAATGTATATTTTTATGGTAAAGCTTCCATTTATGTGAATTTTTGGGACCTGTGGGTTGCATGCTTTGATATTTACAAATGTTAACTGTTATTTATGATATAGCCCTTTACAGATTTTGCTATAATAGGCATTTCTTTTCAACATTACATTTTCTTATTTCTGTTTTGGTGGTGCTAGGGACCAAACTAGGGCCTGTTTACATGCTAGACAAGTACATTATCACTGATCACTACTCCCTTTTAAATATTTTTAATTACAATATAATTATTTCATTTTCCCACTTTCCTTTCCTCTCTCCAACCCATTCTATGTACCTCACCCCTTTTAGTCTCCCAAATTCATGGCCTCTTATTCTTCAACTGTTACATAGACCTTTTAAAATAATAATTTGATTCATTCTATGAGAAATTCATGCATATTTACAATAAATTTTCATCCTATCCACTTACTATTTCCTGCTGCCAATGTCCACGTTTCCCTCCAACAAGCACCCCTCCCAACTTCACATGCTTGTTTTTTATATCCACTGATTCCAAATAATGTTGCCTATATTCTCATGAGTGTTGGCCCATCCACTGGAGCACAGACTACCTACTAATCATTATACTCATAAAGAAAACTGACTCTCCTCCCTGCAGCAGCCATCAACTACAAATAACTCCTCAGCTAAAGGTAGAGCTTGTGAGCCCCTCTTTGACCCTTACTGGATATTTGACTGGTTGATCTTTTGTTGAGTCAGACACAGATACTTTGAGATTATGAATATATTAGCCCTGTCCTGTCTAGAAAACAGCATTTTATAGTACTCCACTCCTCCCCATCCACTGCTACTTACATATCCCCTATTGCTACTGATCTTGACTGAAAACCATATCATTCTGCACACTTAGGTTGCAAGACAGAAAAATATACATTTCTGACTAGGAAACCTCCTTCCTGCTAACTAGCTTTCATAGTACTGGGTTTCTGGAAGTCTCTCTCCAGATGGCTTTGATGGCCTGGGATGGATGTGTTTAGATTGCACAACAAAGAAACTGTGATGACCTTTTTTTGGAACAAGTTGTCCCAATTAGCCTGTGACACTTTTATTTATACAATTTCAATGGTTTGTGTGAACAGTTTTGGAATCAAATTTGTTTCATTAAATTTATAAAAAAAATGGTTACAATAATTATCAGTTTATTGCTTTGCTTCTTTCCCCTTCCATCCCCCAACTTTCCCACCAGTAACCATTACCTATAGGTGACTATGGGGGTCCAGCCCCTCAGTAGTCCTCTCCTAGGGTCCTGGAAGAATCTACAACCAGCTGACAATTTAATCTTTGATGAAATGAAATGAATCTATGTACACAAAATTCATTAGTCCATACACTTTATTATTTTGTGTCAGTTCTCGCTCTACACAGCTTCTATTCTGCTCTCATGCCTATCTCCTTTTTTGCCTGATTTCTCTCTGCATTTACCTGCTTTCCTCTCCAAGTTCTATCTTCATTCTCTCATATTAGTTCTGCTCTATCTAGGTTCTCATCCATCTAGTTCTTTCCCAACTCAGCTCATCTTTCATCTTCTTTTTTTCTCATCTTCTTCTTCCCCATCTGGCTCTCCATCTTCCATCTCGTTCCTCTAGTACTCTCTTCTAGCCCTTTAATCTAGTTTCTCTACAGTTCTTATACATCTAGTTCTTCCATTCTCTTTTCTCTTTTCCATCTCATCTTCAAGTCCTCTCTCTGAAATCTCTCCTCGGAATCTTCTTATACCCTTCAGTTCTTCTTCTCAAGTTCTCTAGGGTTATAAACCCTAGCAATAGCAATCCTTCCCCTCCAGTCATGTCACCAGGCTTGAATTCCTACAGCGTCATAAAGCAGGTATGAATTTTCCCCAGGCAGTGACTGTCAGGCTGGCTTTCTTTCTTTCTTTCTTTCTTTCTTTCTTTCTTTCTTTCTTTCTTTTTTCTTTCCTTCCTTCCTTCCTTCCTTCCTTCCTTCCTTCCTTCCTTTCTTTCTTTCTTTCTTTCTTTCTTTCTTTCTTTCTTGTTTTAATTTTACACATCAACCATGGGTTCCCCTGTCCTCCCCCCTCCCACCTCCACCCCCACCTTCCCCCCAATCCCTCCCCTCCATTCCCATCTCCTCCACGATCAAGACACCCCTGGGGATTCATTTAAACCTGGTGGATTCAGTACAGGCAGGTCCAGTCCCCTCCTTCCTGGCTGAGCAAAGTGTCCCTGTGTAAGCCCAAGGTTCCAAACAGCCAGCTCATGCACTAAGGACAGGTCCTTTACAACCCAAAAGGGGAGTGGTAAAGGAGGAGATCAACTGAGAGCTAATGATCTGATAGTATATCAGAAAAAAAGGAATTTGTGTGCTCAAACTACATTCCTAGAAGTGGTTAGGTAAGAAGTTAGTAAGTAGTCTATAATGTTAGTAAGGCTGTATAAGAAAGGAGGGTCTCACCTTGCTTGCAGCAATTACCTACTTGATTCATATCTCTAATGTTAAAAGCATAAGCAGTGTTGCAAGCCACAAAGGAAGCTTTCTGACTAGGCACAATTATAGGTAGAACAGTGTGTCCAGTTGGCAACATTTGTGGTTATAACGTCATGCAGTGTGGGAGACAGTTTTATCTCTTGTGGATAATATTTACATTGGTAGGGTCTGGGTTCTTACAATCAACCCAATAGCCAAAGATGGATCAATTAATTCTACTTTCTGTACTACTCCATCTCCTCTGAGGATATACTAGTGTTCTGCCCAGATTAGAGTCCACCAGAGACCAAAGATCTCCAGAATGCAATAGCAAGGTTTATTTCCATTACAAGTTGCGACAGGGAACTCATCTCAAGCACTCATTGGCTGCAGTGCAGCAAGGCAGGGAGGAGTTACTCTTTCTTGGGGAAGTTAGTTTTTATAGGCAAACCCCACAAAACTTCTTAGAGGGGAGGGGGTTAGTATGGGTCCATCCTTGATTGGTCCAGGATTTCCTGGGCCTGGAATTTGTCTTATTTCAGCTTATCTGTTTGCCCTGTCAGGAGTTTTACAACCCATCTCCTGGTGCTGGTCATGTTATCTCCAGAGAGGGGCATCTCATGGTTAATCGGTCACCACCAGACATCCTGACTTTGTTCTTTTGAAAACACCTGATTTCACCCTCTCCAGGAAAGAGGAACTGACTAAGTTCTGTTTATTTTTAAGATATTTCTTCCCTCAGCTCTTTTGGGATTCTGGGGTAACTGTGTCTGGGCTTTTGGTGGGGGCCTTTCACTAGGTTTCTCCATTTGTTCAATAGGCAACATACCTTGGAAACTTACTCTTAATAGTTGGCATTGTTTATCCCTTATTCTCATGTCCTTCTCTCTTATCATCTTAGGGTATTGGCACAGCTATTAGAAATGAGAGAAGTGCAGGTTTCTATGATTCTACTTTATTTCCAGTCTCTAGACTGTTCCCATTAACTCTTGATATAATCTATTTGTTAGTATTTCTCTAAGACTCTTGTGGTTAAAATCATTCTTCCCAGAACAGTTATGCCAATATGTAATATTAAACTTTACAAGCTACTCTGACTGTTTCAGTCTAGGTACAGGGTGCATTGGAAGGGCAACGTCCTGTTCTTAAAAAGCCTGAATTCATGGTCACACCTAAAACATCAAAGGCTTTAGGGGCTGAATCAGGTCCATGGTATATTTTTAACAACATTCCCTCTGGCTCACTCAGAGCAGTCATTAGAGGGAAGTTTTCCTTTTGTTAATAGCTATTTTATCCATGACTGAGAAAGTGAAGCTGAAGTAGCCAGCAATACATGCCTAGCACAGTGAAAGCAAGGTGAGGGCATAGCACTTATGCTCCTAGGGTCATGCCCAGAATTATGCAGTGAACTGTCCACAGGCCTTGCCAAATGGGTTAGGGTCTCCAGGGCTCTTCCACAAGGACAGCTGTTCATGTTATTTTCAGACCTTGTACCCTCAAGGAGTCACATGGCTAGACAGGCTGCTGGGTGAAAAAAGACATCAACAGTCTTACCTTGCACTGGACTGTGTATAATAAAACATCTACCTGCCAGGTAAGATGTACCTATGATGTAATAGTGGAATGACTATTATGGGGGTAACTGAGTACTTTCTACTTAGATTTGAGATCTGCTCCAAAAGGAGAAAATTCATGTCTCATCTTGTAAACATGGTTATAAAAATGGCTGGGAGCTGGGCAGGGGTGGCACACGCTTTTAATCCCAGCACTCAGGAGGCAGAGGCAGGCGGATCTCTGTGAGTTCGAAGCCAACCTGGGCTACAGAGTGAGTTCCAGGAAAGGCACAAAGCTACACAGAGAAACCCTGTCTCAGAAAAAAAAATTAATAATAGAAAGCAAAGAAAAACAAAACAAAAAAATGGAAGAACATATGTCTTAGGAAGGAATCTATTATTGTTATTTTGCCAAAGAGTCATGTTGTCCATTTGACTTCTAAATAGTTATATTTATACCTACAGATTTGTGCTGCCTTCAGCCTTTGCCAGATAAGCTTCTTTTTGTAGCAGACAAAAGTTAATGCAGAGACTTTTAACAGGTCAAATTATTGAAAGCAAGTGATTATAAGTTTTCAGGCCTAAATGGGACATGTGTAATCACCAACCCCTCCCAATGCTCAGGGAACATCAGAGAAGAGAAGCCTTTTTATGAGACAGAGTGTCATTTCATTTTCAGGCTGGCAGGAATTGAACTTGCAAATCTCCCTTTCCAGCAGCCTGAGTAGCTTGAAATTCAGATTTATATCACTAGACCCAACTTTTCTAATTTTCACATATCTTGACACATGTCACTTAATTTTTCCTTAGAATAAAGAGTTTATTTTGGCTTGTGTTTCCAAAGGAAAGTATGTAATGGTAAGGGAAGTGTAAAAATAGAAAGGCCTGGGTACAGGATTACAGAGCTGATAGCTCACATCTCCATCTACAGACAGGAAGCAGAAAGAATGAACTGGAAGTGAGGCAAAACTATATACTTTTGAAGCCTACACCCAGTGACCCACCTTCAGCAAGGTCCCTCATCCTAAATGCTCCATAAACTCTTCAAACAGTATCACAAACTGTGGTCTAAATGTTCAAATACACTAGCCTATGAGTGATGTTTCTCCTAGAAAACACCACACATTTCTTCTATGGAATTATGAAATGACTAAGTATAAAATGTTTAAAAATGTATCTAGCCCCTTTTTAATATTCTATTTAAACATTATCTTATTTTTATTATTATCTTATTATTAATGTGGTGGTGGTGGTGGTGATGGTGATGGTGGTGGTGGTGCTGCTGCTGGGAGTAACTTTATGGTGCTTGAAATCAAACTCAGGACTTTATTCTTGCTAAGTAACTTCTCTACCACAGAGCTACATCTTTGGCCTGGTATTTCACATTTTTTAAAAGTAAGACTTTGTATATAAACATTAACACACTTATAGACAGTTCCATTTAGGTTATTTGCTTTTTTTCACTATAAAGAATGCTCTAATAAACATTTTTCACCATTTGTCCTTGGAGATATTTATAAGACTTTCTCAAGAATTTAAATGTTTAACATGTAGCCATTGCATTATGTCAGGCAGAATAAGATGTCCCCTCAAGATTGCCATCCCCTGGAGTATATACACTTTCCATTTCCCTCAATCAAGCACTAATCTAGGTATTGCTGTGAACAGATTTTAAAATGTTCCAAATCAGTTTGACCAAGTGCTCTCTTCAAAATCAGTCATTTGAGTGTTTTATAATTGACTCTGGTTCTTACAATTTCTATTCCTTTGATAATAATTCTGTATTTTGTGCATCTTTGCTTCTGCTAAAAGTAATGCTTGTATACGAGCCTGTAATATTTTTTAACAAAAAGACATAAAATGGAATTTTGTAGCTGATTAAATGTGGCATAAACACAATTTCTCACTATATTTATTTTCAGATTTTTCATATATTGGATCATTGTTATTGAAAATATGATGTGGATCTGTGTATTTCTACTATTATAAAATATTTTATTATTATCATATATAAAATATGAACTGTTTTAAAATAAAAAATATATAAAATTAGTATATTTTTTAAATGCAAAAAACAGACATAGAATACTATTCATCATTTCTTTTTAAGTTTTTTTTACACCCCAAGCACACTTTCCCCTCCTGTAGATGTAACCAGCTTGTTAAATAAGAAACACAGAACCAATTGCAGAGTTAAAAACCACAAGGTCAGAACAAGTATGGAAAACCTTACCCTTCACTGCTTCTGCTGTCCTTCCTCTCCACAAGAGACCTACTTCTGTGTGTCCTGTCTATTTATAGACTTTCTATTCTGTTTTCTCATTGGTTGTAAACCCAGCCACATGACCTCCTCTTCACTGCCTGTTTGTACAGACCTCCAGGTCTTCTATGGTTGGTATTGAGATTAAAGGCGTGTGTCTGCCATGCTGGCTGTATCCTTGAACACACAGAGATCTACCTAGCTCTGCCTCCCAAGTGCTGGGATTAAAGGCGTGCACCACTATCGCCCAGCTTCTTCTCTGACTTGCTCTGACCTCAAGACAGCTTTATTAACGTACAAATAAAATCACATTTAAATACAAATAAAATATCACTATATTTCCCATTTTCTATTTCAATAAAAAGAAAAAAAGGAAAAAGTTATAACTAATATAAGAAAAACTATATACAAAAGTACAATAACTATATATACCATATATACAAACAATAATACCTAAACAATGTCTAGTCCATTTGCATTTGACAAATTCAGAGAAAATAATTCCATTATCTATCCTATTTTAGTAAGTCCAAAATGTACCTGATTCACTTTCTATCCTAACTTATATTGCTAATGGTACTGTCTTATAACGTCTTTCAAATTTATACACTTAGAGCTCTTAGTGAGTTTTTCTGAAATCCTTAACAAAGATAATTGTAACTATAACTACCTGATCTTCAACTCCCTCAGAGACCCAAGAAGGAAATAATACTACCTAATAAAAAATAAAAACAGGAACTGCATGCAAGCAGCTTCAAAAAAAAAATGTGAGTTGACAGAAACAGCCAGCTGCCTGGACAATCACCTGAGGTTTCTCCGCAGTGTTGGAGCATCATCTTCAGCCTACAGGCTTAGTGTGTCTGACAGACTCATTTGTGAACTAGGATGTATACAAGGTCAAGAGTTTGACCTCACATTTGGTGAGAGGAGACCATGTACCAGAAACACCTGAATTCCATTAGTGTCATGTCATGATTCAGGATTTTAAATTCTGGAAATTATTGATGTTTTTTCAATTCAGCTGTCCATTTTTCTTGGCTGTGTATATGTGGCTTCATCTCAGCATCCTGTTTTTCTCCACATCCCTCTATTAAATGCCAGTCTACTATTGAGAGGGGTGAGCTTAGTTATTCTTCAAGAATAACTGTTTCATCTGCTGTTCCATTGCACATCAGAAGCCATTGGCCCACTCACTGTTCAGCTGCCTTCAAAGAAAAGGGCACACACAGTACCTTTTCCAGATTGCAAAGGCCATTCACTTCAGAGATGGTGCCATATTGTCCTGGCTTCAGAAGATGCCTTTTGTTAAAGCCACAAGCACACTTGTTCTGGCAAGAATTGGTAGTCCTTTGTTTCATGTCCTGTCCGTCCTGTTTGTCAGCAGTTGATTCAAGGATAATTTGTTGTCCAGTGGCTAACTTTTGCCACAATGAAAGTTAACTCCATATGCAGTTTCTTCAATGCCCATATTTTCTCTGAAGTAGATTGGTACTGCCAGGAGCCGACATGTCTCACAGTCATAGCAAAAAAGAAAAATTCCTAAGTTATTAAAACATATTAAATGCCATATTCTGTAAATCTCTGAAAGGTTTGAAGATGACCTGTCTATCTAAAATATATCTGTTTGATCTTGAAAACACACCTAATATGACTACAAGTTCAATTGTAATGTCTAACCACTAACTTTCATTTTTATATATCCTAATAGTTGGTAATACTAACATTCAAGGTTTAGCAAATTGCATTACATTATTAAATGAATGGTATAAGTACAATATCTCAAGCAAGATTAGAAATATGTGTATGGTATTTTCTAACAATCTCAATCTCAATAAATATAATAATTTATATACAATATAAAACAATCTAATCCAATGTAAAGCATTTAAAACTAGTAATTGTCTTTTTCTTTTTTCTTTCCTTTTCTTTTTTTTAACAAGCACCTTTTGCCTAGCCCTTTTCATAACCCTTTAACAACAACTTGTAACCAACCCTTCTAAACAATGAAAACTATCCCAGACCCAATACCCATAAAAAGACCATAAAAACACCCACCCCACACTACCCCTTTGGGAATGTGGGCGTGGTATTCTTAAAATTGCTTCCTGCTGGGTATGGGCGAAGTTATCTTTATTCTGAAAAGAAAAATTTTGAGTTAATTGACAAATTCTAGGAAAGGTAACTGTATTCTTTGTTATCCATAATGCCAAAGTTCAGTGTTTATCTCAAGTCCTTATTCAAGTAGTCTTTGAAACTGGATCATCTCAGCTAGCCATCTCAGAATTGCTCTAAGCACTTTGTAGTCCAAAGCTGATCTGTAAATGATGTTTGTCAGCTTAGTGATATTATTTTACACATGGAATTGTCGTTGTGGGGTCCCATCTTCTTCCTGGAGACTTCAGTTGATGTTAGGCCCGGCTGTGATTTCCCGAAGAAAACTGAAAAGAGACTAGAACACAAAAACATGTATAGGCAGCTAATCGAAGCCTTTTTCTAGAATTAATTAGTACTCTATATGAGCATTATTATCTTAACAAAGTTTAATATATATATATATATATATATATATATATATATATATATCTTGTAAATTTTGATATAAAATTCATACTTTAAGAAAAGTTTAAAGAATCAGAGTAGAATCAAAGAATTGAGATTAGTAATAGAGTAGTCCCTTAATTAATTTGGTTTTTCTCCTGTCCCATGTCAGAAGATGGCTCTTTCTTCTGGTATGATACATGGAGTTTGCATTTTCCTTTTAACAACATGCTTGAGTTTAAAGAAGGAGAGAGCCATTCTCCAACTCCAAAGTCAGATTTAAACTTTAATTGAACTGGAACTACAAGAAGACCAATAGTATTAATTTTTTAGAGACGAGCAGAAACAAACATTTAGGAAGATTTGTGAAATTTTGTAGATGATATACCAATAGGCCATTTTACTCTTTTTCCTGGGATAGATGATTTGTCCTTTTTCTTCGGTTGTCTCATTTGTCCAATGTGCTTCAGATTCCTTAGCCTTCATTCTCCTAAAAGACAAAAACAAAAACCCTTCTCCAAGACTGATTTTGGGGAGGTTCCCTTTTGTCAAGTTACATCTGATTAAATGAAAAGACCTGTATTAATGGTATAAATGAGTTTAAACTGGATGGTCATGTTGGTTGATGAACTATCACCTCCTCTAATTAAGAGGTCTCTCTTGTTCAAATTGAAACTTTATCAATTTTGATGGTACCCACAGCTTATCTTCTCCTGCAAAAGCAAAACCTCGTCCCCAATGTAACACATACAATGGTTTCCATTCTGAGGTCAGCACATCCTTGAAGTATGTAGGCTGATTTAATTCTGTAGTTTTTTAAATTAACCAATGTCTCTCTGTAGCTGTTGTTCCTTTCTCATTAGCATTGAGAAAATTCAAAGTTAATAGAACATTATGCAGTCTATTTCTGGGGGTTTTTGTTACCCTTTCTGTTTATTTATCATGTCCTTTAGAGTTCTGTTGGAACTTTCTATAACTGCTTGGCCTGTAGGATTAATATATTAAAATAAATATATTTTAAACAGAATTAGAAACATATATATATATATATATATATATATATATATATATATAATGACAAATATAATTTTGAATTTGCATCAATATACAAATTATCTTAAATAGGAACAGAAAAATAACTTCACATTTGTATCAATATACAAGAATCCATACCAATGCAAATGATCTAAAATTGACAGTTGCTTTTTTGATTTACAAGTTGATATGATAATCTGCCTTATTATCCTATCCTATTTATCCCCTTTTTTCTGTTCCAAATGAGATTTTTTGAGTCTTATCTTTATTGTTCCACCCGAACCTTATAATAACTTATAATCAACCCCTAACAGACAACAATTATCCATAACCCTGAAAAAACAAAGACCTGTTGTGAGAAGGGGTGTCATTTTCTTAGAACTGCTTGCTGATGTCTGGGGGTGATGGTATCTATGTGGGATCCTGTAAAAAAAACTAAAACAATGGTTAAGTCTCATGAGGACTAGCTGTAACATTTGTGTCCAGTCTGAAAGTAATGGGTAAAGTGTATTTGAAGTTCTGGCTAGAGTGGTAAAAGATGGGGGAACCATCTCAGCTAGCCACCTTGGAATTCTCCTGAGCAGTTTATTGTCCAAAGCCAGTCTTTGAGTGGTGATTATCAGCATGAACCAGATTGATTTGTTGTTATGGGGCCCCATCATCTTTCTGGAGACTTCATAGATTGCTGTTAGGAAAATGTATTGTTCATTGTGGAAAACTTAAACATTATTAATATCAAACTGGTAAGTTTAAATTTTAAGATAGGACTATATCTAAAAAAAAAAAAAGGATTTAAAGAGTCAAAAAAATAAGTATTGGGAGAAAAAATTGTGACAACAATAGTCCCCAGATTTTTGTTTTCTTCTGTAACACACCAGATGGCTCTTCTGATATGAGGCAGAGACTCTGAATTTTTCTTTTAACAATATGCTTGGATTTAGAGATGGAGAGAGACACACTCAAACTCCAAATCCAGCTTTAGTTTTTAATTGAGTTGGGATATCAACTTTTTTTTGAGAAGTAAAGAGATATTGATAGTAGGATTTAACCCTGTATAAAATATTGGTACCATTAGGTCAGATTTTCCTTAGCTTGGTTATTTTTTTCTGGATAGCTTTTCATTCTTTTTTAGATGTCTAGAGGTCCAAGGTCTTTTGACTTCTTGAAGATGGGTGTTTCTATTTTCCTGTAAAGATAAAAATAGAACCCTGCCATGACCTTTATTTGGTGAGTTTTCCTTTTGACTTATAAAATTGTCACATTGGTGGATGAACTATTTCTACTCCTTATTAAGTGGTCTCTCCTGTTTGAATCAAATCTTTATTAATTTTGATGATATCCATAGCTTTTCTTCTCCTCTAGAAAGAAAAGTGAAACCCCTTCTCCAAATAACACATATCCTGGTTTCCATTCTGAGGTCAACATATCTTTAAAGTACACAGGCTGATTTAACTCAATAGTTTTTTCTATTGTCCAATGTCTCTCCCCAGCTGTTGTTCCCTTTTCATTAGCATTTAGAAAATTTTAGGTTAATAAGGCATTATTCAATATATCTCAGGGAGGTCTTAGTTCCCTCTTTCTGTTTATTAAGCATTTCTTTTAAAGTGTGATTAGATCTTCCTACAATCACTTGTCCTTTTAGATTGTGTGATATATCTATAATATGCTTTATATTAGAATATGCAAAATCTTTCATTTTACTGGAGACATATGCTGGAACATTGTCAGTCTTAATTTGCACAGGTATTCTCATAATGGCCATGACTTTTAACAGGTGCGTAATTACAGAATCAGACTTTTCAGAACTCAGTGCAGTTTCTCATTGAAATCCTGAAAAGAGATCTATTGTATGGTGTACATATATTAATATTCTAAATTCTACAAAATGAAACACATCCATGTGCCAAGTTTTATTTCTTTGTATACATTTAGGATTGCTTCCTGCATGTAATGGAGTTTGGTTATAGAAGGAACAAGTAGGACATTATTTTAAATCTATTTGACTTGTTGCCAAGTGTTGGAAAGATCCTTTTTCTTTCATTTTCTTTTTTTAAATTATTATATTTGTGTTTTAATTTTACACATCTGCCATGGGTTCCCCTGTCCTTCCCCATCCTGCCCCTGCCTCAACCTTCCCCCCAGCCCGTCCCCTCTATTCCCATCTCCTCCAGGGCCAAGACTCTCCTGGGGATTCAGCTCATTCTGGTAGGTTCAGTCCAGGTAGGTCCAGTCCCCTCCTTCCAGGCTGAGCAAAGTGTCCCTGTATAAGCCCAAGGTTCCAAACAGCCAGCTCATGCACTAAGGACAGGTCCAGGTCCCACTGCCTGGGTGCCTCTCAAACAGTTTAAGCTGTTCAATTGTCTCACTTATCCAGAGGGCCTGATCCAGTTGGGGGCTCCTCAGCTTTTGGTTAATAATTCATGTGTTTCCATTAGTTAGACTATTTGTCCCTGTGCTTTTCCAATCTTGGTCTCAACAATTCACACTCTTACAGTCCCTTCTCTTTCTCGCCAATTGGACTCCTGGAGATCCACCTGGGGCCTGGCCAAGGATCTCTTCATCCACTTCCATCAGTTATTGGATGAGAGTTCCAGCATGACCTTTAGGGTGTTTGGCCATCTGATCACCAGACTAGGTCAGATGAGGCTTTCTCTTGACCATTGCCAGTAGTCTACAGTGGAAGTATCATTGTGGATTTCTGGGGTCCTCTCTAGCACTTTTTTTTCCAGAGCTGAGGACCAAACCCAGGGCCTTGCGCTGGCTAGGCAAGCACTCTATCACTGAGCTAAATCCAAAAACCCAGAAAGATCCTTTTTCAAACCTGTGCTATTAACATGGTGTTTTATGAATTTCTGGGGCCTCTACAACATTTCCTATTAATAATTGATCAATTTCATCATCATTTTGTGCTATAGAACCTGGCAGACCCATATGGGATCTGAGATGATTTTTTTTATATATTCCTTCGTATTTCCTGTAATTGCATAAATAACAAAGTTAGTTCTGTTTTTATCAAGAAACAGTCCAGTGGTTTCAATATGTAAAACAACTATTTCTTCATATTGAGAGTCAGTAACTATATTTCTGTAAAGTCTATTAGTACTATGAGAATTGCATACAAATCTTACATTTGCACAGAATCATAAGGGCTTTGAACCACTTTGCTTAAGTTTCTTGATTTGTAACCTGTCTTTCCTGATTTATTTGTATCAGTATAGAATGTAGGGGCTCCAGAGATTGTTGTTTCTTCTACAATGTAAGGAAGGACCCAACTGGTTCTTTTTATGAATTTAAGTCTCTCACTTTTTGGGATAACTGTTGTTAATCTCTCCCAAAAAATTACTCCAACATCTTTGCCAATATTCATTTTCTCCCCATAAAGAGGACATTTCTTCATTAGTTAAAGGTACTACAATTTCTGCTGGGTCCATTCCTGTCAATTGACAAAGTCTTAATTTTCCTTCTAAAATTAAATTAGAAGTCTTTTCCACATATATCTTTAATTTTTACTTTGTTTATGTGGTAAAAATATCCATTCCAATAGATTAGCTTCTCTCTGCATTAAAATCCCCATAGGGGAATATGTAGAGGATAATATAGAAAGAATATAGTCAAGGTTTTGATCCTCACAATTCTCATGTGCATTTTATAATTTCTTTTCCATTACAACCAGTTCTCTCTTAGCTTCAGCTGATAATTCCCTTAAACTATTTAAGTCCTTGCCACCATCCAAGGTTTTGAACAAATTACTCAGTTAATAATTTTTTAACCCAATAGTGGGCAGTAAATTTGAAGTGTCTACTAGCAATCTTTGAAAGTCGTTAAGAGTCTGTAATCAATCTCTCCTGATTTGTACCTTTGGGGTTGAATATTTTGTAGACATATTTTATATCCTAAGTAATTAATAGTATCTCCTCTTTGTATTTTTCAGGTACAGTTTATATATAGCTCCCATCAAAACAAAACTGTCTTTACTTCTTCAATTTTTTTTCTAAAATATCTACCTTTAAATCAGCTAATAAGATATCATCCATATAATGGTAAAGTATAGACTGTGGAAACTGTATGTGAAATATTTACAATGGTTTTTTCCACAAAATATTGGCACAGGGCAGGGATATTTAACATTCCCTGTGGGGGAACATTCTGTTGATATATCTTAACAGGCTGAGAATTATTATAAGTAGGTACCATGATGGAATTTTTCCCTTTTTTTTTCTTGTAGAGGTAGAGTGAAGAAACAGTCTTTTAAGTCAATAACTATAATAAGCCATTCCTTAGGTAACAGATAAGGCAAAGGCATTCCAAGCTGTAGAGAGCCCATCAAATGAATTACTTTATTTCGGGCTTTCAGATCTGTCAGCATTCTCCATTTTTTTTAGATTTCTTTTTAATAACAAATATAGAAGAATTCCAATGTCTGGTAGATTTTTCAATATGTTGTGCATTTTAGCTGCTCCTGAAATAGCTTTTCTTAGGCACATAGTCTCTCTGATGTCATAAGCCATTTTCTAACCCAGACAGGTTTGTCAGTTAGCCATTTTAAGGGTAAACCCACTGGTACCCCTGAGAGATCAAGAGCTGTTGTGTCTTATTTTTGTACAGCCTAAATGGTTAGTGTCTGTTTTTTATAGTGGCTTATAATATTCTTCCCAGAAACATGAATTGTTTTATGATCTGTTTCTGAGATTGGAGGGATGTTATTCTGGATATTCCATTGCTGTAACAGATCTTGACCCCATAGATTCATTGTTACACTAGCCATATATGGTCTTAATTTTCCTCTCTTTCCTTCTGGCTATATATATTCAACCCATTTTGTGTGTGTGTGTGTGTGTGTGTGTGTGTGTGTGTGTGTGTGTGTGTGTATGTGTGTGTGTTTACCTGATATGGGGTTCCAATCCCTAAGAACTGAACTGAACATCTATCTCCTGAAGAGTCCAATTTGGATACCATTCTTCTGGTGTAATTATAGTCACATTTGCCTCTGTGTCCAGTAGACCCTCAATTATAATGTTATTTATTTGTACTCTTAGCTTGTGGGCTTTGCTCATTTATAGAAGTCTGCCAAAATATTTGTTTTGCTGTTTCTCCTGGAATTTTTTATTCATCTTCCAAAGTTGTTCTATCATCTAGAACAGTATTTTTTTTTTACAATAGCCACTAGATCCTCTAATCATTCTGGGGAGAAGATTCCTCCCCAGTGACCAGTAATGACCAGACCATAATGGACTTGGTACCCTGCAAGTGGCCCCACAAGGCATTTTCCAATGGTAAAGGGTTGCCTTGTTTGTCTCTATTTGATCTGTGTTCATTGGTCCAGTCTTGACCTTTGCTGCATCTTCTGCATAATCCAGAAGTTTGAGACCTTCTATTTGGGTCATTCCTAGAGGAAAAATTGTTTATAGGAATACCCTGTCTACAATTTCTTCTTAGATGGCTTGGTTTACTACATTTAAAACATTTGACATTTTAATGTCTCTTCAGACCTTTGGAAATTGCCTCTCCTATCCAAGCCTCACCATTATATTTAAGAGAATTAATGTTGACTATGTATTGGACTCATTCTTCTATGGGTACTGATCTGACATTTAAAGGCACAATTATCTTTTTGCATTCTAAATTGGCATTTTTAAAGCCAAAGATTCAAATAGTACTTGTCTAACTTGTGGATCTGATATCATCCTACTTACAGCTTTAGTCAATCTTTGCAAAATGCCAGTGAAGGGTTCTTTTGAGCCTTATATAACTTTAATGAATGGCTCAGTTATTTTTCCTGATTCTTGAATCTTATCCCAAGCATTTAAGGCTGCTTTATGGCATAGTGACAAGGTGTGCTCATCAAATGTCATCTAATTATTTACATAAGCATATTAGCCTTCATCAAGTATTTGATCTTGGGAATATTCAAAACTTCTAATCTTACTTTGCTGGTCAAGGGCCTTAGCTTCTTCACTCAACCAGCTTATTCATTTTGACCCTATTCTAAAACTGCTGAGACTGGTTCCAGTCGTTTGAAGTGATTCTGTTCTTAGAGGATGACATATTCATTATATGCCTCACATATGATGAATGCATACCATAGGAAACTATTATTTCTTTAATGTCTTTTACATGTTTCTTGTGTATAGGTTCCCATTTTCAGTCTGTACATCCTTTGGGATAATTGTTATTTGCTGGCCTTTCACTAATAGTAACAGGATAACTCATGGAGTATGTTATAACAATCCTAGGCATCTCATCTCCAATGATGTAGGGTAATGGTGAGGGTGACTTCCCTCTAAGTTCTTTTGTGTGTGTCTGAACACTCTTTTTTTAAAATCAGTTTTAATAAGTTTTTCTAAAGCTTAGAATCTATTGGTAATTGCCTTTTGTAGGGTCTGAACCTCCTGAACAGTGAGTGCTTCTAAAGCTTTCATTAAATCAGTTAGTTTCATTTTCTCATAATTGAAATATAATTCTAAAGCATTTTATCTTATATATCAAGGCTACCTTGCAAGTTTAGTGACTGTCTTTATGGCTTGCAAATTGCTCTCCCCAAAGCTAGTCTTCGTCTTGATAAATTCTCATAACAATTTTCCATGGTTTGTGTAAATACCTCTAAAGATTTTATCCTATCTGTAAAGGATACTTGGTTATTCTTAATGACTATCTGTATGGTATTCATATTGCCTTCCCAAGCCACTGTTCTATCTACAAATTTCTCAAAAACCATTCAATATGGTTTGTAATTTTTCTGAAATTTTCTCATACCATGTTGCAAAGTCCACATAATTTCAGTCAGTTTCTCATTTTTGGCATTGTTATCAAACCATTTTTTTAAATAATAAGATATGAATTGCCAGACTAAAATCAATTATAGCTAAAAATGTATACATCCCAGATAGGTTGCTTTTCTCTCCTATCATCCCAACCAAAGCCAAAATGAGCAGGTTTCTAATATCCTGACATTGGCATGGAAAGAGTTTACAAATTGTAAGCTTTTTTAAAAAGTATTTATTTATTTATCAGTCTAATATTTAAAGTTACTGAGTAATTTACCACAATTATAATTCTCAGAAGATTGTTGTAGATGTAATACTCTTGTTTAACCCATAACCCACTGGTTTGTGGGAGGATTTTAGGATGTAACAATATTTGGCGAACATCTGTCCCAGGTGTGGCACCAAAGCAGCTCCTGAATGCTTTAGTTCTGTGCTGGCTTAGTGCTCCAGAAGCTGACTGACCTGTGGATATTAAGCACAATTGAAATGAACTACACCTAAAAAAAAATGGTTAGAAAAGCAACTATCAGGATAAGCAGGTGCTCAAAAAAGGCTGGAGCAGACTGCCCCAGTGAGAAAGTAGAGCAGAATGATGCCATGCCCAGAATGCACAGCAGGCACACTTGTGGATTGCCAGTAATGTGGGCACAAGCTTGCACACGCAGCTATGCGAGCTCAAGTGAGCAGTCAGGCAGCTCAGAGTTGGGATTTTAAAGCCCAGGGTAGAGCACAGAGCCAGCTGCTGGCATGGTGATGGGAATTCACCTGTGTGAATGCATGATGAACCTGCAGTGGCAGCTGTGGCCTTGCTAGGAGTGGAGCAGGGTCCTGTGGGTACACGTTAGGAGCCCACATCCTCTGTGGCTGCGTAGGGTTTTAAAAAGAATCACTAAGGACAGGTCCCGGACCCACAGCCTGGATGCCTCCCAAACAGTTCAAGCTATTCAATTATCTCACTTATCCAGAGGGCCTGATCCAGCTGGGGGCTCCACAGCCTTTGGTTCATAATTCATGTGCTTCCATTCGTTTGGCTATTTGTCCGTGTGCTTTTTCTAATCTTGGTCTCAACAATTCACGCTCTTACAGTCCCTCCTCTTTCTTGACAATTGGACACCTGGAGCTCCACCTGGGGCCTGGCTGAAGATCTCTGCATCCACTTCCATCAATTATTGGATGAAAGTTCCAGCTCAACTGTTAGGGTGTTTGGCCATCTGATCACCAGACTAGGTCAGATCAGGCTTTCTCTCGACCATTGCCAGCAGTCTGCAGAGGATGTATCACTGTGGATTTCTGGGGACCTCTCCAGCACTCTGCCTATTCCTGTTCTCATGTGGTCTTCATTTATCATAGTCTGTTATTCCTTGTTCTCCCTTTCTGTTCTTGATCCAGCTGGGATCTCCTGCTCCCGTAAGCTTTCTTTCCCTCAAACCTTGCCCTTCATTACTCCCACTGTTGTCCAGGTTGTTCATGTAGATCTCATCCAGGCTGTGGGAATGGGACCTGT
This sequence comes from Onychomys torridus, assembly GCF_903995425.1. Taxonomy (NCBI): domain Eukaryota; kingdom Metazoa; phylum Chordata; class Mammalia; order Rodentia; family Cricetidae; genus Onychomys; species Onychomys torridus. The sequence continues at coordinate 79,679,813 of NC_050466.1, read as the reverse complement.
CCTTAGTGCATGAGCTGGCTGTTTGGAACCTTGGGCTTACACAGGGACATTTTGCTCAGCCTGGAAGGAGGGGACTGGACCTACCTGTACTGAATCCACCAGGTTTAAATGAATCCCCAGGGGAGTCTTGGCCCTGGAGGAGATGGGAATGGAGGGGAGGGGATGAGGGGAAGGTAGGCATAGGGGAAGGAGGGGGAGGACAGGGGGAACCCATGGCTGATGTGTAAAATTAAAACACAAATATAATAATAATAATAATAATAATAATAATAATAATAATAAAAGAATCAGACAGCTCTGCTGGCCTCTGTGATTGTGGGTGGGGCTATTAAGCTATCCCATGTGGCTAGGTGGGCACTCAGAAGGCATCAGGGACAGGCTGGGGCAGGAGGGGGGGACTCTTTTAGGCCTTATGGAAATTTGAGAACTCCACATTGGTACATGAAATGTAGTTGTACATTTTCTCTAGTTCTGCCTGACTCTCACAGCCCTGCAGCTGCTTTTAAAATAATCATTCAGAAACTTATATTAATTTCAAGCTATATAGCCTAATGGCTCAGGCTTCTTGCTTCTTTCCTCTCTCTTTAGTTGAAATGTACCGCCTAACATTATTCTGCCTCAGCATTGGCAAAATAGCTTTATTTATCAACCAATCAGAGCAACAAACATTCACAACATATAGAATGATATTCCACAGCAATAGAACATAACAGTTTATCCTCAATCCTAAAATGTAAATGTAGTCTTTAAGTTAGATCACAAATGTTTTCCTAGCTGAGATTCTTCAGGTATTTATTAACCTTGATATATCTGTAATTTATTTTCACACTCATAGAAACTCCTCTTTAAAATTTTATGCTATATAATGTTTCATAATACCATGTTTACATTTGAATATTTCCTTTTAAATTCACATTTATTTCTTAACAAAGATTCCTTAAAAAATTAAAAAATGAGTGATATTTTAACTTTCCTCTTTTTATTTATGATGTATTTATTACATTCTTAGTATTTAATCTTTCCTGTAAATATTATGAAGGTATTTGAAACTTAAAAACAATATCATTTCCCAGTGAATTGTGCACTAATTATATAGCCAGAAGATTTTGACCTAACACTTATTCTGGAAATGCCTTTAATGAAGATTGACTTAAAAACAAACTATTTGTCATATGTAAAATATTGCTTTCAAATTATTTAAGGTGGTCATTTGTCTTTTCAATACTTTGCATCTTAACTTTACTGCCTTGCCATAAACCTTTGTAACTTATAAATTGACCACTGTACTTGCAGAGAGGTTTTTATGTTAAGTGAAGTTTCCCATACTCAGGAGGAAAAAAATACTGTGTGGTTTTCAATCATGTGCAGATCTTAGATTATGGTTTATGTGTGTGTGAATGAGATAGAAAAGAAGAGGTATTATTCTATGATATTGGATGAAGTGTAATATATTTTTATTACAGAGCTAGGACTAATTTTGTCAAGTTTTAGATGCCTGGATTTTTCTTTCTTTTCTAAAATTGTGCAATAACACTTACATCTCTGTTATTTTATTAACATATAATATAGAATTTAGCTCTTGTCTTATATTACAAGATATATTAAATCATCTTCCTTGGACCAAACATATCCACAACCAAGTTTGGAAACAAAGTTTTATTGGAATAGTTGTAGCAATCAATTTGCCCATGTCTATAGGTGAATTTTTATTATAATAGAATTAAATAACTGTGAAAAAGACTTTATTCTGTGCAACACATAAAATAGTTACAGTCCTGATTTTTGGTTTAAAAATTTAATTTCTCATATTGCCTAATTTGAAGCAGTTGTTGAATATCACTTTCTCTACATTATTTGAAAAGTAGTTGGCCTGATAAGTGGCTAATGACAGAAAGGTGTAGCCTTATACAATATGATATCACTTCATTTGAATCAGAATATTGATATTCAAATACTTTTATGTAGTGTATTATAAATGAGTTTTATTAATAATAAAAAGAGAAAAGAATTTAAAATATTCTGAAAATAAATTGATAAATCAGTAGTAAGTTCATAACAATTCAGGACATGTGAGTGACCTGCTGCCAGTTAAAATGCCCACTCCCTAGCTTCTGTTTCCAAAGACCCATTCCACCATCCATCACTCATACCTCATCCCCCGCCCCAAGGCCAGGCCATACTCCCAAACCTAGGGGACTTCTGCTGCTTAGGTATAGACCACACTAGATGGAAGAACAGATGTAGGCCACATAAGTATGAAGAAAAGAGACCCCCTGTATCACCAAAGGACAAGCTAGTTGCCAGAAGGCCAGTACCCAAGGTAGACAGAGACTTCCCTACTAGATCATAGTTCATGCTGGTCACTCGAAATCCAGGCCACAAAGGCTGGAAAACCAAATAGGAAAAACACCCATCTAACAAAGAGAAACTCAGAAATCAGGAACTACACTTATAATCATCCCAGACTCAACTGCTGAAATACCAGAACAATATGGCACAATGACAGCCTAGCTATCCTATGACAGCAAAACCTGAATATTCCAATGAAGTTGAAGCACAAGAGAGCAAAAAAAACCTTTATGAAGATGATAGCAGTCCTTAAATAGGAAATTATAAAAATTCCTTAAAGAAATTGAAGAAAAGACAAAAAATTGGAGTAAATCAATAAATCCCTTAAAGAATGTAAAAAAAAAAACAACCAAGAAACAAACAAGCAAACACATGAAGACCTTATATATGACCTGAAAACAAATAAAACACAAATGGAGGGAATTCTGAAAATGGAAAGTCTGGATAACTGAACAGGAGTTATAGATGCAAGCCAGACCAACAGAACAAAAGAGATGGAAGGAAGACTCTCAGGCATTGAAGAAATATATTCATAGGTCAAAGAAAATGTTAAATCTCAAAAAAAATCTTAACACAAAACATCCAGGAGATCTGGGACACTATAAAAAGACCAAACCACTATGAATATCAACCACCATGAAAAGATTAATAGGAATAGATAAAGAAAATCCCAGATCAAGACTCCAGAAAATATATTTACAGAAAATATATTTAATGAAGTCATAGAAGAAAATTTTCCTAACCTAAATAAGGAAATGCCTATAAAGCTACAAGAAACTTGGAAAACACCAAATAGATTGGGTTAAAAAATAATGTCCCATACTACATAATAATCAAAATACTAAACATAAAGAACAAAGAAATAATATTAAAAACTATAAGGGAAAAAGGTCAAGTAACATATAAAGGCAGACCCATTAGAATCACACTAACTTGTCAATGGAGATTCTAAAAGCCAGAAGGGCCTGAACAGATGTCTTAAAGACTGTAAGACACAACAGATGACAGCTCAGACTACTATACCCAGCAAAATTTTAATTACCATAGATGGGTAAACAAGATATTTCATGAAAAAGGCAAATTTAATATTTGTCCACAAATCCAGCCCTATATAATGTACTAAAAGGAATACTCCCATCCAAGAATGTTAACTACACCAAGAAAACTCAGGTAATAGGTAATCTCCCAACAAAACCCCCAAAATGTAAACACACACACACACACATACACACACACACACACACACACACACACACACACACACACACTACCAACCCCAACAAGAAAATAACAGGAATTAATGATTGTTGGTCATTCATATCTCTCAATATCAATGGACTCAATCCCCCCCCCCCCCCAAAAAAAGACCAAGGGTAACAGAATGGATATGAAAACAGGATCCATCCTTCTGTTGTATACAAGAAACAAAATTCAACATCAAAGATAAATATTACCTCAGAGGAAAAGGTTGGAAAAAGATTTTCCAAGCAAATGGAGCTAAGAAGCAAGCTGGTATAGTTATTCTAATGTCTAACAAAATAAACTTCCAACTAAAATTAACCAAAAGAGATGGAGGAAGACATTTCATTCTCATCAAAGGAAAAATACACCAAGATGATATTTCAATTCTGAACACCTATGCCCCAAATGCTAGGGCACATACATTTTGTAAAAGAAATGTTACTAAAGCATAAATCACATTCAGATCCTCACACATTAATAATGGGATACTTTGATACCCAACTATCATCATCCAGAAAAAAACTAAACAGAGAAATAATGGAGATAAATACATTATGAATCAAATGGACCTAAGAGATATCTACAGAGCATTTCATCCAAACACAAAAGACTGTATCTTCTTCTCAGCACCTCTTGGAAAATTCTCTAAAATTAACCACATACATGGTCACAAAAGCAATTCTCAACAGATATAGAAAACTTGAAACAAACCCTGATATCATGTCAGACCACCATGGAATAAAGCAGCATATTAAAAACAACAGAAATCCTACAAAATCATGGAAACTGAAAAACTCCCTACAGAGCAACTCCTGGGTCAATGCAGAAGAAAGAACTGAAAGACTTCCTAAAATTCAATGAAAATGAATTCATAACATATCCAAACTTATGGGGGGCAATGAAAGCTGTGCTAAGAGGAATTTTCATAGCACTGAGTGCCTACATAAAGAAATTTCAGAGATCTCATACTAGCATCTTAATAGCACAACTGAAAGCTCTAGAAAAAATAAAGCAAGAGGAGTAGATGGCAGGAAATCAACAAACTGAGGGCTGAAATCAATAAAATAAAAACACCAGTGTAGCTGGAAGATACAGCTGGTAGGCAGTTAGGACAAATCTCTCTCACCCACCAGTCCTGCAGCCACTGGGATTCAAGTAAACACAGAGGTTTATATTATTTAAAACTGCTTGACGATTAGCTTGGGCCTACCACTGAATAGTGCTTACATTTAAACTCAGCCCATTTCTATCAATCTATATGTTGCCATGTGTTCTGTAGCTTCATCTGTGTGCCATTACATGCTGCTCTCTGGATGACAGGCTGGTGTCTGCTCAATTAGCCTTCCTTTTCCCAGAATTCTCCTTGTCTGCTTATCCTACCTATACTTCCTGCCTGGTTGCTGGCCAATCAGCATTTTTTTTTCAAGACAGGGTTTCTCTGTGTAGCTTTGTGCTTTTCCTGGACCTCACTTGCTAGCCCAGGCTGGCCTCAAACTTACAGAGATCCACCTGGCTCTACCTCCTGAGTGCTAGGATTAAAGGCGTGTGCCACTACTGCCTGGGCCAATCAGCATTTTATTAAACCAATGTACAAGAGCATTATTCCATAGCATTTATCCTTTTCTGATAAATTTAAAAGGAAAATTATAACTTCAACATAGTAAAATTACATATAACAAATTACAGTTATAATATCTAGTCTATTTTTATTTGGCAAAATTAAAGAACATATTCTATCTTTCCTATATTTATGAGTCTAAAGTTTTATATATAATTTATCTATTATCATAACCAAGGAAAATTATAACTAGCTAGTCTTTAACTACATTGAGGACTTCAGAAGGATATAATATTGCCTATGTAAACAGGAAGAACATTGTAAGCAACTTCCAAGAGTCTAGAATGACAGAGACATCTGCCTGCCTGGACAGTCATCCAAAGTTCCTCTGCAACATTGGGCCATTCATCTTCAGCCATATAGACCTAAAGTCTCTCAGTCACTTCTCTTTGTATCCTGTAGAATGTTTCACAGTTTCTTCTGTTTCTGAAGAAGGAACCTGCAGGACCATCGTGCCTTGCAAAGTTCAGTGGTTACCTTCTGATGGATCCTGCATGTTCACTTTATACAACATACTGTCAATCAGTCAATGAAAGGGCATGTTTTTTGCCCTGTGGCTAAATTTTTGTGTTTTTTAAAATTTATTATATTTGTGTTTTAATTTTACACATCAGCAATAGGTTCCCCTGTCCTCCCCCCATCTGACCCCACCTCCACCTTCTCCCCAGCCCCTCCCCTCTATTCCCATCTCCTCCAGGGTCAAGACTCCACTGAGGATTCATTTAAACCTGGTGAATTCAGTACAGGCAGGTCCAGTCCCCTCCTTCCAGGCTGAGCAAGGTGTCCCTGTGTAAGCCCAAGGTTCCAAACAGCCAGCTCATGCACTAAGGACAGGTCCAGGTCCCACTGCCTGGGTGCCTCCCAAACAGTTCAAGCTATTCAATTGTCTCACTTATCCAGAGGGCCTGATCCAGCTGGGGGCTCCACAGCTGTTGGTTCATAATTCATGTGCTTCCATTCATTTTGCTATTTGTCCCTGTGCTTTTCCAATCTTGGTCTCAACAATTCACACTCTTACAGTTCCTCCTCTTTCCCAACAATTGGACTCCTGCAGCTCCACCTGGGGCCTGGCCAAGGATCTCTGCATTCACTTCCATCAATTATTGGATGAGAGTTCCAGCACGGCCTTTAGGGTATTTGGCCATCTGATCACCAGACTAGGTCAGATCAGGCTTTCTCTCAACCATTTGCCAGCAGTCTACAGAGGATGTATCATTGTGGATTTCTGGGGACCTATCCAGTACTCTGCCTCTTCCTGTTCTCATGTGGTCATCATTTATCATGGTTTGTTATTCCTTGTTCTTCCTTTCTGTTCTTGATCCAGATGGGATCTCCTGCTCCCGTAAGCTTTCTTTCCCTCAAACCTTGCCCTTCATTACTCCCACTGTTGTCCAGGTTGTTCATGTAGATCTCATCCATTTCTCTGTCATTGGGTGATCCATGTGTCTTTCTTAGGGTCCTGTTTTCTAGGTAGCCTCCCTGGAGTTGTGTAGCAGTCTAGTCATCTTTGTTTTACATCTAGTATCCTCCTATGAGTGAGTACATACCATGTTTGTCTTTCTGAGTCTGGGTTACCTCACTCAGGATGATTTTTTTCTAGATCCATCCATTTGCCTGCAAACCTCATGTTGTCATTGTTTTTCTCTGCTGAGTAGTACTCCATTGTGTATATGTACCATGTTTTCTTTATCCATTCTTCAGTTGAAGGGCATCTAGGTTGTTTCCAGGTTCTGGCTATTGCCACAAAGAAAGCAAACTCCATAATGAGTTTCTTCTATCCCCATTATCTTCTCTGAAGTAGATTGGTGCTGCCAGGTGTAGTCATGTCTCAATGTTCAGAAAAGTCCAAGTTCTTAAAACATTTTAAATGCCGTATTCTGTAGGTCTTTGAAGTGTTTGAAGAGTACCTATCTAATTGAAACATATCTGTGTATACCTCAAAACTTAACTAACATGAGTATAAGTTTGATTATCATAGATGACTAATTATTAATCTGTATTTCTTAAATATCCATTACAATTTAAATGAGTTACATAAGCATAATACTTTAAACAAGAGTAGAAAAATATATACAGTATAACAAAAATAACATTAAACTTTTATCAGTAAACTAAAATCCATATCAATGTAAGACATTTCAAACAAATTGTTACTCTTTAAAAGTAGATTTAATAATCTACCCTTTCATCCTATCCTATATCCTATATTTCTATATCATATCCTTTCTTCTTTTAGAAAGAGAGATTGACTACGACCAATCACAATTTGTAACCAACAACCTGAACAAAGACAAACATCCATAATCCATTTTTTGGGTATGTGGGTGTAGTTTTCTAGGCTACTTCCTGCTGATAAAGGGTACTGTATTCTTATGGGGATCCTGAGAAAATTAAGAATTACGGTCAAGTACTGACTGGAATAGTCTGTGAGGCTGTATTCTCTAAGCCAGAGTCCTTTAAGTTGATTTTGTGTGTTGGATGATCTGGGCCATGGTGTCATTGGAGTCCTTTCAGGGGGTCTTGGCTGGTCAAACTTGATATATCTTAATCTGGAACAAATCCATAGCCTCTTGCTTTCTATGGAAACAAAAGCAGAGCCTCCTTTCCAAAGCAACATATCTTTATATCCAAATTTTAAAATCAAGATACCTTTAAAATATACATATTGGTTTAACTGGGCAGTCTTTACAATCAAATGTCTTTCTGAAGTTATAAATATCAAAGACAATATAATCCAGACACTGTGTGATTTCCATCTTTATGTGGCTTATTTTTTTATTTACTTTTACTGTCCCATTAAAGACTTTATATTTTAAAACTTTCTATTTCTTTATATAACTGTCTATGTTCCATTTTCTCTCTCTTCCAAGCCTATGTATATTTTTACACACAATATAAACTACTTAAAGTCTCATTTTACATGAATCTGTCTTATTGGGAATCTATTGCTTTAAACTGCAGTGGCTAGTACTGATGCAGAAGTCTTGGCTGCTGGCTCTGCCCATCTCAGCTTTTAAACATGGTGGATATAATTCACCACCAGCTCTGGGAGCAATGCTGTCTGCTGACTCTGGGAGGCAGTGAGTCTATGCTTCCATCCAGCAGCCTGAGCCCCAAAACTCCTTTTTTGTCTGTACTAGCAAAGGCTAAATACACCATGCAGCATAATGTGCAGCATGACCTCAATACTGTCATGCTGCAGGTCAAGCCTACACACCAGGAACCTGCCATAGAGTGGCTCAAGCCCACATGTTGTAATGTCTCACCACTCGAATGAGGTATGAAACAGGAACCTCTTTTTGGCTCCATTTAGAATTGCTTATTAAATATTCTCAGGTTTCATGTGGAAATTCGAGCTGTCAGGCACTATTTGTAGCTGGAAGATTTTCTTTGTCTTGATGGCAGGCAGTTGGGACAAATCTCTCACCCACCAGTCCTGCAGCCACTGGGACCCAAGTGAACACGCACAGGTTTATATTAATTAAAACTTCATGGCCATTAGTTCAGGACTACCACTGACTAGCTCTAACACTTAAACTCAGCCCATTTCTCTTAATCTATATGTTGCCACGTGTTCTGTGGCTTTATCTGTGTGCCATTACATGCTGCTGCCTGGACAGCAGGCTGTTGTCAGCTTATTCAGTCTTCATTTTCCCAGAATTCTCCTTCTCTGCTTATTCTGCCTAAACTTCCTGCCTGGCTAATGGCCAATCAGCATTTTATTAAACCAATGTACAACAGCATTCTTCCATAGCACACCAGAGAACAACACAAAGAATTAATGAAACAAAGAGTTGGTCCTTTAAGAATTTCAGCAAGATAGACAAACTCTAATCCAAGCTAACTAAAAAGCAGAGAGAGAATATACAAATTAACAAAATCAAAAATGAAATTGGGGATATAACAATATACAATAAGGAAATCTAAGGAATCATTATGACATATTTTAAAACCTGTACTCAACTAATTTGGAAAATCTAAAAGAAATGAACAATTTTCTCAATAGGTACTGCTTACCAAAGTAAAATCAAGATCAAAAAAACAATAATCTATAATCCCAAAGGAAATTTAAGTAGCCACTAAAAGCCTCACAACAACAAAATCCCAGGGCACAGAATTAAACCAGACATTCAAAGAAGACCTAATAATAATACTCCTATTTATTCCACAAAATAGAAACAGAAGGAACATTGCTAAATTTATGAGGCCACAGTCACCCTGATACTCAAAGTACACAAAGACTCAACAAAGAGAATTACAGACCAAATTTCCTCAATAAAATACTTTCCAACTGAATCAAAGAACACATCAAGAAGATAATCCACCATGATTAAGTAGGCTTCATTTCAGAAATGCAGGGATAGTTCAACCATACAAAAATTTGTCAATATAATCCACCATATAAATAAACTAAAATAAAAAACCCACATGATCATCTCATTAGATGCTGAAAAAAAATGTCTTAGACAAAATCCAACACCCATTCATAATAAAAGTCTTGGCAAGATCAGGAATACAAGAGACATACCTTGAAATAATAAAGCAATTTACAATAAGCCCACAGCCAACATCATTAAATGAAGAGAAACTCAAAGCAATTCCACTAAACCAGGAACAAGAAAAGGCTGTCTACTCTCTCCATATCTGTTCAATAAAGTACTTGAAGTTTATCTAGTGCAATTAGACAACTAATGGAGGTCAAGGGAATACATATCGAAATAAAAGAAATAAAAGCATTGATATTTTCAGATGATATGATGGTATACATAAGCAACACCAAAAATTTTACTAGGGAACTTCTACAGCCTATAAACACCTCTAGTGAGCTGGCTGGATACAAGGTTAACTCAAAAAAACAGTAGCCTTTCTATATACAAATGACAAATGGGCTGTGAAGGAAATCAGGGTAATGACACCCATCACAATAGCCCCAAATACCATAAAATATCTTGGGTTAACTTTAACCAAACAAGTGAAAGACCTGTACGATAGAAAATTCAAGTTTTTGAAGAAGGAATTTGAAGAAGATATCAGAAAACAGAAAGAATTCCTATTCTCATTGATGAGTAGGATTAGTATAGTAAAAATATCCACTTTATGAAAAGCAATCTAGAGATTCAATTCAATCCCCATCAAAATTCCAACATAATTCTTTATAGAGTTTGAAAGAACAACACTCAATTTAATTTGGAAAAACAAAAAAAAAACATATATCTATAATTTCCAATACAATAAAAGAACTTATAGGGTTATTACCATCCCTGATTTCAAGATGTACTAAAGAGCTGTAATAATAAAAACCACTTAATATTGACATAAAAACAGATATATTCATTAATGGAAATGAATTGAAGACCCAGACATATATCTACACACATATGGTACTTGATTTTTGATAAAGAAGCCAGCGATATACAATGGAAAAATGAAAAGTATTTTCAACAGATGGTGGTTGTCTAACTGGATGTCAGTATGTAGAAGAATGCAAATAAATACATATATATCATCCTGAAGAAAATTCAAGTACAAGTGAACTAAAAACCTCAACATAAAAATAGGTACACTGAACCTGATAGAATAGAAAGTGGGGGAATACCCTTGAACACATTTGCACAGGAGACAACTTCCTGAACAGAACACCATGCACATAGGCACTAAGATCAACAATTAATAATAGGGACATCGTGAAACTGAAAATCTTCGGTAAGGCAAAGGACACAATCAATAGGACAAAACAGCAGGCTACAGAACGGGAAATGATTTCCATCAATCTCATATCTGACAGCGGGCAAACTTCCAAAATAAATAAACTCAAGAAGCTAGACATTAACAAATCAATTAATACAATTAAAAAGATCTAAATAGAGAATTTGTAACAAAGAAATCTCAAATGTCCAAGAAGCATTTAATATGTAACATCTTTAGCCACCAGGGAAATGCAAATCAAAATGATACTGAGATTCCATCTTACACCTGCAAGAATGGCTAAGATGAAAAATACAAGGGATAGCTCATGGTGATGAGCATGTGGAGCAAGGGGAACACTCATCCATTTCTCTTGAGAGTGCAAACTTGTAAAGCCAGGATGGAAAACAGTTTCTCAGAAAATTGGGAATATATCTAAATCAAGACACACCCATCCCACTCCTGGGTATATACCCAAAGTTTGCTTCATCCTATGAGAAGGACACTCACTCATCTATTTTCAAGGAAGCTTTATTCATCATAGCCATAAAGTGGAAACAACCTAAATGTCCCTCAACTGAATAATGGGTAAAGAGTATGTGGTATATTTATACAATGGAGTACTACTTAGCTGTTAAAAACAATGATATCATGAAATTATCAGGAAATGGATGGCACTTGAAAACATCATCCTGAGTGAGGTAACCCAAATCCAGAAAGACAAACATGGTATGTACTCACTTATAAATTGATATTAGCTGTAATATAAGAGATAATAATGCTTTGGTTCACAGACCCGTAGAGGCTCAGTAACAAGGAGAGCTTAGAGGGGTCCTCAAGTATCTCCTTGGGGAAAAATAGAATAGATTTTGTGGGTGGACTCAGGCTGTGTGACTTGGGAACAGGATAGATCAAATTGGGAGAGGACTAAATACTGAGAGAAATTACTGGAATTGTAGGACCTTTGGGGGCAAGGTGGAAACCCAGTGAAATGGAAACTCAATGGAATCTTAAGAGAGTAACCCTATCAAAGACTCCTATTAATGGAGGACACGAAGATTGAACTAGCCATCTTCTGTAACTAGGCAAGGCCTCAAGTGGAGGGATTAGGATACCAACCCAGCTACAAATCCTTCAACCTACATACAGTTTGTCCTCAGTGCAGAATGATCTGATACCGGAGCCTAGCAGATTCCTCATGAAAGAGACCAGAGAGACTTAGCAACTGATAGAGCAGATGCAGAGTCCTACAGTCAAACATCAGGTAGATCTCAGGAAATCCTGTGAAGGACAGAGAGAAAGGATCAGAGGAACCAGAAGGGGCAGGGACACCACAAGAAGAGAACATGATCCTCAAAACCAACTGACAGGGACTCATAAAGTCTTGCAGATATCAGGGAGCCTGTAAGGGTCTGACTTAGGTCTTCTGCATATATGTTATGACTGAGTAGCTTTCATTTTCTTGTGAGATTCCTAACAGTGAGAGTGTGGGCTGTCTCTGACTCATTTGCCTATTTGTGGGACCCTTTTCCTCCTACTGGGCAACTCATCCAGCCTAGATCTGATAATATGTGCCTGTTCTTAAAGTAGCATATTATGTTGTGTTTGGTTGATGTCCCTGGGAGTTCTGCTCTTTTCTGAATGGAAACCAAAGGAGAGTGGATGTGGTGAAGAGGGGAGGTGAAGGGAGAGGCTGGGGGAGGGGGAGAAAGAGAAAACTGCAGTTGGTATGTAATATATGAAAGTAGAAAAAGAAAAGGAAGAAAGAAACAGTGGGACTAGATGCCAGAATTAAGAACCAAAATATTTAGTTGTTGACTTTTGTAAAGAACAGTGAATTTCAAATTGGAAGAGTGCATTTATTTCTGCTTGATACAGGGTCACAAAATGGAAACAACAGCAGCAACAGCAACAAAACTCCATACATGCTTAATAAGATCATTGAGTATCATAGAGTTATTATTACCAATTTAGGATATTTTCATTTCCATAATATTCCTTATCTTGAGATAATTTTGCTTCTTTAACCTTCACAGTAGAACTGAATTGTAGTTAAACAGAAAATAGACAGGCTTGAGTAATTTCTTTCTCAATTTTGCTACCGTATTTGGAAAAACTGGCAATCTGTGCTTAGGAAATATTTAGTTATCAGAATTAACTAATAGTCCTTGGAAATATGCATAAATGCGAACTATAATGAGTAAAAATAGCCAAGGAAATTATGCAGTAGAAATTCAAAGAGAGATTTTATCCAGTTCATTTGCAAAGCTTAATTTCCTGGATCTCTCAAATCCATAGATTGTAGATTATAGAATTTACAAAGATATGGATAGGGAGTTGATGTTTCTATGGTTGGTATTAATATATTTCTTTCGTCGTCTGCAAAACAATATTGAGGATATGTAAGCAAATATACTATGTATTAAGACTATCAATTTAGATATTTAAATTTCATTGTTGTTATAAATCAAAAGTAATTTTATATTTTTTATAATATTTATTACAAAGACAAAATGTATAAATGGGTTCTTCAAAATATAGAAGTGACATATCATGTCTCATTTGTACTTTGACAATTTCCTAATTCATTTTTTCCATTTTAATTATCTCTGTCATGTTGTTTTCTGTTCTTTTTATCTGCTGTTTTTTTTTTATATTTATACTTGTCTATGAAGGGAGAAAAATGCATAATAAAGGCTATGATTACCAATAAATAAGTCGTGAGAGTGAATATTTTCTGAAGATGGAAGCTGGGTGCGTGAAATGGGAGTGTTGAGTATTAATCTTTATCTCTGTCTGTTTCTTTGGCCACAGAAGACTTACTGCCTTGACTCTTAAATAAAAGAACTGGCCTCAAGGCTGGGAGTACTAGAAAAATCTATCCTTGCAAGTAGAATGGTCAATTTTCAAACTAAAATTGAGTATAGCTGGACAGTAAAATTTAAAAACAAATGTTCCTGCCAAAAAATGTATTACTGCTTTTCAATCAACGAGCCAGAGAGAAGTAATTGTTGGAACAGCCCTGATTTTAGAAATAAGAATTTTGAATAATAAAAATTTAACACTGTAGAGAGAAGTACCATATATTGGACTTGAATCAAAACATCTGATCTGGTAGATAAGGTCTCTGGTATCTCATCACATGCACCTACATGAAAATATCTATCCATAACTGAGTTTCTTTCATCTTTTTTTTTCCCAAAAAATAAACCCTAATGAAAAGTAAGGACAAGAGAGTCAAATGTCACACACAGCCTAAAGCAGTAGTCTGTAGTTAAACTTCCTTGTCAGACTTTCTTGGACCGCCAGCCCTCAAATAGTAACATGGAGACTTATTAATTATGAAAGCTTGGCCTTTAGCTTAAGCTTGTTCCTCACTAGTGCTTATAACTTAAATGAACCTCTTTCTAGTAATCTACTTCTTCCACATGTCCTTTACCTCTCCTCCAAACTGTTCATCCCTCCTCTTTCTGCCTAGAACTCCCACCTAACCTATCCTGCCTAGTTACTGGCCATTCATTTTTTTTATTAAACTAAACACAATGACACATTTTCACACAGTGTGATCAAGTATCCCACCATATTATTCCTTTTTGGATTTTTGAATAGTAGGTTTAGGATTTGGCATTAAGAGACATCAATTCTTTATTGTATATTTACTTAACAGGCAACATACAATAATGGCAAGGTATTACATAATTTGAAACAAGGGAGTTTTGTGAGGTCAATTACAAGAGAGATTATTTAAAATATTTAGATGATAAAATGTGCTTATAATAAATAATCTGGGCATTTTCTGAGAGAGAGGATTTAAAAATATAACAAGTCTCCCCTATCCTTCAGAATCAATTTATTTCACATACATATTTTCTCCATTTATCTGTTGATAGGCACCTAGGTTGATTCAATAATTTTTTAATCTCTGTTTATAAACAAATTATTTACCAAATTTGCTAAATAATCTATATGAAAAACTAAACCCTTAAAATTCTGTATCCATTCTATAATTTATTAGTGGTGGTGGAAGGTTTTAGGTGTAAGAAAACCTCTTATCAGGGAGTATGCATTAGTATTTTGTAGAATTATAGTATTCCAAATACATACTGAAAATAACAAAGAACATACCTGGTTATTGGGTATCCTCTGTCAATGTATCATGTAGAATGTCTGGCAGTTTCCTCTGAGAAGCAAGAACCTGAAGGACCATTTTTGCCAAGCAAAGTGCTGTGGTCATCTTCCTATGGGTCCTGCATGTCCAGGCAAGAGCAGTTTCTTGCCCAAATTGCTATTTTTGCCAAGAAGAAGATAAACTCCATATAGAGTGTCTTTGATGCCCATCCTCTTCTCTGAAGTAAATTGGTGCTGCCAGGAGCAGATATATCTCACTGTCCAGAAAGTCTAAATTTTTAAAACATTTTAAATGCCATATTGGAAAAAACTCCAGATTCACAGAAGAAGTCCTTTTCCTAAGGTCAAGAATTTGGATAAGGGTATCCATTCCCTGGGGTGTTCTTGCTTGCTAAAGGAATCATTCTCCTTATCTCTGGCAAGAGGAACTTGAGGTCTTTTCAGTAACATATGATTGGTGCCTATTGTCAAGGGCAGGGCTACCTTCCTCAATCCCTGATTTCAAGCCACACCTCAGCTCACATGCCCCCTTTCTCTCATTTAATCCTATATGCAATAAAAGGTGTAGTCTTTTATTTAATTAAAAGCTGCTGGCAGCTATCCTGATTCAACTCCTCCTTTTCTCCCCCAGCCAACTCTACACATCCTCTTTGGGAACTGGACCCCACCTTTTGCCTAAGCAGGTCTCTGGTAGACAACAATATTCAAACTCAAACAATTCTTTCATATCTGAAAGATATGCTTTTATACAGTTCCTTTTTCTACAAGAGTATCCCATGTCTCAATCTCTATGTAAAATACAGGCTTTTCTTGGGGAATATTAGTTTAAGATGTGTTACATTCATTTATGCAGTGGAATAATTGTTTAATGATACAAAGATGTGTTGGATTATTTTATGTTTCATTTGTTTAACTCTGTGAAGCTGTGTTACTTTGCCTGACTAAAATAACTAATTGGTCTAATAAAGAGCTGAATGGCCAATAGCAGAGGGAAACAGGTGGGGCTACAAAGGCAGACATAATAAATATAAGAGAGAAGAAGTGAGAAAAGAAGGAGAGAAGACATCAGGGGCCCGTCATCTAGCCACACAGCCAGCCACAGAGTAAGGAGGAAGGAAACACATATAGAATAAAGAAAGATAAAAATCACAGAGACAAAATGTGAAAGAAGAGAAACAGGTTAATTTTAGTTAGAAAAATGGCTAGAAACAAGCCAAGCTAAGGCTGGGCATTCATAAATAAGAATATTTGGGAAATGGTAGGTGAGCCTCCAAAGAGCAAAGAGTAAAACAACACCAACAATAACTACTACAGACTGATAAGGCACTTTTTTCCATCACACAATACCATTCTTCTACCAATATAAGCTCCTGTATATGGTAAAGATGGATTTATCCATTGCATATTTTATGTTGCATTTGTTCCCATTGGACCATACTAGATTCTGTAATTGATTCTATATTCTTAGTGTCCAGGGAACTTACTCTCAACAGGTGGCACTATGTGCACTCCTGAGACTTTTCCACTATTCTGTGTATGCATGACTTACTCTCCTTTCTAGAATTGTGAGACAAGGTTATGTTCCTAGTGTAATAATATATATTATATATAGTGCTGATTAAATGAAGTCCTACTCACAAAAATGTGTAGTGTATAATAATTTATTTAAGATGACTTTATGGAAGAACAGGAAAAATATTGAGTGTGGAGAAATGAGAGTAGTGGTTACCTTTGAAAATAGGGGTAAGGATGAGGACTGGCTGGAAAGGGATATATCACCACTTGTTTGGGGACAGTGCATCATAACAGCAGTAGTATATATCTTAATAAGAGCTTGTATAATTCATCAAAACTCATCAAATCACAGTTTAAAATTTTACCTACCTTTATATGTACTTTATTTGCATCAAAATTTTTAAAAAATGTACATTGGTAAGTTTTATGTCAACATGACATAAGCTAGATTCATTTGGAAATAGGAACTGTCAACTGCAAAAATTATTTCACATCATTGTACTATAAGCAAGCCTGTCTGTCATTTTCTTCACTTACACTTGACTTGGGAGGGCCCAGCCCACTGTGGGTGGTGTCAGCCTTGGGCATCTGAGCTTTATAAGAATGTACACTAAGCAAGTCACAAGAAACCAGCAGACTATTTCTAGCATCATTACTTATAGCCTCTGTATTAGTTCCTGCCTCAAGGTTTCTCCCCTGACCTTTTAGTGATGAAATGTGACCCAAAAGTTGTAAGCTGAAATATAAACCCATTCCTTCTCTAGTAGCTTTAGGCATAGTGCTTTATCACAGCAACAGAAACCCTAAGACAAAAAGTTAAAGTTAGAAAAATGAAGGGGCCAAGGATTTAGGTTAGTGATAAAATGTATGTTTAGTAAGTAGAAGTCCCTGAGTTTAATCCCAGGCATGGAGAACTGTGGGTGTAGAGGGCCTGAAAATGCCCCATGCTGAGGGGATGGCTTTGTAGCTTAGTGTTTGCTTACCATGCATGAAGCATTAGTGTAAGTCCCTAGCACCACCTGATCTAAGTATGGTAAAACATTACTATAAATCCTGAACTCAGCAAGGAGAGGTAGGATGATCCAAAACTTCAAACCATCCTCATCTGAATAGCAAAATTGAGACTAGCCTGGCATACAGTTGGCCCTGCTTCAAGAAAACGAAGACAAACAATAAAGAAAAGCAAAAACTGATTTTTGGTTTATAATTTGCATGTTGTAATGTTAGAGACAGAAATAGAATGATGTATGGAACTTAGTTTGGAATGTATACAAAAATTAAGATGACTTTATGACTATGTAGAGTGATATAAGGATAAATACATATGTGATAAGTATAGCAAATTGTCAATTGTAAAATATTTCTGCTTAGTATATGAATGTTAACTAAAATTTTTTCACATTTGAAATATATCTAATACAGTGTGTGTGTGTGTGTGTGTGTGTGTGTGTGTGTGTGTGTGCATCATACCAGAAATTGGTAACATTTTTTTTTTCAGATTCTGTCACTAATCCTAGATCTGTATTCTTTGTTATGTAGCACTCATTTCATGTAAAGGATTCTCAATTAATATAATGGACAATTCCCAAGGGGGCTCTAAGATGACAATCATAAAGAGAGTAGAAAGAAAAGGAAAATATCACTCCAAAGAAATCTCTAATCAAATGAAAAACATGAGGAAACTATATGTTAAAAAAATACTAACAACTGTGAATCCCATTGAAGAGGTTGTAAAGCCTGTCAATTCTCATTGCTGTTGTGTTGTACTATATTTTTATTGTCACTAGATTTTCAATTCTTTATGAATAAAATATAATATTCAAATTGTAGAATCATTCACATATAAAATGGACCAAAAAAAGATACTTCATGTGTTTATCATAGGTAAATATGTGACCTAGCCTTTAACATATACAATGCTAGTCATTAGGTAGTCCAAACCCTTAAAAACAAACATTTATTTCTCTATGAAATGGTGAGCATTGATTAGTAGATAGAGACAAAGTAAAGGGGAGGAAAAGTGAAATGTGTCAACAACAATCAGTGAGATATGCCCACAGTGACTCTAGAACATAATAAAACTATCTAAACCATTGATATACAAAGATACTCAGATTCACCAAATTCCCTTTTTAAGATAAGATGTTTCTGAGAACCAATCCAAAATGTGTCATTTAGTAGAAGAAGGAAGGAAATCTTCATTTCTAAAAACTTCACAGGAATGGCGGACATGATAGTCCAGACAGCAACTTTTCAGGATTACTTCGATGAGGATTCTAGATCAATTTCCATGCTTCCTGAGCTGAGTAACAGGCATTAGATATGGAATGCCATTTGTAGCTGTTAAAGATGTTTTAAGGAAAAGTTGTCAATGAATATTAAAATTAATTATTTTATGTTAAACAGTTATTCTCCATTTAATTTTGTAGTGAAGGAAGTTTTGTTGAGAGAATATTTTCAGCAGTTAAAGAAATAAGGTAATATAGTATATGACATTTGAATGACACTATGGTCAGGTCTCATCAGCATCATTAAACAAACTTGACAGCATTAAGTTCATTCCCAGAATTTTAGTAGTAAAGGAGCTATATGGTTTTAAAGCAAGTTTTCATAGCAATTTTTTCTGGAACTATATTTTAAATTTTAAAGTTATTTATTTATTGATATAACTTCTGTACTGGTATTTTACCTATATACATATCATTGTGAGGGTGTCAGATCCCTGAAACTATAATGACAGGTAGTTATAAGTTGCCTATGTGGATGCTGGGAATTGAACCCAGGTTCTCTTGAAGAGCAGCTAGTGTTCTTTATGGCTGAGACAGGCCTTTTCTTGCTACACTTTTCTTTAAAAATATATTTTATTATTTAGTACCTAAATTTTTAAATTTAATTTAATTTTACATATCAGCCATGGGTTCCCCTGTCCTTCCCACTCCTGAACCCGACCCTGCCTTGCCCCCAGCCCCTCCCACCATTCCCATCTCCTCCAGGCCTAAGACTCCCCTGGGGATTCAGCCCAACTTGGTAGATTCAGTACAGGCAGGTCCAGTCATCTCCTTCAAGGCTGAGAAAAGTGTCCCTGCATAAGCCCTAGGTTCCAAATAACCAGCTCATGCACTATGGAAAGGTCCAGGTCCCATTGCCTGGGTGCCTCCCAAACAGTTCAAGGTATTCAATTGTCTCAATTATCCAGAGGGCATGATCCAGTTGGGGGCACCACAGCTTTTGCTTCATAGTTCATGTGTTTCCATTAGTTTGGCTATTTGCCCCTGTGCTTTTTCCCATCTTGGTCTAAACAATTCACGCTCTTACAGTCCCTCCTCTTTCTCACCAACTGGACTCCTAGAGATCCACCTGGGGCCTGGCCGAGGATCTCTGCATCCACTTCCATCAGTTATTGGATGAGAGTTCCAGCACGACCTTTAGGGTGTTTGGCCATCTGATCACCAGACTAGGTCAGTTCAGGCTTTTTCTTGAGTAGTAGTCTACAGTGGAAGCGTCTTTGTGAATTTCTGGAGGAGAGTTCCCCTTGCTCCACATCCTTTATTATTATATCTACAAATCTTGTGTTTTAATATACCAGGTAAAAATAAATCATAACTAAAAATGAAACAATACAAATCTTGATCAAGACTGAACAAATATTTTTAGATATTTGATTTTAATTTGTGGCAATGGAATTGCTGTTAAACTCACACTGCTAAAATGTACAAAACTGGCTATTCTGCAATTTCAGTAGTTCTCAAAACTGGCATCATTTTAAATTGACATAGAGGGTTTGAATACAAAAAGAAGTCACCAAGGCTCGACTACACACCATTTAAATAATACTTCTTTGTATTTGGTCTGATATATTTTGTTAACTTTATATATTATATGATCTATAATACAAAGAATCTTCAGGCTGAAATAAATCTGTGTAGGGATATAACTGCTGCAACTCCTCATACTTAGATATTTTGTAAGCTGCCTATACAACTAATTTCTCCTAACTAGATCCTATCAATGACACTGAAAAAATACATGCATGCTTCATTTTCCTTGACAACCCAAGATATTTGCATTCTTTAGGAGAGGATCAAATAATTTGTGCTCTTGTCAAATACCCTAGGTGAATCTCATGGTGGATTAAATTTTCTGGACATTGGTAAAATTACTTTTCTAGATTAAGGTTTTTAACTTTCTGGATCTCTTGACTATTATGGAAACAACTCCTTCTAAGAATTCACCCTGTTATCACTTAAGACAGTTAGTAAACTATTCTCCTCAACATCTGGTGACTTTTTGAAGTAACACTAAAACACAGTCAAAAGTAAGTGGAAGTCAAAGCCTCATTACTCTTGAGGAGATTTGATATGATTTTTATTTTTTGTGGAACCTATTGTGAAATCAAAGACCAACTCATTTTCATTACTCAATCTTATAAAAATTTATTTATTTGCATATGATTGATACACTGTATACCTATTAAAGCTTAAAGTAGTGGCGCCATGATAACCAAACAGTGATCAGTCTTCCAAATCATTTAATAGAAAAAGTAAGTAATATGCATAGGTAAAAATATAGAAATCTTTTCCCAGTGTTAAAGACTTAAAGTGGAGGTCTCATATGAGACACTTGAGCTAATAAGAAACCATAGCTGCTGGGCGGTGGTGGCGCACGCCTTTAATCCCAGCACTTGGGAGGCAGAGCCAGGCGGATTTTTGTGAATTGGAGGCCAGCCTGGTCTACAGAACGAGATCCAGGAAAGACGCAAAGCTACACAGAGAAATCCTGTCTCAAAAAAGCAAAAAAAAAAAAGAAGAAGAAACCAATCCTAAATATCTATCTGATAATCATTTCATTCATAGGTAATCACATCTTGTCAATGAACAATGATATAATTGTGGGAAATCTTAAAATTACAGATCCCTAAGACAAATCTGGGAAAACAAAAGTATCAAGAGTAAAAACTCACATAAAAACATTATAATGGAAATTTATATATACATAAAGTTAATGTAGCTAATATATCTATTTATCTCTATCCCTATCATCTCTCTCCATATATATAAATCAACAATTGCCAATATTTTAGGAAGTAGAAATTAAGAAAAACTCCAGACTATTATCACTTTGCATATAAGTACTTTAGTGCATACATGTAAACAAAATGTTACTTCTAAAAATTATAATTATAATTATACATTTTAAAAATAGCAGAATTTAATGCCAATTATTAATAAAAAACTAAACATTTTGCATCCATTTGAAGATGATTTTATGGTTTTTTTTGTTGTTTTGATTTCTCTTTTCTGTTATTTTTCAAAGAATTTTTTTGTCCCTTAAGTTTATTCCTGCAAAGCTTTTCACACCCATTACTTTTTCCTTTGTTATTTATTATCTGAAGGAACTAGGTCATTTGTCTACATTCTAGTAATATCATTTCACTTGTTTCTCTATGCTATGTATTTCCTGTAAACTCTCATTTAGGGAAGATTTGATTTAGGTTCAGTTTAAAAAAAAAACAGGAATGCTTCATTGCATCATATCATGAGGCACATGTTGTCTTCTTATGCCATATATAGTGATGCTAAGATTCATCTTACTACACCTAGGTGATGTAAGAAAGGGAATAATGTGAGAACATATCTTATATGAGATATGGGATACATCTTGTTTAATTGCATTATAAAATAAATCAAATAAGGCTACCTAGAAAACAGGACCCTAGGAAAGACACAGGGATCACCCAATAACAGAGAAATGGATGAGATCTACATGGACAACCTAGATGACAATGGGAGTAAAGAAGGGCAAGATTTGAAGAAAAGAAAGCCTAGGGGAGCAGGAGATCCCAGATGGATCAATAACAGAAATGGAGAAGGAGGAATAACAGACCATGATAAATGAAGACTGTAGTTAGAATTTCCTGCCTAGCCCAGTCAGGACAAATCTCTTTTACCCGCCAGTCCCACAGTCGCTCAGATCCAACCAAGAAAGTACACAGAAACTTACATTGTTTAGAAACTGTATGGCTGTGGCAGGCTTCTTGTTATCTGCTTTTTCTATCTTAAATTAACCCATTTCTGTTAGTCTATACTTTGCCACATGGCTTGTGGCTTACCAGTGTCTTTACATGTTGCTTTTCATGGCGGCAGCTGGTGGTGTCTCCTCCCAGCCTTCTACTTCCCAGAATTCTCTTCTCTCTTGTCCCGCCTATACTTCCTGCCTGGCCACTGGCCAATCAGAATTTTATTTACACAGAGCAATATCCACAGCACTTCCCCTTTTCTTTTTTTTTTTTTAAGGAAGGTTTTAACTTTTACATAGTAAAATTACATATAACAAAACAATTATCAAGCAAGAATTACAGTTATAATATGAAAGAAGGTATCCTATCTATCTTATATTTGTGAGTCCAAGGTTTTATATCTAACTTATCTTTTATCATAGCTGAGAAAATTGTAACTATCTAGTCTTCAACCACATCAAAGACATCAAAAGGATATAATATTACCTGTGAACCGGGAGAAGGATGTAAGCATTTTTCAGGAGTCTTGCAAGAGTAGACAGAGACAGCTGGCAGCCTGGACAGTCACCTAATGTTCCTTTGTAAAGTTGGGGCATTTGTCTTCAGCCCACAGGGCTAGAGTCTCTTGGTCACTTCTCTCAGTGTCCTGTAGAATGTCTGGCAGTTTTCTCTTTGAAGCAGGAACCTGAAAGACCATTTTGTCAAGTAAAGTTTAGTGGTCACCTTTCTATGGGTCCTGCATGTCCAGTCGATCAAGCAGTCCAGGCAAGAACAGTTTCTTGTCCAAATGGCTATTTTTGCCAAGATGAAGATAAACTCCATATGAAATGTCTTCAATGCCTATCTTCCTCTCTGAAGTAAAACGGTGCTGCCAGGAGCAGACATGCCTCATTGTCCAGAAAGTCTAAATTTTAAAAATATTTTAAATGCCATATTTTGTAGGTGTTTGAAGTATTTGAAGATTACCTATCTATCTGAAATATCTCTATGTATATGTAGAAGACTTAAATAACATGGCTACGAGTATGATTATCATAGATGACTAATTATTAATCTATTTTTAATTATCCATTACAATTTAAAATGAGCTATACAAACACAATACCTTAAACAAGAGTAGAAATATATACATAGTATAACAAAATTAACTTTAACTTTGTATCAATAGACTAAAATCTATACCAATGTAAAACATTTTAAACAAGTTGTTGCTCTTTAGAAGTAAGTTCCTTCCTTAATCTACCCTTTTATTGCGATATCCACAACAGAAGACCATGTGAGAACAGGAATAGGCAGAGTGCTGGAGAGGTCCCCAGAATTCCACAATGATACATCCTCTGCAGACTGCTGGCAATGGTCGAGAGAAAGCCTGATCTGACCTAGTCTGGTGATCAGATGGCCAAACACCCTCACAGTTGTCTTGGAACTCTTATCCAATAACTGATGGAAGTGGATGCAGAGATCCTCTGCCAGGCCCCAGGTGGAGTTCCAGGTATCCATTTGTCGAGAAAGAGGAGGGACTGTAAGAACATGAATTGTTGAGACCAAGATTGCAAAAAGCACAGGGACAAATAGCCAAATGAATGGAAGCACATGAATTATGAACCAACAGCTGTGGAGCCCCCAGCTGGATCAGACCCTCTGGATAAGTGAGACAATTGAATAGCTTGAACTGTTTGGGAGGCACCCAGGCAGTGGGACCTGGACCTGTCCTTAGTGCATGAGCTGGCTGTTTGGAACCTTGGGCTTACACAGGGACACTTTGCTCAGCCTGGAAGGAGGGGACTGGACCTGCCTGTACTGAATTCACCAGGTTTAAATGAATCCTCAGGGGAGTCTTGACCCTGGAGGAGATGGGAATGGAGGGGCGGGGATGAGGGGAAGGTGGGGGTAGGGGCAGGAGGGGGGAGGACTGGGGAACCCATGGCTGATGTGTAAAATTAAAACACAAATATAATAATTAATAAAATAAATAAAAGAGAATAAAGAAATTAGATATCTGTGATTCAGCACTGATATGTTTTGGGTAAGTATACACAGAGAAGTCTATTTATTAAATACTGGGTGGTTGTGGACCCTGTAAAATGTAGAAGTCCTGATCATTTGGAGATCTATTTTTGATGAAGTATCTTAAGCTCGGAATCCCTCTTTGTCTTTGGTTTTCAGCTGCAATTGAGGTAAGCAGCTTCTTCTTCCACTTGTGTCTGTCAGAATATAGTTCATGATCATAGATTGAAAATGGATTGGGTTGACGAAATATGCACTGAGAGCTTCACAATCAGGAGCCAAAGTAAGATTTTATCCTTCTTATTTGGTTATTTAAGGATTTTTGTCACAGTGATGAAAAGTGACCAACACAACTACTTTCCTCTTCTCTGTACAAACAGAACCCTTTATGACTTGAGTGATAATATGTAGAGAGTTGGTGCTTTGCTCTTGAGAAGGCTTAAAGCATGTGAAATCACAGGTTTATGTGGTTAAATTGAAATTATATTACAGTCTTCAGAACCATGAAGTCTTGTAGGGAACATATGAACATGAAATGTTTTAAGCATATACATAAATCTGAATTTTATTCATAGGTAGCGTTACATTTTCCCATTAAATAAACTGTGCAAGGAGAGATTACAAAATTATATCCTGACTGTATTCTGTATACTAGTAACACATAAAAGCACAAATCCTATAGAACACAAGTACTGATAATGAAATTTAGCTTAGTACATATGTGCATGATGTTTCTTGACATTCTGAATAAACTATAGACAATGGAGATGGAGTGTGGGCAGCAGGTCTCATACACCAATGGAGAAATTAAAGCTCCATTTAGACAGTGTCATTACTAAATTCAATGTCCTATATATGTCCTTGAATAACCAATAAATTATTATCAAATTTTACCTTTGTTACTATGAGGACAAAAATAATGAAGTGATCATTAGTAAAACCAAAACATACAGTATTGGAGATAAATGTTTATATTAGTCAGGGTTTTACTTTTTCCTCTTATTAGAATTCCAAAAAAAAATTACTACACACAAACTTAACACTTCTCATATACAAGCGTTCCTGACTTTAAAATTGTTAGTTATAAGGAAAACAAATAGACAAAACAAAACCAAACAAAAATATAAAATTATTGGACACAATAGTGCAAAAATATTTCTATCCTTGAATCTATGCTGAATCTCACTTTTTAGTTCAGATTGTCAATAATACAAAGAAATACTCCTCAGACCATTTTTATGAATATAACTTACTAGATAAGTTATTTGTGTTTAAAGGTGTCAAACCTCATTAACATTAAGCAATATATTTTATTTTGAAATGTAGCATTTTTCATTTGTATTGATACCCTGACTTTTACTTGACAATTCAGCCAGACAACTATCTCTCTGTAGTTAATTAATGTAATCACAGTATAACAAATGACCATTAGAGAATAAGAGATAAAAAGTAGAGCAGAGCACAAGCAATCTTTAGGCAAGATTCAAACCAAGCTGCCTGTGAACTTGGTTCCAATAGGGAAAGCTGTGCACTGGGTACTGTCTGGAAAACTGCATGCCTTATTTAATAAAGAAATATATAAAACTCAGTTTAAAAGCAGATTTCCATTCCTATAGTAACTTGGATTCTGTTAGATTTCTATGTCATATAATATTTTAAAGAAAATGGCAATGTGATTGAAATGAATGATTAATGCTATCAGTACCTCATAGTACATATTTAAAATTTAAACTAAAGCAAAATTTTTGTATTGTGAATTTTTTCACAAGCTAGGAAATTATATATGATAGGAAAATAAATGAAGCTTACAAATGAAAGTCATCTTTAATGCTGCACTTAAATTTGCATCCCTAAGAAATAGTTAGTTCAAACCATTTCCTTAATCAAAAATGCAGCTATCTTCCCAATGACAAAGACAAACAGTGTAGATACAATTGTTGTTCCTAATTTTCAACTCTATTTCAATTCTGCCCATGAAATTTGATAGTGTCTATTAATAGAATCTCTCTATTTATTCTTTGTCATGCTGACTGAGCTTTTTCATGTCACTAGATTGGAAAAACTACTACTAGCATGTATGGAGTGATAGATGGTTCAAACTGTGCTGATATGATATGTCTTGGCTTCTTGTACATCTGTGTATTTATCATCCTAATAACTGTTCTTTTCAGAATGACAAGCATGTGGAGGAGATCTAGACCCAACCTACAGCCTAAAAAAAGCTACTGTAGTTGACCTGTAAACCTGACAGGTAGAGAAAGACAGAACATTTACTGTTATAAGCCATTGAGATTTAGGAGCAGGTTTTTTTAAGCATTATTGAAAAACAGACCTAAAGAATACAGTGAGAAATAGGGAACTCATGTGCAGAGCAAAAAGATTAACTTTCTCAAGATTATCTTGAGATAATAGACATTCAAAGTTAAAATTTAACTAGTATCATTTAATATAAATACCTTAATTCATTGACTGATATGTTTTTGATATAATGAGTGACTTATTTTCTTAAATGTCTATGTGTAAGGCATCCGGCTTGTAGGCAAGAGAAAGAATAATGCATATGTCATATGTAAACTAGGATGTCTAGATGGACTTTTCCATCCTGTGAAAAAATACTTTTGGATAGTAGACTGAAACTCTAATGTGAAACTGAATCACATAGGGCTAGAGTATTTTAACAATATAAATTGTAATTGAGTGTGTGATATGAGATCTGAGATCTGAGATCTTAAACTTAGAACAACTTCCTGGAAAAGTTACAGTAATTCTAGATCAAGTAACAATTTAGACAACAGACAAAAACCTAAAGAAAAATTTGACATAAACCATACATAAGTAGATTTAGAAAAGATCCCATAATAATCGAAATTGGAGCCTTCCAAAAAACTAATGAATGACTCTGAATTCACAACATTACACGTTAAGATTTTGTTTTCCATGAAATATGACAATAGTAAAAAAGAAACCCTTTAAGTCATGTATCCATTGTGTCACTGACATCCATAAAAAAATACTTTTAAAGGAATGGACTGATGCCTAATAAAGGGAAAAATGAGCAAGGGGCATTTCCATGTAAAGAGACTCATGTCTTTGGTAAGAAGATAAAAATAGAGACCCTTAATGATTACCGAGTCTGAAGGGAATGGTCAAGCTGCTTTCTTGAAATAAACTGAATATGGTTGCAGGACTTCTACTACTTTGGTTAAAGAAAAATTATCTCAACTTACTCTTTCCAGGAACAACCCAGATAGATACATCTATGTACGTTACTGTTCCCATTGAGAATTTTAGGAAACAAAACTAAATCAGATGTAACTAGAAAGATGGTTAGAGAAGTGGCTTGAATCGTAAAGGATGGTCTAGATTTTTAAAATGTGGTAAAATGTCTTCAATAAAGTTTAAATTTGCTTTTGAAATTGTATTGTAATATTTATTTATTTGAGTGTATGCTTGGGATGGAATATGCATGGTACAATATGCATATGAATGGCAGAGTTCGTTCTCTTTTTTCCACCATGTGAGCTAGAACTGGAGCTAGAACTCATGTTGTTAGGCTTGGTAGAAAGTACCTTTACCAGCTGAACCATTACACTACCTCCAGAAGTTTTTAATTAGTGTTTGTCATTGAGCTTATAGACAAGAAGTACACTTTAAGACATACATCACCTCTTTCATCCGTAGTTGTTTCTGAGTTGGAGTTTGGAGTTCTGGGTAGGATAGCAAAAGTGATGAACTTCTCCAGTTTTAAAACACTAAGAAATCATGGAGTCAACACTTTTTAGATATTAGCTAAACATTTACACAGTATCATACTCAAATTCTTGTCCTTTTCTGGAGCTTACATCAGTCCTGGAAAAACACCAGGAAATTTAATCTGTTTTACAGTAAAAAGTGATTAACAAGCCAATTATTTGCCATCATGTCAAAAGATGCTGATGATTTGCATGACTTACATTTTGTTGATATATTTTCTGACCAATACATTTACTGACTAATAATCAAAAACACTACAGTGAAAGACTTCCCCGTGTGTGCAGTAGTATATGCATTATAAAAGGGAATGTGTCATTTCTCATTTTTCTCAACAACTCTGAACCCATTTATTTGTTCCTTTTGGGGTATTTGCAGTTGTTTGCAGTTTCTCCAGTTTAATAACCAAACCAGTCATTTCTAGAATTGCTAAAGATGTTATTGAGATAGTAAACCTACAACTATGCAGAGAAAGATTTCCTATTTCTGCTCTGGATTAGTAGGAGATGAATTATTTGGTAGTTGTAAAAGCTCTGAATCACAGATGCTAAGGTATGTGGGGGAAACTTGTAACTGACTTTACTCTTTTGTTATAAATATATCATTGACGTTTTTAGTTTGATAAGACCACATTCAAGCTGTTGCCTTGAATTTGCTGTATTCATACTAACATGTGATGCTATGGAATTTTTGAACTGACAGATGGAAACATGATTAAAAAGAAATAATCCTTCATCTCCATGCAATTAAATGTTTACTTTGGCCAAATCTAATTGCATATCTTTATTTTACATCCCTTTTTTGACTAAGCTATTTTTCTATAAATCTCATGAAAGGAAAAAAGAATAAACAAATAATATATAGCATCTGTGATACAGGAATGTTATTACCATTGCTAAAATATAAATTAAGTTCAAAGTAAAGTAAATATCCTTCTTTATGCATACCTCTGTGAGTTTGTTAATGCATATATAGATACATAAATGTTACACATTATTGACATAACGAGCCATTGTTTTCTCTTATGTGCTCTTATAAATCTTCAAATCTAGCATTCAGGCATATTTTTGTAAAACAATGAGAATGTTTTGTTGCCCTGGTATTTTGTGCTAGTTTTTTTTCTAAGTTTAAAGTAGAGGGTGAAGTCTATAAGGATCCTTGAAACATTATAAAAGCACAAATTCAAAGAAGAAAGATATTTCTATTTTTTACAAAATTATAGCTAAAATAATCACTTGAATTTCATACTTATTGCTAATAAAATAAAGCATGCTATATAGACAAATTAATGTGTGAAATTGTGAGGAAGATGCTGTAGATGTAATAGTCTTATCAAATAAGAAACACAGAGCCAAATGCAGAGTTAAAAGCCCAAGATGTCAGAGCACTAGCTGATACTAAAAAACCTTTCTTACTCTTCGCTGTTGCTGTTGTCCTTTCCCTCAGAAAGATACCTACTTCCTATGTATCTGTCTTTTTATTGACTTTCTGTTTTGCCTTCTCATTGGATGTAAATGCAACCACTTGACCTCCTTGTCACTGCCTGTCTATACAGACCTCCTGGTTTTCTATGTTTGGTATTGAGATTAAAGGCTGTGTCTCCATGCTGGCTGTATCCTTGAACACACAGAGATCTGTCTCTCATGTGATCAGGATTAAAAGTGTGTGCCACCACTGCCCGGCTCTTGCTGTGGCTTGTTATTAGCTATGACCCCCAGGCAAATTTATTTATTAAAATACAAATAAAATCACATTTCATTACAAATAAAACATCACCACAGGATGCTCATTTTTAGATAAGATTTAAATAATATATTTAATTTCCAACATCTCCTGATTTACTTATTAGAAAACAAGAATAAAATATAAGTATATAATAAAATAAAAATATAGCAAAATACCTATATAGTTCAAGTTTTAATTACTGTTACACATATTTTGTCACTTGTGTATCTTTACACCTTTCCTGAAACTCACTTGGTAGCCCAGGCTGGCCTGGAACTCACAGAGATCCTCCTGTCTCTGCCTCCCAAGTACTAGGATTAAATGCATGTGCCACCACCGCCTGGCTATATTCTGTCACTTTTATCTTTACAATTTAGTGATGCAATTTTGAATTATATTGCCCAGTTTGAAATGTGAATGTTACTGAAAATCAATCTTCACCTAGAAAATATGAGTATATTATGAAAAGTTGAAAGAATGAAAATCTTTACTGATTCACATTAATAAGGAAGGAAGAAATCATGAGTTACAAGATTTAAATCAATATATTTGTATTTACTATAATAAGCTATTTGGGATTTTGATTAGAAAGTACTCAGGTGTGATGGTTTGAATGGGAAATGTCCCTAGTAGCCTTGGGTTTTTGAACACTTGGTCCCTGGTTGTTAACATTGTTTGGAAAGATTAGAAGTTGGGGTGTTGCTAGACGAAGTATGTCACTGGGGCTTCTAAGTCACTCTGTCTTATTTATGTTTGTGGTTGGTGATATGACCTCTCACTCTCAGATTTCTGCTTCTGTTGCCATACTTGCTACTTGCTGATATGTGTCACCACCAAGATGAACTCTTATCCCTTAAGCTTCTTCTATAAGATGACTTGTTATGATAGTTTACTACAGCAACAGAAATGTAACTAATATCAAAAATAGTACCAGAAATGGGGTATTGCTGTGAATTAACTGTGTATGCTGTTTATTTATTTATTTATTTATTTATTTTTCAGAACCGTGGAAGACTTTCAACTTTGGACTAGAAAAGTAGCTGAAAGTAGTAAGTAAAACTCAAAAGGTCTTTCTAGTAAGAGCCTAGAAATTTCTAGTGCTTCAAGAAATGCACACTATAGAGGTCCAGCTCAAGAGGTTTCAATGATAAGAACTTTAATAGCAACTTGGCTGGAAGTCATTACAATGATATTCTAGGTGTGTTCTGCCCTTGTCCTAAGAACTTGATTGAAGCTAAATTAAACATTGAAGAATTTCTTTTGTAGAGGATATTTTAAAACAGCATAGTATCTGTTATGTAGATTGGTTATTATTGATAATTCTTACGCAGGTCTACAATGAAAAAGAGCAAATGGGTCAGAAAGGAATACAAAATATTCAACTGAAGAGAGAAAAAGATCACCACTTTACTCATGTGAGGACAGTCAAGGCATGTGCCTAAAGAGAAGATCTACTTGTTAAGAAGATTACTGCCATTAAAGTGAGACCTGTTCTTCACTGGAACAATAAGAAAGGTGTTCTGCTAACAATACTTCACACAGCTAATTGTTCAGCTCATAAGTGAGAACCTAAGTGGTTCTGTGCTCCTAGAAAGCAGCAACAAACAAAATCTTCTGAAAATTTTATCCAAGTAGGGGAAGGGTCCATCCAAATCTGGTAATAGAAGTTGATCACATCTTCTCTGTACTGAGAATTGTAATGGCATGCAAGAATAAAGGATCCATGGAGTCTTCCACCTTGGTTTCAGAGAGATGCTGAGGCTAGATAGTGTGTGATTGGGGAGTCCCTGCATCAAATTCCTGAGAGGGCAAGATGCCCTGAGAAGCCATTGCATGAAGATGTGGATATTGGAGATGCCAAAGCACTAAGATTTCCACTAAAGAATGTCATATCCTGGAAGTGGAACCACCCAAAGACAGAAAAATAAGCAGGTAGCAATACTAGTTGGAAGGAACCATCTGAATCCTTTGTCAATGTACGTGGAGTTGCAGAATTTGGTGTTTGTCCTGCTGTGTTCATTCTTGGTTTGGCTTAGTATTTTCTCACTATGAGCCCTTTCTCTCTCTCTCTCTCTCTCTCTCTCTCTCTCTCTCTCTCTCTCTCTCTCTCTCTCTCTCTCTCAATGGTAATTATATAGTTTGATTTTACATAAGGCTTACAGTTAAGAAATTACATCTCACAGTTACAAAATTACTTAATCCTTAAGTCTCAAAAGAGACTTTAAATGTTTAAACACTGTTGAGACTGTGAAAGACAATGAGGACTTTTGAAGTTAGACTGAATGCATTTTACATAGTGATATGGCTATGAAAGCTTGCAGATAGGTAGTGGAATTCAAATGAATGGTTGGAAAATACCCTACTCCCAGTCTTGTGGAATGGTTGTTTCCTCGTTGTTGGTAGTTTTTGGAGAGTTTTAGGCTGTATGGCCTAGCTGGAGGAAGTATGTCACTTCATGTTAGGTTTTTAGAGTAAAAAGCCTTGCCTATTTCCAGTTTTCTTATTCTGAATTGTGCTTGTGGTTCAATTTGTGTGCTCTTAGCTTCCTGCTCCTGCCACTACAAGTGTTACTTGATGGCATGCTGCACCAGTCATTGAGGTCTCTAATCCTCTGGAAACATAAGCCAAAATAAACTTACTTTGGTAAGACTTTCATATTAAATGATAACTAGTAAATCAGTGTTAAAATATAATTTATAACTAAAACGTTTCAATTCTTTTTTTTTCTTTTTAATTATCATTACATTTTAATTTGGCAAAGTGTAAACAGATTGTGAGTCAAAAACTCAATTGTTCTTTCCTCTTTGGATATATACTCTGCAATATGCCTTTAGTTTTTTCCCACTAGGAATATGAACTTGCTTCAACTCCTGACTTGCTTTGTGAACCATGGTAGAGATGGCACTGTTGATAATTTCAAGCCTATATTTCAAAGAAGCCTTTTGTACTTGTGTTGTTCCTTTTGGAATCCTGCTACAGCCATAAGAATAGATTTGAGCTAGCCTCTTGGAGGATGTGCATTATTTGGTAGATGTCATCTCTGCCAAGGAGCCTCCAGATTAGTCTGACAGCAGAGCACCAAATCATGTGGAAATCCAACCAAAATAAGAAGTGCCTAGCTGAGTCAAGCCTACATGGATGACCTATGGAATGGTGAGCTAAATTATGTTATTCTGATATACCACATATGAGATGGTTAATTTATCATATAGAAAATAATTATACACACACAAATATATAGGATAAGTTATACACAGTTTTAATACTGGGTGAAACAAATAGAATTTGAAATGATCAATAAAACTCCAACTAGCAATGATTTACTTGAATTTTTGGCAAAAATATTACAGGTCGTAAAATAAAGAAAATAAAGGTGAATGAGAAGCTTTTAGTTTTTATAATAATTATAAAACTAGATATGGTGTTGGCAATTTCTTTTTTATTAGCATATGGATATTAAATAAGATAAGAAAGCAAGGATAGCCTATCTATATATTTCACTCAAATTGATCTGTCATTTGTTCCTTCAAGCTTATCACACACAACTATAACATCGAATTTTCCCCTTCAGTTGATGTGTCTTATTAAGAGAAACTTCTACAGTTTTAAGAATCCTGACTCTAAGAATTAAGTGAAAATGATTTCACTAGGATATTAAAGGTTTAAAATGAAGGAGTAGGAGAATGAGATAAGAAAGGCAAATCAGCTACCACTACATGTGCATGAAGCTTATTGACACTACAACCAGTATCCGAAAGGTCTCAGTTAAAAGGAAAGGAAGTTGTGACAGTTATGGTCCAATTCCTTTCAGTCACAATTGAACAATATTTATGGGCAGTATGAAGTACCTATGTGTTCTGGCCTGTTTCTGGTTGCTTACTAAGACACACAGACTAAACATTTTAAATTCAGAAGCCAGAAGTTTTAAGTTCACAGGTAGCAAGAAGGATGGAAGTGGTAAGAGACAGGTGCAATATTATCTATGTCTGCTACAATTATCATTTTTTAGAATCAGTTTGTTTGATTCAACTTACTTGGGGTAAAAATATCAAGCATACACTTTTCATTTCATCAGACTCCTGAAGTCTTTTCTTAACCTTTCAAAAAATAATGTAGTATCAGCATGTTTAATGCAAGCAAATCCATATCCAGCATTGATCTTAGATTTCCTATAGAGTTCCCTTTAGAAAGAAAATGCCATTAAATTGTGCCCTTTGCTTATGAAAAGGCACAGTCAATTTTGATTCTTTTTTTATATTTTGTTACAATAGTTTTGTTTCAAATTACTGTCACTTTGTACATATAATCTAAAACACAACTCTAAGGAGGCCAGTCTAAGTCCTGATTCAAAGAAAATACTCTATATTTCTCCTCACTTTTCTTTAGTGTAAACATGAGCCTCCCATGCAGTTTTCACAGTCAATGTTAAATAAACCATTTCCTCCTTTGAATTAACTCACCTGACCATTAGTCTTTCCTGAAATCCGTAGATTTTCTGTTATTCATGAGAGAATAATTTTATAATCCATTGATTTTTAGCATGTCACAAAGGAAGAGTACAGTGGCGGCTAGGAGCTTACATGTGTAGAAGGCAAGAATGTTCTTTATGGAAATATGGAGTGAGAAGGGACACAGAGGTGGGAATGTGATTATAGTAACTTTCAACATGGTAAATATAAAGAAGAGAATTTCAGACTAATTTCCCAAAGCTGTAAAAAAAAAAAAAAAAAACCATTAAATTTCACTACAATTGATAAAAGACCTATTATCCTAAATTTGGGAATAAAGCTAAACTTGATTACTTTGCTATTTCTGCCAGGGATCTAAGTGTATGTTTTTCTTCTAGAGAAACTATTGTCAGATGCATATGTAATATAAGGCTTCAAAGAAACTTCTCTCTGTCTAACTTTATTTCCCCATCTCCTGAAACAAATTCTGATATAATCCCAAAGAAAAATGCCGGTCCTTGCCTAAATATGCCATACTGTGTAATATATTCACATTCTCTACACCATTAAACAGATTGGTTTTCCAGTTTAGATAGAATATTCTACATATAACTTTGGTTGAGCTCTTCCTTAAAGAAAGATGTTCTCTTATTTATTCATCTTTTATTATAAAAATGTGTGTGGGTGTATACATTTGAGTGCAGGTGCCCATAGATGCCAGATATGTTGGATCCCCTGGAGATGGAATTATTATGGTTGTGCACTGCCAGATGTGGCTACTGGCAGTCACTACTGAGTGATCTCTCCAGTATAGCAACTATCAGTAAATAAAAACATAACATGACATAAACATCTTGAATTATTCTTTTTGTGTACCTCTGTGTTGTGCTCTTATATTGTAGCAATCAATGTATTGAATATTATTGATTCATTTCAGTCTTATTTTTTTTATTTAGTACAAAGTGATAACGCAATGAGTAGGAATTATTGTTAAACAATTATTTTGATTATCGCCAAGAATCTTTAAGGAATGTATGGCTTCTTTTTTAAATTTAATTTAATTTTTTTATTATTATTATGTGTTTTAATTTTATACATTAGCCATGGGTTCCCCTGTCCTCCCCCCTCCTGCCCCCACACCCACCTTCCCCCCATCCCCTCCCCTCCATTCCCATGTCCTCCAGGGCCAAGACATCACTGGGGATTCATTTAAACCTGGTTGATTCAGTACAGGCAGGTCCTGTCCCCTCCTTCCAGGCTGAGCAAAGTGTCCATGTGTAAGCCCCAGGTTCCAAACAGCCAGCGCATGCACTAAGGACAGGTCCTGGTCCCATAGCCTGGATGCCTCCCTAACAGTTCTCACTATTCATGTCTCACAAGTTGCTGCATTTCAAAACAAATAAACAAAAATGAGAGAAAATAACTTTACACTTTTTATTCCTAACACAGTTTGCCCTTTCTACTTTCTTTTTCTGATTGTATATATCACAGGTTAAAATCTTGTGCATTAAATTTCATTCTAATATACAGCAAATAAGAGACTGTAGAGTGCTCAGCTTTAAATAGCACATCATTATTGTATCCTCTCCATCCAAGTCTCAAGGACTATTAAAGAAGGGGAGGCAGAAAGATTGTATAAGTCGGAGGTAGTGAACATCTCAACAACAACAACAAAAACCAGTATTTGCTAGACATGACAGGACCATTGAACACATGACCTAACCTTGGCAGTGACTGGATACATAGACTTGCACAAGATCAAAGAAACCAAATCCCAGCACAAATCAGGTTGGGGTTTATGAATCCCCATTCCTATCTGAGAAAGTATTGGAAATGTATGGCCCCTGGGTGAGAAAATTTGGTTTTACTCAGGGATACAGTCCCTGAATGCCCTGTTTAATAGATGATCTTATACCCATGCACATTCAGGTGGGTTTTAAAAAAAGAGTACATGAAGCTCTGAGGGAAAAGTCGTGGGGATAGAACAGAGAAATTGGAAAGTAGGGAAAGGGGTAGATTTAATCAAATCAAAATACATTATATGCATATAAAATTCCAAACCAATAAATCTCTAATGCTAGAATGTAAGTTTTCTCTGGATAGGATTTTATTAGTTTGCTAAGTATTACTTCTCTAGTTTCTAGAATGAAGTATAATATATGAGCATGCAATAGACATTCAACAAATAAATAGAGCACAAAACGATCATACATAAACAACACTAAATATATCAATGTATTTTCTTCTGAACTTTTTTTATTTTGGTAAGTGTAAAGATTTTTCACATTTTTGCATATAGTGCACACATGCACATGTACAATATGTACTCATGAGCACATATTGGTGGTGTCTATAGAGATCGGAGGTTGAAATTGAGATGTATTCCTCAATTTATTTCCACTGTACATATTGAGACAGGGTCTCTTCACTGAACTGACTTGTCTTTTCAGTCAGGCAAGCTGGACAGTGAACTCTGCCTGTCTCTGCTTCACTGCTTTGGGCTTACAGTGCTGACACTCATACTCAGCCTTTTATGCACTTGAACTCAGATCATTAAATTCAATTTGCAAGTATTTTAATGGAAATTTTGTCTACCAACATCATGGAAATTGATCTATGTTTTTAAATTTTATTTATTATCACTGTGTGTGTGTTTTTATTTCATTTTCATGTCATTGTATTGCAGTCTTCATATATACATTGAAATTAACAGCATTGTGTTCTTTCCCTCTCTATTTTATGAAAGAGGATAATTGGTGTTAGCTCTTCTTTACAGTTTGGTAGAATTTGACAATAAATGTGTTCCATCCTGGACTTTTCTTTGTTTGGAGACTATCAGTCTTTCAATGTCACAGCTTATTATAAATTTACCTACCTTGTGCATATATTATGTGCCTAGTAATTTATCTACTATTTTCTAGATTTTCTACCTTGTTATAAGCTTTCAAGGTATCCCTGATGATCCTGTATGTTTCCTTGGTGTTTGTTATAATGTACCCATTTTCATCTCTTAGAAGTGTGCAATTGGATAAGTCAAGTAGCTTTTCCATCAATTAAATCATATCAACATAAAAAGTTACCTTGTTCTTGGTAACTTTTTCCAGTTACCTTTTGATGTATTATGCCCATTTTACCAGCACTTTAGAGGCAAAATCAGGAGAATCAAGTATGAGGCCACCCTGGTCTACACATAATGACTGTATCAAATAAACAAAATAAATCTGACTAGCTTCCTAGATTACTATGTAATTAAATATCTGATATAATCTCTCTCTTTCTCTATTTTTGGGAGGGCTAAGTGGTCCTGATGTTTACAGGCATAAGAGAAATTTCTATTTGAATGCAGAGGAAAGGTTTCCATAGCTTCCTCTTTTCTTAGAACAGTTAGTATAGAAAATGGTGTTTCTATTTTTATCTCTCCTCAATTTTAAAGCCAAGAATGTTCAAGGACCTATAAGCCGTCTCTTTAAAGTGCTGTCACTAGACATGTCTCCCCCTTTCTCCAGTATCTGCTTAGCTGTGTCTCTGTCTGGTTCCACGTTAAAACATTCACAATATTTTAAAACATTAATTTAACTCTTCTCAATTTTAAACCCAAGAGTGCTCAAGGACCTATAAGCCATTTCTTTAAAGTGCTGTTATTAGATACCTCTCCCATTTTCTCTAGTCTCTGCTTAACTGTGTCTCTGCCTGGTTCTACATAAAAACGTATCTTCTCACACAAAGGTGTGAGAAATTGAAATTTCCTTTGGACAGAGAAAATCAGGCCAAAGATCTTAGATTCTTAAACATTTTCTAGCTGTGATCCCTTTCTACCTGAGAAATTTTTTATGTGACCCTGAGTAAATAAGTGCATGAAATTGAATATATCAAAGAAATCCATTTTAAAATAATTCTTTGGTTCACAGAAATGCATTGTTCATTAAAGATTAAAGTAAACCTACATACTAATGAAATAATGTGCTTGTTTATTTTTACATAAAGAATTAAATCTTTGTGAAGTAGTTAATACTGCAGGACATAGAAAATTTTCAGCATTTTTCAAAGCTCATCAATATTTCAATTTTATATTTCTCAGTGCTTAGAATGCCAATTAAAGACACAGTACAAAATGGAAGTAGTGTATAGGGCTATGTGATTGCTATTCTTGGTTGTCAAGTTAATTACACCTGGAATTAACTAAAACCCCCAAATGGAGGGCACACCTGTGAGGAATTTTTGCTTAATTTAAAATAAGTATAGCCAGGATCTCTGAGATAGGAAGACATGCCTTTAATCCAGATCTTTTGATATGGGAAAAGTTTTGTCTTTAATTTGGATCTTGAGATGGAAAGACATACCTTTAATCTGGATCATTTGAGCTGGGAAAACACACCTCTAATCTTGGCCATGCCTTTAGTGTCACACTATATAAAGAACATGGAAAAAGGAAGCTCTCTTTCTTTGCCTGATTGCTCTTGCTCTTACTAGCTAGTTCATTCCTTCATAGTCATTAGAGCTTGCTTCTTCAGGATTCCAGTGTATACTGAAGACCAGCTGACATCCAGCCTCATGGACTGAACAACACAGTCATTGTCGGATTAGGTAGACTGCAGCCTGTAAGTCACTCTAGTAATTCCCCTTTATATATATATAAAGAGAGAGAGAGAGAGAGACTCATTCTATATATACAGGCCATTTCAGAAATGATTTTTAATTCTAAATGGCTTTTTATTCCAAGCTAAAATTCATTGAATCATTTTTAAAATAAAACTCAAGGAAATCTGTCAAATAATGTTTACAATTAAACATTTTAACTGATACTTAAATGCTGAGGAATGATAAGTAAGAAATTAGTGGAGGTCTTTGTTTTCCACAATTAAACTATTATGTTTGTACAAGAGCAGCAAACTTTGCACACAGAGTACAAATAATGCAATTCATCGTGCATATTAGTCTTTACTATGAATTTTATATTGTGCTTCAGGGTCCACTTTTTGGGATTGCCTGATTGGATAGAATAGAATGAGAAATGTAGAACACAATGAAGTGGAAAGATACTACATGGGCAAATGCTGTCATAAAAACCTTAGGTTCATTATGTGTTTGATTTTGAATTAATTTTTGATCATTACATATCACAAAGCTTTTATTTGTCCTCAAATTTCCATTTCATGATGATTTTTTCATCAACTAAATCAGAACAATAAAAATAGTTACATAACCCCCATGTGTAGTTGTAGTCCTTAGTTTAATAACCTTTGAATGAGATTACACAAATGGTCACATTACCTAATTACCAAGGGAATTTAGGGTAAATTATGTGTGAAAAAGGGTATTGCCAAGACCTTTTACTTGAGGTCTATTTTTTCACTTATCTCAAGACTAATAGATAGCATGTATTTGATTCTTTAAAGGTGGAATTTCTTCTTTCCTTGGAACTTGTTTTAAAAAATATTATAACTGGGACATGGTGGTCAACAGTCATTCTGTGGCAGAGATGGGCTATGAATTCTAGACCAGCCTGTTATAAATAGTAAATTCCAGGCCAGCCAGGGCTACATAATGAGACCCTGTTCCAAGAAAATGTATATATACATTTGTGTGTGCATGTATGAGCGTGCGTACCTGTGTGTGCATGTGTGTGTGCGTGTGTGTGTGTGTGTGTGTGTGTGTGTGTGTTTGTGTACATGTGCTTGTGGTTCATACCACAGTGCACATATGAGAACAGAGGAAACTTCAAATATTCGTCCTTCCTTCTACCTTGTTTGAGACATGGTATCTGTTTTTCCCTGCTGTGTGTATCAGGCTACCTGGGACACAGTTTTTTCGGAAACTTTCATCTCATTGTTGCTCTAGAATTATAAATACATGTTAATACTCCTGGTTTTTACGTGAATTCTGATGATTTTATCTCAGGTCCTCATGCTTGAGTGACAGTTACTTCTTTATCTACTGACCATTTCCCTAGCTTCTTCATAGTTTCAACATTGATTTCATCATAGTTTCCCTGGTGGTCTAGTGGTTAGGATTTG
This sequence comes from Onychomys torridus, assembly GCF_903995425.1. NCBI lineage: Eukaryota > Metazoa > Chordata > Mammalia > Rodentia > Cricetidae > Onychomys > Onychomys torridus. The sequence goes on along the minus strand of NC_050466.1, from coordinate 79,639,316 downwards.
GCGCTCTCATCATACTTCAGTTTAGTATTTATCTTATAAAAAAAAAAAAAAAAAAAACAACTGTGTTCTTTCTCTCCTAACTTTGTAGGGAAGCTCTGTTGGCTGCAAGCCCATTGGTTTTTAGTTCTCCAAGAAGATAAAGTTGTATTAAAAACAGAACAAAGGTCTTATAGATTTTACTAGGGAAGGAGAGAGTTACAAAGAACCTTATTCCCACTCTTACAGCGACAAAAGCTAAATAAACTACACTTTTATAACTAAGGTTCAGGTATGGGCAATTAACTAATTCTTAACTCAAAAGAAGCCAAATGGAATTGCTAACAAATTGTTAAGGAATGATTGTGGAGCCCTCACGTTGACAAAGAGAAAATAATCTCACCCCTAAAGCCTAACCCTTTCCATAGGCTTCATTATATTCCTCCCCCCCCAACACACACACCATGCAAGTACAGGCAGAGATGAAAAGAAAACTACAAGGCAGAGGAGCAAACTTTGAAGAAAAGAAAAACCACAGATAGTAAAGTGAATTTGTTAATCATGTATCTGGCAACATATTTGTTTTCAGAATACATAAGTGTCATTAAAAACTCATGAATGCAAAGGAACATACTTTAAAGAAAACAAGACCTAATATGAGAACATACCCCAGAAGACATATATTAAATAATCTGATTATGAAATAATTCTTAATATTCTTAGTAATTAGTAGAAATTTGATTTAAACCATAATAAGTCAGTTCCACATATACGATGATTGGTTTTCAAGGCCAACTTGTCACAACTGAACAGAGAGTCTCAGTTCAGGAATTGTCCTGATTGCCTTCATTAATGTGCGAAAACCCAGAGTTTCCAGGCTTCCAACAAAACTGAGTATCAGTAGCTCTGCAGGAACCCTCTATGGCTTCAATACCAGATTGTGACTATTGAGACACTCAGACTCAATTACTGAGCAACTACAGGGTTCTAGTCCTCTTTCATGTGCAAGAGATATTGTTACTGTTCCAATTGTATTGCATATGCTAGTTTAATAAATTCCTGTATAACATATTTGTATCAATTCTATCCTTATAAAGAACTCTGGCTAATGCAGCATGTTTATTAGAGTGGCTACAATATGACTTGAGGGCATGCACCCAGAGCACATAGAAAATCCAATGGCAATTGTCACTTCAGAAAGCAGAAGACATTTTGAAAATGTCTTTCAAGGAGAACCACACATGCTACGTGACAAAGAAATCCTATTTGTTTTAAAAAATAAAAAAAAAAACCTCTTGTTCATACGAAAACCTGGATGCAGATGTGTAGAACAGCTTTAGTATAATTACCACACATTGTAAACAATCTAAATGTCCTTCATCTGGTAAATGGATAAACTGTAATACATTCATATAATGAAATCCTATTTATCAGCACTGAAAAAAATCTCCTGACACATGAAACAAAACATAACTCTCAAATGTGTTTTGTTAACTGAAATAGAGCCACATGAAAATGCCTCTGAATTAATCAATCCATTTTTAAGATGTTCTGAAAATGAAAAAGCTATAGGAATAGAAAATAGTTCAATAGTTGCTAGGGTTCCAGATCAGAAGAATGTGTTAACTACAAAGAAAAAAAAATATGAGATATCTTTTGTTAGTATAATTTATTTGTGTCATGATTTTGGTTGTAGATACATGGCATTGTACTGTTCAAATTCTAAGAAATGTACCACACACATTTTAACTTTATTGTATTCAGCACAATAAATTATTTTAAGCAGAATAACACATAATTCATAATTTTCATCAGTTAGTAATGAAACTTAATTGTGGTATTTTAAATAAGGTAATAGCTTCAGTTTTACTAGCATAGCTTATTTCATTATAAGGTATCAGCAATGTTTCAAACAGAAGTCTTCATTTTTCAAAACTGGAAGAAAATGGAAAAAGAAAATGCACTATATTTTATGATTAATAGGTAGGTTTATTCCATTAAATGGAGGTATTGTATTTGAAATATAAGTTTTATCTCCAGTCTTGTTAACACTGGGAATTGGTAGTAAAGATTAAATGATAGGGTCAGAAGGCACACAATAGTTCATGGTTGTGGATAAAAAGACAGATTAGTCAGAGTTGGCTGGTAGAGTTAAAGAAGTAAAACTGTAAGATTACCACATGCTACAGAGGTTTGCAATAGAAAGGGATAGATTGATTCCAACAAGCTGTTAGAGCAATTATATATATATAATTATAAAAACAAGAAGTTCATCGATTAAATTTGAGTAGAGATAATTCTGTAAACAATTCAAGGTTTCTTTATAAAATGTACAGAAACCAGAGTTAACTATCAAAATGTCTCATGATAGAGAAAAAGAACTAGATAAATGCATATCTATAATAGTGAGGGCTTAAAAAGGAAAATTATTAAAAGGTAGATTACCATTAGCTCAATAACTAGAAATAGGAAAAAAGAGGGTAGAATTCATTGCCACAGCAGGTTTCAAACTGACATGAAGTTCTTAGATGGTGCAATACAGTCTGTGTCAGAGGTTTGAAATACATTCAATTCCCCATTTAATAAAATAATGTAGCTCAAACAAGACAAAGATGAGGCCTGAATGCAAAATTTTTGCAATTCTTTTGTTTTTGACAGTTGACTATTGAATTATATTTTCTTATAAATAAAAAGTCAACTCACTGAAATACAAATTTGCTGTTACATTATACATATATAAAAATCAAATGGCTATTTTGAAGAAGCTATTATGATTTTTACATTTGTAAAATGTTGACACAGTTATTATTTGTTTTGATCCAACAACTGAAGCCCTCAAAATAAAATTTTTAGCCCTTTTCTCTCATGATTTGTAAAATAACTTTTATAAAATATTTTAAATGTTACACTTAGAACTTTTGGGTGGGAAGTGTATAATTCAGATCTTAGTTTAAAGTTCTATTTGTTTTTGTAATTTCTTAGGTGAGTAATGTACTTACATCATTTCAACCACCTCTTCTAACTCCTCCCATGCTCCACTCTCAAATTCTTGACCTCATTAATTATTGTTGTTATATACTCACATACATATGTGTGTACTCACATATGCTACACATGGTACATTGCTGAGTCCATTTAGAGTTGTTCTTGCACATGTGTTTAGGTCTGATCACTTCGAATTGGATAACCTATTAGCCGACTTGTCCTTGGGGAAGAATGATTTTTCCCTCTAGGCAGCCATTAATAGTTGGTAGCTCTTCTTCTGGGTGGTTGGGTAGGCTTGTGGGATTTCCCATGTCCAAGTTGGTATATCAATTGGTATAATCATTATTTGTGTCTTGTTTAGGTGAACGTATTGTTGAGATTTTATTGGTGAAGTTTCTCTGTCAGATATAGAATATACTGTCTCACAGCAGATGTCCTGGTCCCCTCACACTTACAATCTCTCTGTCCCCTATTCTATGATGATCCCTGAGCTTTGGGATCAGGAACTGTATTGTAGATGAATCATTTTTGTTTTTTTTTTGTTTGATACCCAATGTTCTGTTCTCCTCTAATTTTGACCAGTTGTGGAATTATGTAATAGTCACTATATTCAACAAAAGAAGCTTCTTTGATGAGAAGAGCAACTTGTCTGTGAGTATAAGAGTACATATTCAGCATTAAGTCAGAAATTATATTGGTTTAGGAAAGTGACAAGAGTGGATTTTTCTCTAGGGTTTATGAGACCACTAACCATGTGTGCTTGCCTAGGGTTTTAGTAAAAGGCAGGGATTATTTCATATTGAATAAGCCTCAAGTCTAATTAGGCATCCAGGTTAGTTCCAGCTAAATCCTTCCAACTCCTATTTCAAAAATATGTGTTGGCTTAATCAATAGTATCTTACCTTTACATTCTGGAAGGCAATAGCAATAGTTTGTATTATTTTGGGGGTCTCTTAGACACCATTGACCAAAGACTCAAAAGGACATTTTCCATACCTGGCTTTATAGTGTATGATGATTGGAGGGAGTATTATCACACCAAATGGAGTAACTTCATTTGAACTGTCACACACACACACACACACACACACACACACACACACACACACACACACACACTTTGCTCATTCCCCCTTCATAGGACCTGTGTACTCTATCTCCATCTCTAGAGCTCCCATTCCATAGCCTCTTTTCTTTGTTTCTGTGGTTAATTGGTACAAAAGCCAATAAACCACTACTTATTTAAGGGAATAGAATACCATGAAATGACATCTCAGTTTGTGGAAGGTGTAAATTAATAAAAACTTCTAAATGACTCAATTATTTGTTTACAACCACTGCATTGTAAGTGATCATAGATTTGTCTATAATCATTGCATAGATTTGGAAAGAAAGGACATTATTGTAACATAATAATAGTATATTGAAATTGAAATCAGACAACAGGCATGTGAAAATATTCTTTAATAATTAAGGGAGAAGAATTAAAAGAATCATACTCAATTGTGTTTTAGTTTTTAACAATTGTCCTGTAGATGTCTTCCCTGGGTCAGACATTGTTTTTGATAGGAAAAAATATATTGATGCAGAATAAGGATCAAGTTCTTTGCCTCATGGAGCTTATTGCAGGTAGGGGAGATGTTCAGTTGTAGATATGTAACTGCATAAATAAAATTAAATACATTAGAATGTTGTGTAAAAGTGTAAGTAGAATTTTAAGTTGTTTTATTATAATGCGAAAACTTGGAATTCCTTCCACATATCATCTGTCCTTCTCTTTTTTGCTTCCTCTATCCTACTAATAGCTCTTTATTTTAATTAAGTTTTGCTTATTTATAGTTTCTCTGATGCCTAATG